>NC_142360.1:1798359-2170859 GCF_059441175.1 Urocampus carinirostris
CTAGGGACATTTTGGACCGGCCAATTCACCTGACATGCATGTTTTTGGAATGTGGGAGGAAACCGGAGTTCCCGTAGGAAATCCACGCAAGTGTAACGACCCTCAATCATGTGCGACACAAGGTTTCACAGTCACTCGGTTTATTGCCTGCATTCAGTAAACAAAATAATACAAAAGTCAGGGCATTTGTTCACGACTGCAATAATCTTCAGTGCGATACAAATTAGCTGAAGCTACGGCAAGGGCTGAAGCCCATAGAGTGCCAAACGCAAAAGACAGTCGCAGACGCCCATGACTTAACAATTGAATGGGGTACCGGAATATTAACAGTAATACAACAAAAACACAGATTTTGTGAGAATTCAAAAAAACATTCAAAACAATCAAATTCAATCAAACTCTGTTACACAAGCACGGGGAGAACATGCAAACTCCGCACAGGAAGGTTGGTAGCTGACTTCAGAACTGTGCCACACATGCGCTAACCACCGCGCCGCCGTGCTGCCCCTTCGTCATATCATATACAGTGGAACCTTGGTTTTCGAACGCCTCTCAGTTCGAACAAATCGGTGTTCGCCCCAAAAATTTCGAGAAATTCTTGCTTTGCTGTTCGGTCAAAAATTCGGAGTTCGAACGCCGGTAGTGCGTGAGTGCGTACGCTAAAGTGCGATGCTAAGCGGCGTATGGGTGTAGATCGTGTTGATCGCCCCCACCCCTCGTGACCAACTGTTATCACGTGCGCACTTGGGTCTTTTTGCTTTCGCTTTTAATATCGGTGAACGGAGTGTTTTAGCCCCTAACTATGCCTCCGAAAGAGGTCGGTGCAAGCAGGAGAGGTGAAAAAAGAAAAGTTGTTCATACAACTATTGCCTTTAAGAAAGACATAATAGCTAAATATGAAAGAGGTGTGCGAGTTTCCGATCTTGCTATGGGAATACAGCATGCGCCTTCTGCTTACCACCACAAAGGTAAGAAATCCTATTCATAATTATTTTCTTTATCTTTTCAACATTTACATGCTTCCATTAGGTGATATTATTCGCAAGTACAATATCAGCTTCCATTGCTACGCAGACGACACTCAACTATATCTTCCGTTGGAGGAATCTTCTACACTAAACTGTGGAAATTTGGAGGCCTGTCTCACTGAGATAAAAGAGTGGATGTCACTCAATTTCTTGCGTCTTAACTCTGAAAAGACCGAAATGTTAGTCATTGGTCCTTCTAAATGCCGGGACTTATTCTCAAAAACTGCTGTGAACATTGACAAATGTCACATCACACAGAGTGACTCAGTTAAAGATTTAGGTGTCATATTTGACCCTGATCTATCCTTTGAGATGCATGTAAAGCAAATTACTAGAACTGCCTTCTTCCATCTTCGCAACATTGCTAAAATCCGTTCAATACTGTCTCAGTCTGATGCGGAAACAATAATTCATGCATTTGTTACCTCCTGTCTCGATTACTGCAATGCACTACTCTCCGGTCTCCCGAAGTCCAGAATCAAGTCTCTTCAGCTAGTACAAAATGCCGCAGCGAGGCTTTTAACCAGGACAAAAAAGTACGATCACATAACACCGATTTTGGCTAACCTGCATTGGCTCCCAGTTAGCCAAAGATGTGACTTCAAAGTTCTCTTAGTATTGTACAAAATCATACATGGACTTGCTCCCTCTTATCTTTCAGATCTGATCTGCCACTATGTCCCGGTCCGAAGCCTACGATCTGAGAGTGCTGGTCTTCTGATGATCCCGAGAGCAAAGAAGTCTTCTGCTGGTTCGAGAGCGTTTTCCATCCGGGCACCGGTGCTGTGGAATGCTCTTCCCCCTGAGATTCGATCTGCAACCTCAGTGGAAATGTTTAAATCTAAACTTAAAACTCACTTCTACTCCATTGCATACGAATAACCTACTCCTCTTGTCGGTTGAAAATAGTTTGTGTAATATAGTGTAACAATCTGTGAAGCCCTTTGAGACTCTTCGTGATTTAGGGCTATACAAATAAAAATGACTTGACTTGACTTTTTTTTTTGGCGTAATCTTTCGTACGGAAGATTACGATAACGCGAACGTACGATTAGCTTGGGTTAGCTTTATGATTCGAAGTAAACATTCAGGGTGTTGGAACTGAGCCCCAAATTCAGCGTGTTGGAATGGAGCCCCCTTTCCAATGAAGCGCTAGCCACTTGTGGTGCTAAATGACTTGTAAACGACCTGATTTTTTTTTATTTTTACACGTTCATGTTAGCGTAATCTTTCGTACGGAAGATTACGCTAACGCGAACGTACGATTAGCCTGGGTTAGCTTCATGATTAAAACGATATACATTATTTTTAATGGGAAAATCGATTTCGGTACTCGAAAAGGGTTCTGGAACGGATTATGGTCGAGAACCGAGGTTCCACTGTACTGGACTGTCTCAGAAAATTAGAATATTGGGATAAAGTTCTTTATTTTCTGTAATGCAATTAAAAAAACAAAAATGTCATACATTCTGGATTCATTACACATCAACTGAACTATTTCAAGCCTTTTATTATTTGAATATTGCTGATTTTGGCTTACAGCTGAAAAAAACTCAAAAATCCTATCTCAAAATATTAGAATACTTCCTCAGACCAAGTAAAAAAATAATTTTATAACAGCAAAACTAAATCAAACATTTGAAAATGTCCATTGATGCACTCAGTTCTTGGTTGGGAATCCTTTTGCACGGATTACTGCATCAATCCGGCGTGGCATGGAGGCAATCAGCCTGTGGCATTGCTGAGGTGTTATTGATGCCCAGGATGCTTCGATAGCGGCCTTCAGCTCATTTGCATTTGTAGGTCTGGTGTCTTTCATCTTCTTCTTAACTATACCCCACAAATTCTCAATGGGGTTCAGGTCAGGGGAATTAGCAGGCCAATCAAGGACAGTGATGCCATGGTCAGTGCACCAGTTACTGGTGGTTTTGGCACTGTGGGCAGGTGCCAGATCATGCTGGAAAATGAAATACTCATCTCCATAGAGCTTTTCAGCAGATGGAAGCATGTAGTGCTCTAAAATCTCTTGGTACACAGTTGCATTTACTCTGGACTTGATGAAACACAGTGGACCAACACCAGCAGCTGACATGGCTCCCCAAACCATTGCTGACTGTGGGAAATTCACACTGGATTTCAAGCAACTTGGATTTTGCTCTTCTCCAGCCTTTCTCCAGACTCTGGCGCCTTGACTTCCAAATGAAATGCAAAACTTGCTTTCGTCTGAAAAGAGGACTTTGGACCACTCTGCAACTGTCCAGTGCTTCTTCTCCATAGCCCAAGTCAGACGCTTCTTCCGTTGTCTTGAGTTCAGAAGTGGGAATACGGCTATTGTAGCCCATTTCCCGGACACGTCTGTGAACTGTGGCTTTTGATACCTGGACTCCAGCTTCAGCCCACTGTCTTTGAAGCTCCCTCAAATTCTGGAAGCGGCTCTTCTTCAGAATTTTGTTAAGGCTGCGGTCATCTCTCTTGGTTGTGCAGCGTTTCCGGCCACATTTTTCCCTTCCAACAGACTTTTTGTGGATATGCTTTGAAACTGCACTCTGTGAACAGCCTGCTCTTTGAGGAATTTCTTTTTGTGTCTTACCCTCCTGATGGAGGGTATCAATGATGGTCCTCTGGACAGCAGTCAGATCAGCAGTGATTTAGTTTACTGAACCAAGCTGAGTGTTTTTAAGGCTCAGGAAACCCTCGCAAGGTGTTTCGAGTTAATTAGATGATTCAGGTGATTAGTTGAATAGCCTACTTGTATACTTTTTCATGATATTCTAATATTTTGAGATAGGATTTTTGAGTTTTCTTAAGCTGTAAGCCAAATTCAGCAATATTAAAATAATAAAAGGCTTGAAATAGTTCAGTTGATGTGTAATGAATCCAGAATGTATGACATTTTTGTTTTTTTAATTGCATTACAGAAAATAAAGAACTTTATCACAATATTCTAATTTTCTGAGACAGTCCAGTATATAGTTAATTAACATTTTGTTGTGAGATACTGAGTTGCTCGACATGAATGAGGTTTATTATAAAAAAAAGTTCAAAAATTAAGTAGCTTGGACATTCACTGTAGAAGGAAAAAATACATGCAAATATAATTAAGTAGAATAGTACATTTTCTTATTCATATTATTAATTCGTTTTCTGAATTAAATTATTGTTGGTAATATTCTGATTAAAGTGATAACCACAAACCTGTTTTTTTCCTTTTATACTTCCTTTTTTTCATAACTTCTTTATACAACATAATTATTCGTAATATAATGCAACAAAGCAAGTGAGCCGTTTGAGAGCCGGCTCTCTTTAATGAGTTCAGCCGAAAAAGCCGGTTTTCTGAAAAGAGACGGATTTCCTTTCACTACACAACTACCACGGAATGATGCATGAAGGGAAATCCCCAGGCAGCAGGCGTACAGTAGCATCCAACCGCTCACTTCGTTTGCAACAAAAAAAACGATACAAAGATAGAGGCTACCGCGGCAAACTGGTTTGACTCGCTTGATTTGCCGTTTCGTGATAGTCGGTGTATACCGGATGGTACCCATAATTGACAAATTCGCGTTGTTCCGTACAGATTTTCTTGTAGGTTGTACAGGTCTTAAAATGCACAAAACATATTTTGCACGGCAAAAACGTACAGGTGGACGGGTATGCAAAAGTCTATCAAAGTTGAAAATTGTAGTGTTTGGCAGGTTTCATTCAATTAAGCACAGTGGACGTGAGATCTTAAGTCCAAGCCTGAACCTTTGCCGAAATTTGGGTTGGGTCAGGCCTTAAATGTCAACTATCACGTTTAAATTTGGGCTGAAGTTTGGCCAAAACCATCCCTCCTCTAACTGTGTCCTAACAAATGAAATATGAAATTTCAGGTTTACTTCAGGCTCGGTTCCTCAAATCAAGTTAATTGGTTAAGCTCGGGCTGAATCTTTTTAGGCCTGACTTTACCTATAAAGCACAATATCCCATTGTCGTAGTGATAGGAATTCTGTCTAAATTAAGAGAACCAAATTTTTTGACTCGGCTCACTAAAAAGAGCACCATAACAGCTCTTTAGATTTTTCTTGTCATTTAAATCCATGTACTGTATTAAAAACTAGACAATTCCCGCGGCAATTGTAGGAGTTGTGATTGATCTGGAAGATGATCCCAGCATGTATATATAACCCCGGTTGTTAGCATTATGAGTTAGCATAAAGTTTTTAACTCCGCCCGTCCCCCCCAAGCCCCCCTGTACTGGAAAATTCCTTTGAGATGGGCCCACAACCGTTAGCAACAAGGATATGCCTTGTGGAGGTCTAATTAATACATTCATGGTAATAACATAGTAATAACACTGTTATCACACATTAAAACATGTAAAATGTACATGTTCGAAAGGAATGAGCCATTCTATTTGAATTAGCCCATCCGGAATGCATTGAGCCCATTCAATTTGCTGAGTCGTTAGCATGTTGGCATTAGAATAATTTTTCAGCATGAACAAGTTAGCATTTAGCCGTTAGCATCACTTTTTAGCATGTACCCATTAGCATAACTCATCAACGTGAGGCCATTAGAATAATTTGTAAATATAAAGTCGTTAAAATATTGCCATTACCGATTTTTTTTAGTATGAAGAAGTTCGCATTTAGCCGTTAGCATCACTTTTTAGCATGTACTCATTAGCATAACTCATCAACATGAATCCATTAGCATAATTTGTAAATATGAATTTGTTAAAATATAGCCATTACCAAAAATTTTTTGCATGAAGCAGTTAGCATTAGGCCGTTAGCATCACTTTTTAGCGTGTAACCATTAGCATAACTCATTAACATGAGTCCATTAGCATAATTTGTAACTATGAAGTTGTTAGATTATAGCCATTACCAAAATGTTTTAGCATGAAGAAGTTAGCATTGCTGACAGTGTTTACAGCTAGCTTGCGCATATACTTGTCACTCGTCACCAACAGTTTTTACAGCTAGCATGAGTAAGCATAGCATCAACCTCTCTTTGCTAATACTTGGGCTGGCATAATCACCGTCATTGTTTACAGCTAGCTTGCGCTAATATTTGGGCTGGCATAACCAGCCCAACATTTTGCTAGCAGCGTACATAGCTCTTAGCATCCTCTTGCTAGCATCCACTCTTTGGAATTCATCATTTACCCATGGTCAAAGGTAATCGGGCCCCCTCAAGCCACCCTGGACAGTCCCTGATTACTATGACTACCCTCAGGAAAGCCCTGGTTGCCATGGCTACCCATTGATTTGTATGGGCCCATGTATTCCGGATGGGAGATTCTCAAAACCCATTATTCCGGATGGGGACTTTTTTTGGTCTCCGGGGGCCTCGCTTATCCATATTGTCGCACAAGAGTCCTGATCGGGCCGGAATTTTTGGTATATGAATCGGTGGGCTACTCCAAAAGCTCTGGGAGGAGTTACCCGTTGAGATTAGATATAATAATAATAATAATAATATTTAATTTAATAATTATTATGTACAAAATGGGGCAGCACGGCGGCGCAGTGGTTAGCGCATGTGCGGCACAGTTCATGTCTTGGGAACCTCCTGCGTGGGTTCAAATCCAGCTCCAGACTTCCTGTGCGGAGTTTGTATGTTCTCCCCGTGCTTGCGTGGGTTTCCTCCGGGCACTCCGGTTTCCTCCCACATTCCAAAAACATGCATTTCAGGTGAATTGGCCGGTCCAAATTGTCCCTAGGTGTGAATGAGCGAGTGAGTTGTCTGTCCCTGTGTGCCCTGCGATTGGCTGGCAATCAGTTCAGTGTGTCCCCTGCCCACTGCCCGATGATTGCTGGGATGGGCTCCAGCACCCCCGCGACCCTACTGAGGATAAGCGGTGTAGCTAATGAGATGAGATGTACAAAATGACTTTAAAAAAAGAGGGGCGGAAGCAACCAAAAAAAGAGAAAAAAAGACAGCAATGAAAAAGAAACGAAGAAGAAAAAAATACAAAATGAAAAAAGCGAGAGAGAATATAAAATAATAAAATCAAGAAAAAATAAGTAAAAACCTAGGATAATAAAAAAGGATACAAAACAATGAAAAAGATAAAAAAGAAGGAAACAATGAAAACAAATAAAAAGGAGGAAAAAATAAATAAAAAGCAAACGTCTGAGCCCTGAGGGGTTCATCAAGGTTCAGTACTTGGCCCCCTTTTCAGGATTGACATGCTTCCATTAGGTGATATTAATCGCAAGTATGATATCAGTTTCTGTTGCCTCGCAGATGACACTCAACTACAGTATATCTTTCGATGGAGGAATCTGTCCCACTAAATTGTAAAGTTTGGAGGCCCGCCTCACTGAGATAAAAAGATGGATGTCACTTAACTTCTTGCGCCTCGAACCTGAAAAGACAGAAATGTTAATTATTGGTCCATCTAAATGTAATATATCACCTAGAGCAGGGGTCAGCAACCTGTGGAACGTGTGCCAGCAGTGGCACGCGAGGGGTTAACCAGTGGCACGCGAGCGCAAGGCCAAATATATATCTTTTTAAGTGCATTTACCTGAAATTTAGACAGCTTCAGTTGTGCGCCATATCATGTAAAGGATTTACGTGTTTTTTTCAGTGTGAGTTTGCCCGGCGCCTTGCAGAGAGAGAGAGGGACCCAGCCAACGAAACACACGCGTGCGATAAATGATCGAATCATGACAGTGTTATGCCGAGAAATGCACCCCTGCCAAAATTTGCATCCCGTGACATTGGATCATTTGTACTAGAAATAAATGACACCGTTGCTGTGACAATGTTAGGCACAGGATGATCTGTTTATTCAAGTAAAATACAAAATACAATATTTGCCGTGTTACGTCTCGTTTGACGATGAGAAGAAATCAAACACGTTCGTCTGTTGATGATTTGACAGTTCATTTCAGCACAATAAGCTTTACGGTAGAGTGCATAACACTTTCAATACGAGCGATTTGAGTAGAAAAAGGGCAAATAAACACGTTACATGCTCAAAAGTAATTTATATACGGTGTGCATTACCCTTTAATTGCATTTACAACCAGGGTTGGGTAGGGTTAATAAAAGACAAAAGAAACTAAATATGAATAAAATTAAGACTCACAACACGTGGTAAGCTTTCTCTCCTTGCTTTGATCTCTTTGATCTCCGGAAAAACTAACATGAAATGCGACAGAAACAAAATGAAAATAAATCCAAACAGCTTGCCAACATCATTTTTGCCGTTCCATGTATTCCGTTACTCCCCAAGCCTGCACAAAATTTAGTAATTTTATTCATATTTAATTTCTTTTGTCTTTTATTAGCATATTCGGTATTGGAGTAATCCAAAAGTAATTGAAAGTAATCAAGTTAAAGTAACCCTACCCAACCCTGTTTACAACAAATACACGACGGAATGGTTTAAGTTGTATTACATTCCCAACAAGCCAGCTCGGTGGCCTTGGGGGTATGGCGCTGACCCGAGACTGGGAGGTTGTGGTTCAAGCCTCGGCCGAGTCATACCTCAGACTTAAACATTGGTACCTGTTCCCTCCCTGCTTGGCGTTCAGCATTAGGGGTTGGAATTGGGGGGTTTGGTCACCTAATGACTCCCAACACCAACACGCGAGGGGGCTGGGAATGCCCTCCTCTGAATCAACCTCCCAAAAAAGAGTCAGAAATGACTCTAGCCACTAGGGGGATATGGCTGTGTTATATATATATACAGTATTCTCAACAAATGCAAGCCGTAGTGGTTTTTGTTATATGTTCGCTATTACATTCCCGAAAAGTGATATAAAAGAGAGATAAAACGAGGTAAAAGTGGTTATAGTAGCGGGAGTGAAGTGTGAGCGCTCCCGCTACGGGATGCAAATTTCCGCAGGAATGCATTTTTTGCCATAACACCTGCTCCTCGAGCGAAAAGATCGCGCTCTCTCCAGCCAGCGTGGACAGATGACTGCGGCAAACACAGACCCTAAAAACCTTTGTCCCTGCTAAAACACCACCACTGAAGCTATCTTACAAATTGCTCACTGAATAGCAAATCACGGAAAACCATTTACTGATGGCGAATATTTTAGAGAAGCATGTGTGTGCGCGCTCGTGTGTTCGTGTGTGCGCACGTGCCTTTTGCATTGCTGCTTTTATTTCAAGTTTTGATATTTTCTGCCACAAGATATCATTGATGAATGGTATGTTAGCTGTCCATAACACTTGTTTTTTGATTGTAGTTCATTGTTACCAGCTCGGTAGCCTAGATGGTAGGGCGCCCGCTCCGAAACTGGGAGGTCGGTGGTTCAAGCCTCGGCCGAGTGATGCCAAAGACTTACAACATTGATACTCATTGCCTCCCTGCTTGGCGCTCGGCATTAAGGGTTGGAATTGGGGGGTTTGGTCACCTAATGACTAAAATGGCTGCGCCCTGTTTGGCTGCTGCTGCATCGGCTCGCTACAGTTTAACTGTACGGGTCAGGTGTATCGACATTTCGTTCTATGTGCATGGTTACAAAGAATGACAATAAAAGTGAATTCTATTCTATTCTATTTTTGATGAAGAATGGTTGATTCTGGTTAATTCTTGTGGTAAAAAGTTGAAGTCAGAATGGCTACAGGCCTTTCCACATGTTGTTCACATTCATATTTTAGTTAATTGATGAACAAGAATAGTGGAAGATAAATAGGTCAGTTATACCAGTGTGCCGCTGGAATTTTATTTTCAGACGAGGAACTGTAATAGTCATCCATATCAGTAGGTGGCAGTAGATTTTTATGTACTTTTTATGTAGTAATTATCTGCTCTTGAGGTAGCACTGTACATTTAATAACTTAATTTGTTTAACAAAGCGGTTTAAAGCTGTACTGTAAAAATAAAAACATATAGCTCATCATTCTTTTTTATATTAAGTATTATTTTCTACTTTTTATATACTAACTATCTGCTTAAGAGGTAGTACAGTGAAATATTTGACATCACTTCATTTTCACACGTTTTCGACGGACGGTGTGCCACGGAACTTTTTTATAAATAAAAGTGTACCTTGGTTCAAAAAGGGTTGAAAAACACTGATTAATACGATTAAAATGGCTATCCATGTTGTATATTTGGACTAGGGTAAAATGATAGCTCTGTTGGATATTAAAAAAATGTTGTGCAAGTCATTAATCTTGGTGTGGCACACTGATTTATAAGGAAGTTTGAAGGTGGCACTCCGCAACGAAAAGGCGGCTGACCGCTGACCTAGAATGACTCGGTCAAAAATGTAGGTGTCACATTTGACCCCAATCTGTCCTTCCAAACACACGTTAAGAATATTACTAGAACAGCTTTTTTCCATCTTCGCAACATTGCTAAAATTCGCCCTGTGCTGTCCCAGTCAGATGGGGAGATTATAATTCATGTGTTTATTACTTATTGTCTTGATTACTGTAATGTACTACTCTCCGGCCGCCCAAAGTCCAAAATCAAGAGCCTGCAGCTGGTACAAAATGCTGCAGCAAAGCTTTTAACTAAGACAAGAAAGATTGATCACATGGTTCCCTTATCTTAAAATGTGATTTTAAGGCTCTGTTGGTAGTATACAAAATCATGCATGGACTTGCTCCCCCTTATCTTTCAGATTTAATTACCCCTTATGTACTGGTCTGGACCTTTGCCCTGAAAATGCTGGTCTGCTTGTGATCCCATGAGCCAAGAAGAGATCCGCAGGTTCGAGAGTGTTCTCCATTCCGGTGCTGTGGAATGGTCTGCCCCCAGAGATCCGATCTGCAACCTCAGTGGAACTATTTAAATCTAGGCTTAAAACACACTTATAAATAGAATGGAATAGAATAGAATATACCTTTATTGTCATTGTTACAACATGGGATATATTGTGACAACGAAATTGGACGTTGCACTCCAGTGCCACATTTTACAGTGAGGATATAAGGAAAACAAAGAGATAAAGGAAAAAAGAAGATGTTTATACTGTCCTTGTTGTATAGGCTTTGTTGTCCTCCGGAGGGGGGTTGTATGAGGTGGTGAGGGACAGACATAGATGGGCGGATCCAACTAGATGTTTGATCTTACTGTACACACGGTCCAGTGTTTTTTTCCCTAATTGCTCAGTCCACGTATTGAATGGATTTGGGAAGTACAGTCCATAAACATGTCCGATTAAAGCCGTCGGCGACGATAAAGGCTCCGTTGGGGTGTGCAAGCTGCTGTTCATTGATAGCAGCGGGCAGGAGATTTAGCGCTATGCTAACGTTAGCATCCGGTGGAACGTTAGCATCCGGTGGAACGTTAGCATCCGGTGGAACGTAAACAGCAAGCACAATAACCACAGTTAGCACTCTTGGTAGATAGAATATATATATTCTATAGCTCATGAATGACCCATATTTCATGTTGACAATATCCTTTTATTGTTTGTCATTGCAACATACGTTGCAGGCTGGTCATCCTGGAAGTGGTATTACCTCATGTGCAGTCCCTTTGCTTTATTTTCCTTATGTTGAGTTTTTCCTTGCCCTCATGTACTGTAGGTTTTAAAGCAGTGGATGGTGGAATACTAGTCCTTAATTGTCAATAATCTGTGGTCTGTGCAGCCCTTTGATACTCCTTGAGATTAAGGGCTATACTGTACAAAGAAACCTGACCGGACTTGACTTGTCAAAGGAAAAAAAAAAGAAACAACAGAAAAACAAATAAAAGGAAAATAAGAAAATTGAGAACAAAAGAAGAGAAACACGGGAAAAGGGGAAATAAAAAGCTAGAAAACCAAACAAAAAGAAAAAAGAAACCAAAAATAATAAAAATGCAGAGAAAAGAAGAAGAAAAAAGCAAGGAAAAAAGAAGAAGGCAGATTTCTGTGTTTCCTTTGATCATTATAATACCAATAATAATGTAATATTAAGCACAAAATGAATTAATAATTCTCTGAAAAAAGCTATTTTACTAAATTGCAATAGCCTTTACGATTTTACTCTCCAGGGAAGTTTTAACGCTGTCACAGACCAGAAACGGACACAGGACTCAATAGCGCACGTTTCTCAGTTTTTATTTGAAAAGAGAGGGAGAGTAAGGCTTGTACGACATTCACGTCACAGTTTATGGATGCTAAATGATAATGCCAGTAATGGTTGTGCCAGGCCAGACAGAACAGATGATCCTTGGCAGCAATGCCATCAAACATATTTTGACTCAATTGAAAAGCACTGACAGCTATTGGAGATTAGTTTCCACTACTGACAACGGTCTGTCCGATAACTGCAGTCAATTCCTGTCAATGCTTTCTAACACAGAGAGATGGAGAGGTAATTGCATTCCAGACAAGGTAGGGACAGTGAAAATCAAGAGTTGCGTGACGCTCAATCCACAGACCGAGTACGATATTTGGGGCAAGTTACCTGAGTCGGCCGGGACGTCAGCGGGCAGCACAGTGGTCGTTGAGCCAACCCTATCTAAGGCTAAGCCCAGACAAGTCCTTGTCAGACGAGTTGTTACTCCACTCTGGCGAGATGGATGGGTGCCTGTTAAAGTCTTTAATCCCAAGGACAGAGTTGTGGTGCTGAGAAGAAACAGGAAAATTGCAGATATGTCTCCTTGTATCGCAGCGGAAGACCTGCCCAGTGCAGAGGAGGTCAAGTGCAACGTGCAGAGTGTACAGAGCAAAGAGGTCCAACCCAGGTCAGAAGAGGACATGATGCGTACATTGGAAGCTCTGGGACTGCAAGACATTGACCTGAAGTCATGCGAGGTTTCGCTGCAGTGTAAAGACAAGCTCCTTCATATCATCGAACAATTCGAGTCAATCTTTTCTCGCCATAAGATGGACTGTGGAGAGGCCAAAGAGTTTGTACATCATATCCACCTTGTTGATGATAAGCCGTTCCGTCTACCCTACAGAAGTATACCACCAAGTCAGTATGAAAAAATGAGGACGACTCTGAACGAGATGGAAGAGAAAGGAATTATTCAGAAGTCGACTAGCGACTATGCATCTGCGCTTGTTCTCATATTGAAGCGTAATGGAGAACTCAGGGTATGTACTGATTTCAGAAGGCTTAATGCGAGAACCATAAAGGATGCCTACCCACTACCGCATCAAGCTGATGCTTTGGCCGCACTTGGGGGAAATGCCATTTTCTCCACGATGGACCTGACGTCAGGCTACTACAATGTCCCCTTGCACCCTAATGACAAAAAGTATACGGCATTCTCATCACCCTTTGGGCTTCACGAGTACAACCGGCTCCCTCAGGGACTTTGCAACAGCCCAGCAACATTTATGAGGATGATGATGTCGATATTCGGTGATCAGAATTTCATGAGTCTATTATGTTACCTCGACGATCTCATGGTGTTTGCACCAAAGAGGAAGTTGCACTCCAACGCCTGCAGATGCTGTTTACTCGCCTCAAGGAACACAACCTTAAGCTCGCACCCAAAAAGTGTTTTTTCCTCAGACGGCCTGTGAAATTTCTTGGGCATGTCATCAGTGAGGATGGAATTCGGACTGACCCCGAGAAGGTGAGAGCGATAAATGACCTACAAGTCGCTGACCTAATGGAGTCTGACGGTAAGACACCGTGCCCTAGTAAAATCTTTTCTAGGCATGGTGATGTATTACCAAAGCTTCATTGAAGCATGTTCTGCGAAGGCAAAACCTCTGTTCAGGCTCACATCTGAATCTGGTGCCCAGCATAAGCGCAAGAAAGGCCGCAAACTAGTGAGGAAAGGTCAAGTGAAGCTGACGCCTGCTGATTGTTCTGATGCATGCCAGAACGCATTTGAAACACTGAAACACGACCTTGTGACAGGTGTCTCTCTGGCCCACCCAGATTTTGATGCGCCGTTTATTCTGGCTGTCGACGCATCCTTCGATGGGATTGGAGCAGTCCAGTCACAGCTGCCACCTGGTGGAAAAGTACCCAGACCAGTCGCCTTTGCAAGTAAAACGCTCTCTCGCTCCCAGCTCAACTACCCTGCACACTGGCTCGAATTTCTTGCCTTGAAATGGGCAGTATGTGATCAATTGGGCCATTGGTTGAAAGGAAGACACTTCACCACGTGGACTGACAATAACCCGCTGACATACATTTTGACCAAACCAAGACTTGATGCGTGTGAACACCGGTGGGTAGCGAAGCTAGCTGCATACAATTTTGACCTGAAGTACATTCCCGGCCCAAAGAACATCGTAGCCGACGCTCTGAGCCGTGAGCCGTTTGTACGGTCATGTGTGGGTCATCGCCTTGTTACCGAGCCCTATACCTAGCTGTTGGACCAGGTCAACGGGGTGAACAACAATACTGCGCAAGACGTGTTCAGAGTATCCAACAATTGTCACGCTGTTGTAGACGAGAGTGCTGAGACATTAGATGAATCAGTAAAAAGGGCAATTCCACCAGGCACGAATGGTTCTGTGACATCAGAAGAAGTTGCTGCTGTCCTCAGTGCTCAGTCCACTGGCGGCGTGGGTCAAGTGATGGGAACGGATGCTAACTTCCATCTTCTGCAGAAGGAAGATCAGTCAGCGGCACTCCCACAGAGTCAGCTTGTTGGTTTACAAGAACAGGACAACACAATAAGCATAACCATGTGCTTTGTGCATAGACACAAGAGACCTACCAAGCGTGAGAGAGCTGTCGGGTCGCCTAGTGTGATGAAACTACTGAAGCATTGGAGCAGACTCACCATACAGAATGGCATGCTCTACAAAATGAGGAAAGATCCTCGCATGGCCAAGAAAATCTTCCAGTTGGTGGTGCCTGACTAATTGAAACAGAAAGTCCTCCACGGTTTACATGACTCAGCAGGTCACCAAGGCCAGAACCGTACTTTGTCTCTGGTGAGGCAACGATTCTTCTGGAATGGCATGGAATGTGATGTTGTGAACGATGTTAAATCCTGTCAGCGTTGTATAGTAGGGAAAACACCGGAACCACATAACCGTGCACCACTCAAGAACAAAGTCACCTCTGAGCCTATGGAGTTGGTCTGTATAGACTTTTGGACTGCTGAGCAAGAGAACAAGTCTGTAGATGTCCTGGTCGTAACTGAACATTTCTCCAAGATGGCGCACGCCTTCCCTTGCAGGAATCAAACCGCCAAACAAGTTGCTCGTCGTCTGTGGCAGGAGTTCTTTCTTGTCTATGGTTTCCCTCGGCGTATCCACTCTGATCAGGGAGCCAATTTTGAGAGCAAACTGATCAAAGAGCTTCTAGAGATGGCTGGGGTGCAGAAATCCCATACGACTCCGTACCACCCTATGGGAAATGGTACCGCAGAACGATTTAACCGAACATTGGGAGATATGATCAGAACCCTTCCCCCCCAGCCCAAAGCAAAGTGGCCACAAATGCTGCAGCAGCTCACCTTCTGCTATAACTGCACAGAGCATGAGACAACAGGGTTTGCACCGTTCTACCTAGTGTTTGGGAGGATCCCTCGTCTCCCTGTCAATGTCATGTTTCAACATGCTAGTACCAATGATGCTGTTGTCAGCTACTCTGACTCTGTAACCCATCTGAGGAAGGATCTACATGAAGCTGCTCAGATTGTACGGAGGAAGACTCTCAGAGAACAGACTCGCCATGCCACGCTGTACAACCGTAGGGCCAAAGGATCACCCCTCGACGTGGGAGACCGGGTGTTGATCGCCAACAGAGGTGTCCCAGGGAAACGCAAGGTTGCAGATAAGTGGGAGTCGACCCCGTATGAAGTCATATCAGTCAAGCCTGATCTCAATGTCTATAGAGTCAAGGATTGCCTGACGGGCAAAGAGAAGGTAGTTCACAGGAATTTATTACTCTCTGTTAGCTTCTTGCCCTGTGAGGGAGATCTGGCCAGCGAATCTGAACACTCAGGGTGTGATACTGCTATGCACAGAAGTGATGTATGTCCTGATTTACCTGACGCAGTCGAAGGCAGTGATGTCCGTACAGTAAACTGGGTAATACAGTCAGGTGAAGAGCAAGTTCATTCATAGGTGGAGGATAACTCACAAGCCAGCAGAAAAGCTAATGTTGTGACTCATTCATTAACATGGCGGCGCGCATAGATGCTGCGGCTAGTTGCTCTCCAGCTAATCTTCTATTTATTACCGTTCTCTTGTCTTTTTTGCTTTCTCTTTTGGACACATGCATGGCCAAAAATACTTACAGTAGGGACAAACTTATTCGTTTGGGTGGGCGTCTAAATTTCGACTTTTCGGGCACTTTTTACACCGCCTATGATATCCCGAACGAGCTTCAAAGAGATCCGGCATCTTTGTGTACAACTATTCCTCCTACTAAACGACGACAAAGGCGCCGTAAAGACAGGAAACAGAAGCGCGGTTGCCGTGCGGGTAAATGTGTGAAGGGTGCGAAGTCGAAGGAGCAAGAGGGACGCGAAGATGTGACTAATGCCACCATTCATTCCTCGCCGGACAACCGACGCTTTAAACTCAACGCTCACGAACGGCGACATCTTGTGACGATCTCTACAAAGACTACAAAGACTTCAGCTAAGTCAAATGATTCAGCAAAGCTAAAATTTGGTCTTGTAGCGAGCAGAGACGGGAGTCGTAGGCGGAGTGTCAAACAAAGGTGCCAACGGACGCTGCTTTAATAACATGTAAACTTGGCTAGAACCGGTCGAATTAAGAGTCCCCCTAGGAACTCGCTAACTAAACAATAGTTCCGTGGGTGAATTATGTACAACCCACTACACAAGCCCCCCCAGAATTCACCCATAGTCAAAGTCTCTGTGCCTGGTTGGGACGCTGACCCGGCCACTGCGGGTACAAGGAGTTGGAACAGCGGGGGGGTGAGAGCTTGTGGACTCAGTTGGAAAGCCCACAGTTGCTGGGGGCGGAGGGTCAGAGTGGGTACCCACGGGACCGGAGGGTCGTGCCGCAGGAGGACGGCCGCGCCGTGGGGCTTGGGCCAGTTCCAATGGCTTGGACATATCCATGTGGGCAGGCTTAACCCTGTCCACGGAGACAGTCTCTGGCCTACCACCAATGTCCACGACCATGGTCTTGTCGCCATGCTGCAGGACCTTAAACGGTCCATCATAAGGAGGGCGCAATGGTCCGCGGTGGGCATCGTGGCGAATGAAAACAAAACCAGCCGAGCGCAGGTTGGAGGGAACCCATGAAACTGGCCTGCCGTGTCGCGATGTGGGGATAGGCACAAACGCTCCCGCAGTGCCCTGCAAGATGGACTTCTCCCTGGATGCAGCCCAGGGTGTCGTTGGGTCTGGGATGAAATCACCTGGCACCCGCAGCACTTGACCGTAAACCAACTCAGCTGAAGAGCACTGAAGGTCTTCTTTGGGAGCGGTCCTCAGTCCCAGCATGACCCAGGGTAGCTTATCGACCCAGTCCCCATCGGTCAGGCTGGCGCGCAAGGCCGCTTTCATCGAGCGGTGGAACCGCTCGCACAACCCGTTAGCCTGGGGGTGGTAGGCAGTGGTGCGGTGAAGTTTGACTCCAAGGCTCTCGGCAACCGTGTTCCACATCTCGGAGGTGAACTGTGCGCCCCTGTCAGATGAGAGATCTGCAGGGGGTCCAAAACGGGCGACCCAGGTTCCGATGAACGCCCGGGCCACATCGACAGCTGAGGTGGAAGTCAGCGGAACTGCTTCAGGCCAACGGGTCGTCCTGTCCACCATCGTCAGGAGGTAAGTGAAACCGTGTGAAGGGGGCAGTGGGCCCACCAGGTCAATGTTAACGTGGTCAAACTTCCGTTCGGGGATGGCAAATGGTACCAATGGGGCCTTGATGTGACGGTGCACTTTGGCGCGTTGACATGCCACGCATGAGTCGACCCAGTCCCGGACGTCCTTTCTCATCCCTTTCCACACAAACTTCTGGGCCACTAGCTTAATGGATGCTTTCCTGCCAGGATGAGACAGGCCATGTATTGCCTCAAAAACAGCCCGACGCCAGCCAGCAGGGACAAGCGGCCTAGGGCACCCCATGGAGACGTCACAACAAAGCTTGGCCCCTGAGTTTCCGACCGCAACCTCCTCCAGCCGCAAACCAGTGTCTGAGCTCTTGAGCGTTTGGATGCCGTTATCAGAAGCCTGGTCCACACTCATACTGGAATAATCAAGCCCCAATTGCACAGCGCTGATGGTTGCTCTGGACAGGCAATCCGCAACCACGTTGGACTTCCCAGCAATGTGCCTGATGTCAGTCGTGTATTCCGATATGAATGACAGCTGGCGCTGCTGGCGGGCAGACCATGGTTCGGACGTCTTGGACATGGAGAACGTAAGAGGCTTATGATCAACAAAGACGATGAACTCACGGCCCTCCAAGATGAAACGGAAGTGGCGAATCGCCAACCAGATGGCAAGTAGTTCTCTGTCGAATGCACTGTATTTACGTTCTCTGGGGACCAGCTCGCGACTAAAAAAGGCGAGTGGCTGCCAAGCATTGTCAACCCACTGCTCGAACACGGCACCCACTGCAAGGTCTGATGCGTCTGTAGTCAGTGCGACTGGGGCTCCGGGGGCTGGGTGAGCCAGCATGGCTGCCTGGCACAGCGCGGTTTTTGTGTCCTCGAATGCCTTGATCCTCTCAGTGGTCCATTCAACAGCTTGATTGGGTGACCTACCCTTGAGGGCTTCGTAGAGTGGGCGCATGACATCAGCGGCTCGGCGAATAAACCTATGGTAGAATGTCACCATGCCGAGAAACTCCCTGAGGCCCCGTGCTGTTGGCGGCTGAGGAAAGGTGGAGACGGCCTCTACCTTAGACGGTAGGGGGGGAACCCCATCCTTGGTGATGAGATGCCCAAGGAAGTGGATGGAGCGTACGCCAAAAACACATTTCGCGGGATTTATAATCAGGCCATGCTGACTGAGCTTGGTGAAGAGGTCTCTGAGGTGCTCCAAGTGTTCCTCTTCTGAGGAGCTGGCAACCAGGACGTCGTCCAGGTAGACGAACACAAAAGGCATGTCCCTGAGCACTGAATCCATCAGCCTTTGGAAGGACTGAGCGGCATTTTTCAGTCCGAACGGCATCCTGAGAAATTCGAACAACCCAAATGGAGTTATCACGGCCGTCTTCGGTATATCTGAGGGATGCACTGGCAGTTGGTGGTATCCGCGCACGAGGTCCACCTTGGAAAAGAGAAGTTTGCCCGCCAGGTGTGCAGAGAAGTCTTGAATGTGCGGGACTGGGTAACGGTCGGGCGTGGTAGCCTCGTTAAGGCGGCGATAGTCCCCGCATGGGCGCCAGCCACCGCCTGGTTTCGGGACCATGTGTAGTGGAGAGGCCCAGGGGCTGTCTGATCGGCGAATGATGCCGAGACGTTCCATGTTAGCAAATTCGGATTTAGCAACTGCCAGTCTGTCTGGATTGAGTCGTCGGGCCCTGGCATGAACCGGGGGCCCCTTGGTTTCAATGTGGTGCTCAACCCCATGTCTGGTCGTGGAGGCTGAGAAGGTGGGCTTCGCCAGACTGGGGAACTCGGCGAGGAGCCGGTGGTAAATATCACCGTCCAAGAGAGAGCTGGACAGACCCTCAAAAATCCCTTTGTCGCGGACACACGCGAGAGAGGAGAAATTCAATGCGTCAACGAGGCGGCCATTTTTCACATCGACGAGTAATCCATTGGCACACAGAAAATCTGCACCAAGAAGAGGAAAAGCAATATCCGCAGTGACAAAGTCCCATGTAAACTGCTGACCCCCAAAACACACGTCCACTGTCCGTGTCCCATATGTGCGGATGGGGGTGTCATTGGCAGAAGTTAATGGAGGTCCATGTGTCCCCCCCCCACATCGTCCACAGTGGCAGGGAGGACGCTCCTCTGGGCGCCGGTGTCACACAAGAACTTTTGGCCGGAGATGGCGTCCCGGATGAACAGTAGCACCCTTAAAAATTATAGCATATTTAAACTCCTTTTTCCTAATTAAATGACAGGATAGGCTAAAATGTGATTTAAAAAAAACCTTGATAGAAAAAATGTAAAAAAATAAAGCAAAACGAATAAATGTGATCAGCGCAGTGTCAGAAATACTCCACTGCCTTTAAAAGGTTCAGTCCATTTTAATTCTGGCAGCGCTTCTGATAATGATTTTTATGATACTGAATTCTTATTTTCCAGGTAATAAAACAGCTTGTGTTTGAGAACACAGATGTACATTATATATTCATTATTTTATTTTTTATCACTTTTTTAATTGACTTAAGACACTATGGGTGCTCAGCACCCCCATAGCCCTGAACTGAAATTCACCCCTAATTTCAAACACCTGTAGGAACTTAATGCACATTGACGAATCACAAGAGAAAAGAAAGCGTCTGGATGGAGCCAGCCGTGTATTTTTTTTAAATCAGGCTTTAGGAAGCTTTTCGACCCAAAGAGCATAATAGCAAACGATTAAGATTATTTTTTGTGAGAGAGCCATACGATATATCTATAGACAAAATTCAGCAAAATCGCCAACCCACTCTCCAGACAAAAGCTAATATTTCAGCGCATTTCATTTTTCTGTTTGACAATTGATGATTTGATAAATCCTCTAAATAATAATAATGCCAGAGCTGAGTCCCATACCAACAAACATACCACATTAAACTTCCCTTCCTCCCACAGTTACTTAAGATCATTGAGGCTCATTTTGATCTTCATTCTTTTTGTAAATAACGGTTTCAAAACAAGGTGCAAGCAGAATTATTTTGTAAAAATGTCACAAAAAAACTGCTTACGCAAAGTTTATGGATGTATTTCCCTTCAGCGTAGTGGCAGGTGTTATGCCGAGAAATGCACCCCTGCCGAAACTTGTACCCCATAGCGGGAGCGCGTACACATCACTCCCACTACTATAACCACTTTTACCTCGTTATATCTCACTTTTATCTCACTTTTTGGGAATGTAATAGCGAACATGTCATCAAAACCACCTTGTCTTGCATTTGTTGGGAATGTAATACAACTTAAATCATTCCGTCTTGTATTTGTTGTGAATGTAATGCACACAGTATATAAATCACTTTTGAGCAGGTAACATTTTTATTTTTGGTCAGCCAGGCTGACAGGTTCAGTAACGGCCATCAGTGCAGTGAAGAGCTTTTTTTAAGTTTTATAAGTTGTGTCCCCATGCATTTTATTAGATAAGAGTGGTGATACGTATGAAAGGTATGAAGTGAAGAAAAGGTTGGTAAAAGCGGTAGTGGAAGAAGCGAAAAGGAAAGCAAATGATGAATGGTGTCGAAAGATAGGAGTGAACTTTGAGGAAAGGAGAAAAGTGTTCTGGAAAGAAGTGAAATGAGTAAAAAAGAGCGAGTCTTGAAAGTAAGAGAGAATGAAAGATAAGGACGGTTGATTGCTGGTTAGCGGTAGTGCAGTCAGGACAAGATGGGCAGAGTAATTTGAGGAGTTGCTAAATGTGGAGGATGGGAGAGAAGAGAGAGTCGAGGCGATCAGTGGTATGGGGAGAATGCTCATGTTGGTGTTGGATTTAAATGTGAAGCCTGTGGAAACATGGGAGGTGCAAGAGGCAGTGAAAGAAATGAAAGGGGGCAAGGCAACTGGGTTGGATGGTTGTACTACTGAATGCTTGAAAAAAGGTAGCACGGCTATGATTGACTGGTTAGTACGCTTGTTGAATGTATGCTGTTTAAGTGGTGTGGTTCCTGTTAATTGGTGTAGTGCATGTGTCAAGGTGATAAGTATGAATGTAGCAATTCGAGAGGTATCAGTTTGTTGTAAACTGTATGTAAGTGTCTTGATTAAGAGAGTGAGAGGAAGAACGGATGAGGTGGTGATGAAGGAGCAGAGTGGTTTCAGCAAAGGAAGAGGATGTGTGGATCAGGTGATTGCAGTACGATAGGTGTGTGAGAAATATTTTGCAAAAGGTAAGGATGTTTATTTGGCATTCATGGACTTGGAAAAGGCGTATGACAGAGTTGATAGAGAGGCGTTGTGGCAGGTGATGGTAATGTATGGAGTGGGTGGAAAGTTGTTGGAAGCATTGAAGAGTTTTTATATGAACAGCAGAGGATGTGTAAGAGTAGGGAGTGAGATAGGGGTGTGTGATGTCACCATGGCTGTTTAATGTGTACATGGATGGTGTGGTGAGAGAGGTGAATGCAAGAGTATTTGGCAGAGGTGTAGAGATGATGGATAACAGTGGAACGTGTGGCAGGTAAGTCAGTTGTTGTTTGCAGCTTGTGGCTGATTCTGAGGAAACATTGAGAAGGTTCCTAATGGAGTTTGGATGAGTGTGTGATAGGCGTAAGTTATGTGTGAATGTTGGGAAGAGTAAGGTGTTGAAGTGTTCACGTGATGGATTCGGCATGATGTTAGAAATAAGGTTGCATGCACAGGTGCTGGAAGAAGTTGAAAGCTTTAGGTACCTGGGTTGTAATGTGGCTGCAGTTGGTGGAATGGAGTGTGAGGTCTTACACAGAGTGAATCAAGGAAGCAAGGTTTTGGGTGCTCTGAGGAGAGTGATGAGCAACAAGAGTATGAGTATAGATGTTAAGAGGAGACTGTATGAGAGTGTGATTGTGCCGACTGTGTTGTATGGTGCAGAGACTTGGAGCCTGAACACTGATTTGAGAAGGAAATTCAATGTTTTTTTTAAATTAAGTGTTTGAAGAGTATGTTAGGAGTGACAAGATTGGAGGGATTAAGAAATGAAATCGTGAAATCGTGAGAGAAATAATTTGAGTAGTAGTGTAACTGAGCAAGCGTGTGGATAAGAGAGTACTCGGTTGGTTTGGACAGATGGAGAAGATGGATGAGAAGAGAATGTTGAAGAGGATCTACAGAGCAGAAGTCGATGGAAGGAGACCAAGAGGAAGACCGCGATCGACTTGGATAGATGGTGTTATGAGTGCACTGCAGGAAAGAGGTCTAAACGTAGTGGAAGCTAGAGCTCTTGTTGGTGATAGGAATGAGTGGGGAGGTGTGGTAAAAGGATAGTGGGCTGTTTAGACGCGTTCTAAGGGATGGGCAGGTGTAAACCAGTGAAAGCTTTCTGGCCCTGCTGTTGAACAGAAGAGTGTCTTGTGTCACCCTGACCCGAGTGACAAGGCCGCTTTCTTGTGTCCCGTTTCATCTGGAGGGACGAAAGCATGACCAACTTGGGTGCCGAGGTGCTTAACTTGTTTGGGTGTTTGGGCATTTGTGTTGGCCACGGTCCAAAAATTATTGTGTGTGTTTTGTGCTACTTTTTTCTTTTTTTAATAAAACATTTTCTTTGTTTTTGTATGTGTTTGTCTTGCTGTCGGTCACCCCTCTCGAGGGATATGACGAGGGTAGATAGATGGATAGATAGATAGATAGTCAAGTCAAGTCAAGTCAAATTTTTTTATATAGCCCTTAATCACAAAAATGTCTCAAAGGACTGCACAGGATTACAGTTACAAAATTACACAATTACCTGATCTTAAACCAGCATGCGGGCAAGGAAAACTCAAAAACCTCAGTGTGAGGAGAAAAGAGAAACCTTGAGAAAGGACCTCACATGTGGTAATCCCCCTTCCAGGATTGACCAGGGTGAATTACAATTAGCATTACTGTACACATAATAGTAAACATAAGGTAAGATGTTGAAAATGTCCGGAAAGTGCATGACATCAACGACGCCCCCAGCCTGCAAACCAGTCCAGAAAGTCTATGACGGCCACGACGCTGCCTCCCGTCTCTGCCAGCCGGTAAATGCAGGAGTTGACATGCTGCAGGTCAGACGCAGGTCCGCTGACCCATCCCAAATCATCCTTCTCCTTCGTATCAGCCAGGCAGGCGTCGGAAAAAGACAGGACAAAACAGAATATGAGGTGGGCATCAATCATATGCTTTGGAATAGAAGTGTGTCTTAAGCCTCGATTTAAAAACTTCCGTTGAGGTTGCAGATCTTATCTCCAGAGGCAGGGCGTTCCATAACACCGGGGCCCGGATGGAGAACGCTCTCGAGCCCGCAGACTTCTTGGCTCTCGGAGTCACAAGTAGACCGGCATTTTCCGAGCGCAGACTCCATGCAGGAACATAGGGGGAAATCAAATCGGAGAGATAAGAGGGTGCAAGCCCATGCAAACATTTATATGTTAATAAGAGAACCTTAAAGTCACATCTTAAGTGGACTGGGAGCCAGTGCAAGTTGGCCAATACAGGAGTAATATGCTCAAACTTTTTGGTCTTAGTCAAAAGTCTAGCTGCCGCATTCTGAACCAGCTGCAAACTTTTAATGCTAGACATCGGGAGACCAGAAAGCAATACATTACAGTAATCAAGCCGAGAAGTAATAAACGCATGAATTAAAATCTCTCCATCTGATTGGGACAGCATCGAACGAATCTTCGCAATATTACGGAGGTGGTAGAAAGCTATTCTAGTAATATTTTTCACGTGTAACTGAAACGACAGATTAGGATCAAATATAACACCTAGATTTTTGACCGAGTCACTATGGGTGATATTACATTTGTCTAGGTTCAGGGTAGTGTTTGAAAACAACTGACGACAGTGAGCTGGACCAATAATCAACATTTCAGTTTTTTCTGGATTAAGGCGTAAAAAATTATTTGACATCCATCTTTGAATCTCAGTAAGGCAAGCCTCCAGATTTCTAAAACTTAAATGTCCAGTTTTTTCCAGTGGCACATACCGTTGAGTGTCATCTGCATAGCAATGGAAACTAATATTATACTTGCGGATAATGTCACCAAGCGGGATCATATAAATACTAAAAAGAAGGGGGCCAAGTACAGAGCCTTGAGGAACACCACAAGGGACATTAGATTGTTTAGAGGTCAGATTGCCATAGTTAACACATTGCATCCTGTCTGACAGGTAGGACCTAAACCACGAGAGTACAGTTCCTGAGATACCAATGCGTTCTAGACGAACCAATAATATGTTGTGGTCGACCGTATCAAAAGCAGCGCTGAGATCCAGCAGCAGTAACATTGATGAGGCACCAGAATCTATTGTTAAAAGGAGATCATTGGTTACTTTAGCAAGGGCTGTCTCAGTAGAATGATTTGCCCTAAATGCTGACTGGACAGTTTCAAAAAGGTTATTTTCTGACATGAAGTCATTTAGCTGCTGTGCAACGACCTTTTCAAGTACTTTCGCAAAAAATGGCAGATTTGACACTGGCCTATAATTACCTAGGCTTTCTGGGTCAAGGTTAGGTCGCTTAAGCGTGGGTTTAATGACGGCAGACTTGAAGGCTACAGGAACCATACCCGAGGATAGCGATATATTAATAATATTTAAAACTGATGGTCCTAAGATCCCAAACAGATCCTTCACCAGTGAAGCTGGAAACGGATCAAGCAGGCACGTAGTTTGTTTGGCCCTACTGACCATCTGTGTTAGATTATCAAGGGACAAATCATTGAAACTGGAGAATGTTTCTGAACAACCGCTGACACAGTCCATACCTAGCACCTCCACATCTTTGATATAGGAGAAGGAAACAGAGCGTTCATTTAAAATCTCATTCCTGATTAGTTGAATCTTTTTATTAAAAAATTCCATAATGTCATTAGCAGAATAAGTGCAACCATTTGGGTTAAGTTGTTGTCTGGTAAGTTTCGCCACTGTGTCAAACAAAAATTTCGGATTGTTCTTATGTTCAACAATAATCTTAGAGAAATACGAAGCTTTAGCTGAGGCAAGAGCTACTTTATATTTCAGCAAACTGTCACACCAGGCCAGTCGAAAAACCTCCAGCTTAGTAGTGCGCCATTTTCGTTCAATTTTTCTGCAACTTTGTTTGAGTAACCTAGTTTCTTCAGTAAACCAAGGTGTATTCTTCTTGGGTCGGAATTTATACTTTAGGGGCGCCACAGAATCAAGAACATTTACCAAAGCAGTATTGAAGTTGTTTGTAAGTGAGTCAACAGACCCAGTGTACGAAGGGAAGGCTGCAGTTACCGTAGGTAATAATTCTTTTAAGGCTAACACCGTTTTAGGGTGGATATTGCGACTGCTAAAGCCTAAATTTTCCTTATCACAGTAAACATTAAACAGCACCTCACATTTAACAAAATAGTGATCAGAGATGGCATTAGGATACGGTAACACTGTAACATTTGAGGCTACCACGCCACGGGTCAGGACAAGATCTAGAGTGTTCCCATCTTTATGAGTGGGCACATCAACTATTTGATTGAAACCAAATGTATCAATCAGTGACTTAAATGCAATTGCAAGTGAATTTGATGGGGAGTTTATGTGAACATTAAAATCACCAATAATTACAACATTGTCCGCATAAGTTACTAAGTCTGTTAACAGTTCTGAAAATTCTTCCAAAAAATTTGAGTATGGTCCAGGCGGGCGATACACAACAACTAAATAAATTGGTGTTGACATTAAGGACCTCATAACAAGTGCTTCAAACGTTTTAAAACTAGTAGGGGTATTAGAAGTAAATTTCAACCTATCTTCCGATATAAGAGCAACACCTCCACCTTTTTTGCATGGTCGTGCCAAGTGCGAACTCACAAAGTTAGGGGGAGAAGCCTCATTTAACACTACAAACTCATTTGGTTTTAACCAGGTCTCACAAAGGCCAATAAGGTTAAGATTGTGTTCATTAATAAGGTCATTGACAAGTAAAGCTTTGGAGGCTAGTGATCTAATATTAAGAAGGCCAAGCTTCAGCACTGTGGACTGAGCTGAAACCTTTCGCGAGTTTTGAACCTTAATGGCAACCTTAGTGGTAACCACCACAGGATTAGACTGCCGGTCCCGGGTCTTGTGCCTTGCATGACGGCAGATGCGGCCCGAATTCCATACCACAGGAATATTGTTGACAGGTGGAGTAGCAGGATAACTATTGGTAGAAAATAATGTTATTTCTTCTCCCTCCTCACCTAACAAGGGAGAAACAGAGGTAAGAAGCACAGAAGAAGATGCTATAGAAGAGTATAAATCAGGGTGTATGGTGCAGTCAGTAGAACGCTCTAAACTACAAAAACTATGTGAATTGCATGAATCTAGCATAGCGCTAGTTAGCTCTAGCATTACAGACTCCACACCCGTGGTAACAGGTTCACTAATCACCTGTGACCTGGCCTGCACTAGTGTACCCTGTCATGGAAGGCTTAAACAGTAATCTATATTTTTAGAAAGAGTGAGAGCACCTTCCCAGTTAGGGTGAAGGCCGTCTCTCCTCAGCAGGTCAGGTCGGCCCCAGAAAGCAGGCCAGTTATCCACAAACGTAAATCCCTTCTGATTGCAAAAACTTGCCAGCCACCGGTTTAGCGAGACTAGTCTGCTAAACCTCTCATCATTGCCTCTCGCAGGCAAGGGGCCAGAGACAATTACTCGATGCCGACTCATCTTTCTGGCGAGATTACAGGTCCTAGCAATATTTTTCTTTGTAATCTCAGATTGTCTCATTCTAGTATCATTAGAGCCGACGTGAATGACTATATCGGTGTAGCTAGCCCTGTCCTGGTGTCTAGGTTTGCTCGTCAGCTCCCTCAAATTAGCCTCAATGTCGGGTGCTCTGGCCCCAGAAATACACATAACCGTGGCTGGGGTGCTAAGCTTTATGTTACGGGTGATGGAGTCACCTATAACTAGGGTGCGGGAGCCAGTAGACCGGGGTGGAGTGGGACTAGCTAGGGGGCTGAACTTGTTATGCGTCTGAATTGGCTCACCGCGATTAGCATGCCGTTTAGGGCTAGTGCTAACCGGACTAGCAGGTTCGCTACAACCCACGCTAGCAGTGGTGTCCGAGGCACCTAACATTTTCCGTTTAAACTGCTCTAGCTCACGGACACGTCCCTCTAGAAGGGCTACCTGCCTACGGACAAGGGAGCAACCTTTACAACAACCCATACTCACTTGTAAGCGTTGGATGCCAAAGAGCGTCTTAGCAGCCGTGGGAGGGGATGCACTTCAAACAACGATTGGCAGCAGCTTCCGACTGTAAAACAATTGTGCGCGGCACTTACCTTGCGCCAATCGTCCGAGATGCTTACCCGAAACTTTTCAGCTGTTCAAGATAAAAAGTCTCATTCCAGAATTCTGCTATAGTAGGAATCTGAAAACAATCTCGTAGACGCGACGACGTGAGCAACACAAAATTCCCGCCACTCGATAACCCGGAACCGGAAATGTGTCACACCTGTGATAGATATATATAATTCATAAATTAAATAAATCATTCATAAATTAATAATTACACGTTACATACACATTATAGATGTATACATATATATATGTGTGTGTTTGTGTGAATGAGTGAGATGTGAATGAGCGAGTGAATTGTCTGTCTCTGTGTGCTCCACGCATCACGTTCTTGGGCCTCCACATCACATCAACACTTGGCGCAGAAAATAATGTTGTTCTTTAGGTTAGGAAACTTAAACAGGGTAGTCTTTACCCTCGGCTGCATCCTATGCCTCAACGTGACTGTGTGGTATGGCAGCGGCACGGCACAGAAGAGCAAACAACTAGTGCGGGTTGTTGGGACTGCATGGGGAATTGTGCGATGCCCCTTCCCTGACTTCGGATGCTTATGTACTGGCTGGGTCAAGAGGAGAGCAAATGCCATCACCACTGACGCCAGATTGTTTGTACAGGAATATCTGCGCCACCACTTTTAAACTGACTCACATACTGCTCACCACTTTTCCTAGAGCTGTAAAGCCTCCATTTTTTTTATTCAGGGAGGCTGGTGATAAATTCATAGTTTAATAGGCACTCAAAAAGGTGAAAAGACATTAATGAATTTGCAAGAGTAATAAGACAAATGCTAAATAATAGTCAAAATAATCCAACCTTGGCATTAAAAACAGTCTTATGTGTAAATGTTAAGTCGTCAGAATAGAACACCCTGGCATTAGAAGCATTGTTTTATTCAAGCAAGCAGAATAAAAACAAATGTAACACTCATTTTAAAAACAAATTAAATAATCTTCTTAAATCTTATACCTCCTCCATGATCTGCTACCTTATCAGGGTGGAGGAGTTTGTGTGTCCCAATGATCCTAGGAGCTATGTTGTCGGGGGCTTTAAGCCCCTAGTAGGGTCACCCATAACAAACAGGTTCTAGGTGAGGGGCCAGACAAAACGCGGATTAGAAGACCCTTTTATGAAGAGAAATAACATTGGACCACAATTTCCCCCGCCCGGATGCGGGTTACCAGGGCCCCCTACTGGAGCCAGGCCTGGAGGTGGGGTCCGCTGGCAAGCAACTGGTGGCCAGGACTTTGTTCACGGGGTCCGGCCGGGCACAGCCCAAAGGGACGACGTGGGTCCCTCTTCCCATGGGCTCACCACCTGTAGGAGGGGCCAAAGGGGTCAGGTGGATAGAAAGCTGGGTAGCGGCCAAGGGAGGGGTCCTTGGCGTGACGATCCCCGGCTACAGAAACTGGCTTTTGGGACATGGAAACGGGAGATCGACAGACGGGTCAGTGCAGCGTCTGCCGTCATTCGGACCCTGTACCGGACCGTCGTGATGAAGAGGGAGCTGAGCCGAAAGGTAAAGCTCTTGATCTACCGGTCGATCAACGTTCCTTCCCTCACCTATGGTTATGAACTTTGGGTTATGACCAAAAGAACACGATCAAGTGGCTGAAATGAGTTTCCTCTGCAGGGTGTCTTGGTTTTTCCCTTAGAGAAAAGGTGAGAAGCTCATTCATCCGGGAGGGACTCTGTGTAGAGCCACTGCTCCTCCGCATTGAGAGGAGCCAGTTGAGGTTGCTCGGGCATCTGATAAGGATGCATCCTGGACGCCTCCCTTGGGAGGTGTTCCGGGCATGTCTCACTGGCAGGACCGGGTGACCCCGGACACACTGGAGAGACAATGGCTGCGTCCCATTCTTCGCACTTTCACTCGCTATGTGCCCTAGTCACTCGGTTTGCGCGTTCACGTGAAAATGGGGTGTGTCCCGATACTCTCAAGACCGAGGCAGAAGTGCCCTCAAACCATGTCGTAACCACTTCAAGACCGAGGGGGCTCTCGACCTCACTTGGCTGCGAAGTGACTACCCAGAAGGCTTTGCGAATTCTCAATATCAACAAACATGCCCGAAAAGGAACCGCACAAATGTAAGTAGTTTTCCACAACCACGCATGTATTTGCAACAAAATGTATTGAGATATCTTAGTTAGACGTAAATGCAATAGAAAATCGTATTTTCGCGTTAAAACACGAACATTGCAAAATCACTACTTTACGAAGTGCACTAATCTACCAAGGGAGCTGGCAAAAAAAAATCTTCACGCTACAAACTGTAAAGTAGGATAACTGTGCAGAAAATCACGGTTCAGCCCATCCCTGTTTTTATCTTAAACGAGTCGTGCTTTTACATCTACATGGAGCATAGTCAGAATACCGTTCTGGACATAAGCCCTTGTTTACTGCACACAATTTCGGGTGTCGTGTTTTATTTACAATATGATTCTTTCATGTGAGATCAGAATGCATTAGTTTTCATCATGCATTATGAGTAATGTCTCCGAATTTCACGTGGAAATACAGTTGAAACAAATTACTATCACATAGTCCACTGCCTTCTCTGTAAACACATATTAAGTAAACTAATTACCTTCTCAAAATGTTGTCCAAATGTGGAGACAATTCTAAAGCATATGTGATGCTGGCCAATAGAAGGCTCTTACAGCCATAAGAATAACATGTCATATTTTTGTATCTATTCACTATCAAATAATTATCCAGAACACATCCTATAATTTCCTGTCTCATATCAACTTGTTGAGCATCCTATACACAGTTGTTTTGTACAATACATCAGCATTAAGTAATTCTTGTTTTTTCCACCCAACCTAAAGGCCACTGTAGAACGTCCCATGGAAGAGCTGGTCACCATCACAGCTACCACGCCATCCACACCACCGGGCACGTCGTTGGCACCTTCTTATCCGGCGCCAAACTCCAAATCACCCAGAAAAAAAAGGAAGCACGATACACTCCTTGACTTTTTGAAAGCGGAGTCTGCCGGAGCGAGGAAAAGGCTCGAAGAAACTGTGGCCAAAACTGAGCGGTTCCCGTCCTTTTTGGGAAGCTCGTGGACAAATTTCCAGAACAGTGACATCTCTGCAATGTTTCCCTTTGTTTTATAAAATGAATTTTTTTTTTTTATTAAGAACTCAATGAAGTTCCAGTTTGTGTTTCCAGCTTTATGGAAGTATTGGTATATTATGTATTTTGGCCCAATTTGAGTTTGTTTTTCTGAAAGTAAACTATTATTTAAGCTGGAGTGATTTGTAGTTGTTTTCTGTCCAACAGTCACATAGTTCACACACAGTATCTCACATCATTATGAAATAAACCACCAAGGTGTTACTCAAAATGAAGATGTTTATTGAATAGTAATGCAGAAAAGCACATAATGCAAATGTGGGTCTGACTTCCAGAGCCTAAAATATGGCTTTTGGGCAATTTATTCCATATTAACTGTGGACAATTCTTTGTACGGTGGACCTGGGAACCCTGAAGACCCGTGACACCACACGGTAGGACAGAGCGTGGACCAGCCAGTACACGTAGATCAGGACCTCCAGCCATGGCCCTGTTCCCTCTTTAGCAGCTCCTGCAGGGCCCACATAACCTTCTTGCTCAACCTTAAGTCCTGAATGAGTTCTGACTCCACATCCAACCATAAGCACAGGATGGGAACATTCCTGTCCAACCTGTCCACGCTTATGGGACAGCCACTCTGGAACACAATAGATAACAAACAATTTAGACATAAATGTGGGCATAGAAAAGAAAAAGACCGCTTTAACTGTGATGTAAGCATCATGAAAAAATGTTGAAATGACCTTTTTATACTCAATGACAACTCTTTTGAATTAAATTCCTTATGAACTAAGGTTTTTGGGTCGTACAGGGAAGTTTGGTGACGATATTATGTCAGCTAAAGGGTCAGGTGGACTGTTCTTGTGTTTGTTTACGTTTCGTCATGTCACAGATTCAAGACCCCTACTATATGTCATAGAATGGCATTAAGATACTAATAAGTAGATTGCCATTTATGTCTACACAAACATAGGGTATTATGTGAACGTGCATTGTATGTTAACTCTTACTGTATTTGACCGAACGGGTCATTTTTTTTAATGAGTGTACGTACCTTGTAAAGATGAATCAGCACTACATAGCGCCGAAGCTGTCTTCAGTATAGCACATTTGTCCTCCGTTGATTGGAGACACGGAAAAGATGATGAGCTTTCAGGCAATCGGTAATAACACAGCAGTAGCGGGCATTTTTAACGTTGCACGAACTCTCCAACTGACACACTACAGGTTGAGACTCGAGTTGTTTACATGTGACGTAGACCAATACGTCACTAAGGTCTACAGCCAATTAATATTACCGCCATCTCCTGGACAGGGGTGGAACCTTGCAAGTCTTGTCCAAACCATCTCCACTTTGCACTCCACTCGCGGAGGGCACTCCTCTATCGAGGGACCTCACTGGAGGGTTCTCAGGGCCGAGTGAGAGAAATGGGATTGGGCCTACGTCTCTCGGCTGGCTTGGGAACGCCTCGGGATCCCGTCGGATGAGCTGGAGGAGGTGGCTGGGAATAGGGACGTCTGGGCTTCCATTTAAAGGCTGCTGCCTCGCGACCCGACCCCGGATAAGCAGAAGATAATGGATGGATGGATGGATGGATAATTTTCTTATCAGGTGGCAATGAGTTTTGGGGCCGTCAGTGAATGAGTTGATATCTACAGGAAGGAAACTTATTTTCAGGAATAGTCGGAAATACTTTTTGTGGGCCAACATGACCCTGAGTTTTGTCCAAACATTGGAAGTGTCATTGTCCACACCTCAATAGTTGGATTAAAAGGGGAAGGATACCATGATGGGGCAAGTATTTTCTCAAACTGTTGGAAAAGGACAGACACAATCAGTATTTTGGGAGAACAATATTACATTTCCTCCTCGAAATTGTGTTATTTATCCCCCAAATAAAACCCTGTATGGCAATGAAACAGTTGGTTACTTTATTTACCTCAGGTTAAGGTTTTGAGTTTTTCCTTGCCCTCATGTAAGTTTTAGATCAGGGGATGGTGTCATAATAGTCGGTAGTTTGCAATAATCTGTGGTCTGTGCAGCCCTTTGACACTCCTTGTGATAAGGGGCTATACAAATAACATGACTTGACTTGGCGTGAATAAACAATAATATACTTGTAAAAAAAGCCAAACATATAACATTTTAAAACCATTTAATGTACCTTCTAGGAGTTCCATTGTTGTTGTTGCTGTTTTCCACTTTTCCTTCTCCTTATCACTCACTTTCTCTGGACACAATATTATGGGCAGATCAAGGAAATAAAACCAACGAAATCACAATAAGATGAGATGTGTCCCTCTTAGACATGCCGATTGACTCAACAAGAAAAGATTGAGCAGGGCATTATTGCCATCGACTATTAAGGTGTGTAATTGAGCATCTGTTTTTTCTTTTTCTTAACATTATTTTGCTAAGGCAAATGCCCGAAGCCCACTAAAAACGGGTTTGCGACCCACCAGTTGATAAACACTGTTCTAAGGCCCGCGAGCCAACTCTTTTTATTAAATTGTCAAAGTCAGAAAAAGTAGATTAGCCCTAAGGGCTGTGGAAATCAAAGAACAACAACATGATTGTCCGATATCGACAATAATGTAATGGTCAATGCATTTAGCAACAGTTCACAATGGTACAATGGAACCTCGGTTTTCGAACGCCTCTCAGTCCGGACAAATCGGTGTTCGACCAAAAATGTTGAGAAATTCTTGCTCCGCTGTTGGGTCAAAAAATCGGAGTTCGAACACCGGTACGCTAGGGTGCGATGCTGAGCGGCGTACGGGTGTTTTAGCCCCTAATTATGCCTCCGAAGAAGGTCGGTGCAAGCAGGACAGGTGAAAAAAGACAATTTGTTCGTACAACTATTGCCTTTAAGAAATAATAGCTAAATATGAAAGAGGTGTACGAATTTCCGATCTTGCTAGTGAATACAGCATGGCTAAATCCACTATCAGTACAATAGTAAAGAATAAGGAGGCTGTGAAATCGAGTGATGCGGCTAAGGAAGATAGCGCTATAAGCAAGCAACTGCCGCAAGTTTTGGGAGGGGTTGAAAAACTTTTGAAGATTTTTCTCTCCCCACCATTCACTACAAAGGTAAGAAATCCTATTTATAATCCTTTTTTAAATTTTTACACTTTCATGTTAGCGTAATCTTTCGTACGGAAGATTACGCTAACGCGAACGTACGATTAGCCTGGGTTAGCTTCATGTTTACGTTCATGGTAAACATTTAGGGTGTTGGAACGGATTAAAACAATTTTACATTACTTTTAATGGGAAAAACAATTTCGGTGATTGAACAAATCGGTTTTCGAACAGGGTTCTGGAGCGGATTATGGTCGAGAACCGAGGTTCCACTGTAGTCAAAATAAGGAACTGGCATCCAATGAAATCTTTTTTTGCAGGTATCCAATATTAAAACCAAAATAAACGTATCAAACTAAGTCCCTGTGTTTCATTTAAATCCAGTAACAGAATAGCTCAAGTGATGGATTTGAGAAAAAAGCTATTTCAAACATAGATGCAAGACATCAACTTGCACTTGACTTAAGGCACGGAAGAACATTTACGACACATTGACCGGCCAAATTCATCCGGTTCCTGCCAGCTCATTTTCTTAACACCTCGCCTGCACCATACCTGACGCACAAAGTACGGTGATATAGTGAGACGCTAGTAAATTGGCTTGCCCACAGTGATAAATGCTCCTTCACCTTCAAATGAGTTCTGCAGCCAAGATTGTGAAGCTCATCTTTGCACTTTGGGAAAGAATCAATTAACTTAGCGCCCAACGACAAAATCCTACGAAGCTACTTAGAAGATTAATCCAAATAAAAGAAAAAGACTCGCAAGTGCCAAAATTAGTGATTCACTTCTCCTAGAACCATCAAGCAGATTGATGACGTCTGGTTTCACAGTGATATAGAGGTACTGGCCTTGCCTATCACGTCATATTTCCGTTGGCCGCGATTGCTGACGACACCAACGTTGACATGTTATTGATTTAGTACGGAAGTGGTAGACTGGCCCCGCCCTCTGGCTTAGAAACCATACATATATCCAAGGGATGGAACCCAAGGAAGAGAATCGCCACCGAGGAGTTGACGCAGTGTTGCATCGAGGAACAACGGGGTTTTTTTCAGTGTCATGGAACAGTTTCGAGTGCTTAATTCAGTTTTGGGACTCCTGGTTTTGTTACTGCTGCAGGGTGTGGTTAATGTCCAAGGGAGGAACTTATACACAGGTATGTCAACTGAGATTTATGACCTGTTCAGATGATTCCATGTTTTGGGATATTTTGGGGTTCTGTGCAGTTAACGGTGTATACAACCCAAAAGACGACACAGATATCCAGAGAAAAATTCTATCTTTGCTCCTGCACAAAAGCCTTGTTCCTTTTGAAAAGAACAATAATCCAGGTGAGCAATGATTGAGGGAACTAATCCAATTGGACGTGAGTCAGATTTTGACTTGTTTTTCTTATGGCAGGTCTGGAACTGGTGGATAAATTAGCTTATTTGGAAGAGGTAAGACTTTTTGTTAGGGATTTAATTTCAACAACTGAACTTTTTTTTTTCTAAGTTGAAGGCACTGAGGGATGATGAGGAATTGGAAAAAGAAATTGCAGCCAATTTAATAGACCGACCAATAACAAGGAAGAGGGGTGAACGTAGGTGGCACTACTTGTTTATACGCATGCTTCTAAATTGTTGTTGTTGTTGACATATTTTTTTCTCAGTTCATGAACTGTTGGTAAAAATACAAAGCTTATCTCCGTACCATCCATTCAACTGTCCTGAAACTTTTGATATTGGCAAGGTTGTAAATTGTCTCTTCTCCCCATGTTTATTTGAATCCGGGTAGAAAGAAGGTAAGTTGTCAAGATAAAGGCTGCAACAATGAGCAGATCACGCCAAACCTTCATTTACAGAATATTCTGAGCATGAATGACTTACAGACAATGGCCGCAGAAAGTTCTCAAGTGCAAAGAGGAAAATGGCTTACATTAATTCTTATACTAACAGGGCAGTCCATAAGCTCAAGAGGAACCTTTAATTACGACAGAATACATGAAGTTATATAAATATGGCTGAATAAATGAAAGTTTTAAATGACTGAAATAATAGGCAACTTACAAACAAAGAAATCATGCAAGCATGAGAAAATATAGGCAGTGACATATTTCAATATTGCACCAGTATATTCAAGAAAAAGAGTAATAATAAGAGAGTACTGTGATAATAATCATTTATAGTTACTCACTAATTCTTCCAAAAAGTAAGTGAGTTAGTAATAGAATTACTCTACAGTAAATGTAACTATTTCCATTACTTTAAAAAGGAGTTGTTGGATGTCAAGTAAGTGAGTTGAAAATGTATGAGCAGTATGTGAGTAGGTTGAATAGAAAAGAACAGACAAGTAGGTAGTTGTGTTATAGAACCTTGTAATATTTATTGCACCTCACCGAAAATGGTAAAATGGTAAATGGTCTACATTCATATAGTCAATGAAGACCTCCCAAAGCACTTTACAATGTGCTTCACACTTACCTATTCATACACTCATACACTCACATACCAATAGGGAGTCAGCCATCTAAGGCCCCTACCTACTTATTGGGGGCTTTAGGGATTCAATGTCTTGCCCACAGATTTATCCTACACTTGAAGTGCAACAGAAATAAACAGTAAAAATGATAATAAAATAACAATCAGCCTTATACAATATAAAGTGAGTTTAATAAATCAAGTCCAACCCTCACTACTTCAGACAACTGCTCAAGTAGACATAGCCTTCTGTACCCCAAGATTTTGTTTATGACAAAAGTCAACTTTTAAAAAATATAAAGTGAATTTCACTCTCGAATAAATCTCTGCTTAGACAACTGCTCAAATGGACATATGCTAGCATACTTCATGTATTTTCACGCAACAAAACTAAATAGATCAACATTATAAAGTGCACATACCACTGCCATGTAAAATAAATAAATCTAATTCTCACAATCTGAGACACTAGTCAAGTAGAAATAGACAACTGCACTTCAAATATTTTGTTCACTGCAAAAGTCAACCGTAAAACAATGTGACAATCCAAATCCTCTTTCTATTACGTGCATTATAATACACAAACTACTTTACCCACAATGCCATATTGTTACTGAGCAGGCGTGATGTGTCCCTTAATGTTTACAGTTGAATGTTATGGTTTACTTGTGACTGATACTAAAGTAAACACGCCTCGTTTCATCCATTCATCCATTACCTGCACAGCTTATCCTCAGTAGGATAGCGGGGGTGCCGGAGCCCATCTCAGCTAACTTCGGGCAGTGGGCAGGGGACACTCTGAACTGGTTGCCAGCCAGTCGCAGGGCACAGAGACAGACAACTCGCTCGCTCAGTCGCAGCGCTGCCTCGTTTCAATTTATTCAAAATAGCACAACGCTTTTGGCCGTCAGTTACGGTAACGGCGTTGTAAAAACGAAAAAAAAAAAAATGTAGTTTGACTATCCCATTAGAGATAAAATATGATGCCGCCACTTGGTACAAATTTATCAGAGATCACGATTTGAACACCGAATTGATCCAGAAACTAAGCATTTTTCCCCATACTAAGTATTGGTACTTATTTTGGTCCATTCTTACACATTCCAAAATACCCAAAATATGAATAAAAATATACCTAAAATACAACCATTATTCCCCAAAATATCAATAAAACGTGTACCTAAATTACAAAAATTATTAAAATGTGTCTATTATAAGGATTAACTATAACAAAGATAAAACAATTTTAGACCATTTAAAACCATTTATTGTACCTTTAAGCAGTGGTTCGATGGCGGAGATATTTTTTTCTCTCTATTCATCCATGAGTTGATGGGAAAAAGCCAAAGCTTATCTTGGTCCTGTCCCCTCAACTGTATATTCAAGAGAGAAAATAATAAAAACGGAGTTTTAAAATAATAAAACAATTTACATTATATCAAATTTTTCAAAGGAACTTTTTTTGGAATTTCATTATCTTATTCACAAGGCATACATTTATGAAACAATCAAAATTTAGCTTAACACAAAATCATATCTAAATGTATAAATTGTCATTTCTCATCACGCTATCCGATTTTACATAGTCACAAAAGAAATTGTATACACAGGGTTCCTACAGGTTAAGGCAAGTTAAATTCAAGACTTTTAAAGACTATTTTAATGCCTTTTAAAATCAAATTTAAGACCCCAAAACACGATTGAAACAAACAAAAATATACAAATATTTCTTGCACACAATTACATCATGCCTCGTGCACATTACCTGGCACAGCTTTTAGCCATGCCGAAAAACGTTCGCCCGAAAGCCACTTCTTAGTAAATAGACGATTTCTCATCGTCCAAATCAAACGTCTGAAGTTGCCATTTGTACTGTATTGTGTGTAGACCTGCTCTGAAATGCTTGACTGAAACCACATCACTGTTTAAATAGTTATTTTATTGTGGTCACACAATGTTACCACAAAAGTAAATTTTGAATTATTAAAATATACCAGCTCGGTGGCCTTGCATACCAGCTCGGTGGCCTTGGATACCAGCTCGGTGGCCTTGGGGGTATGGCGCCAGCCCCGAGACTAGGAGGTTGTGGTTCAAGCCTCGGCCGAGTCATACCTAAGACTGAAACATTGGTACCCGTTGCCTCCCTGCTTGGCGTTCAGCATTAGGGGTTGGAATTGGGGGGTTTGGTCACCTAATGACTCCCAACACCTCAGTTGGGTTGAGCGAGGGGGCTGGGAATCCCCTCCTCTGAATCAATCTCCCAAAAAGAGTCAGAAATGACTCTAGCCACCTCCCATTAGGGGGATATGGCTGTGGTATGTATATATATATATATATATATATATATATATATATATATATATATATATATATATATATATATATATATATATATATATAAATGTTACTAAATCCTTTTAGTTGAAAAATAAATCTTATTTCTGTGTTAATACTTTTAAGACTTTGGAAAATTGGATTTAAGACATTTTATTGCCAATTAATACCTTATATTTAGAATGAATTCAATGCCTTTTAAGACTTTTCAAAGATCTGCAGGAAACCTATAGATAGATGCATGTCCAGGCGCGCCAGGCACAGACCACATCAGGAGTTCTAGCTGTCTAGTGCATACCCCCAAAAAAGTGTATTTTGGACACGATCTTTCATCTTAATCTGGTCGTATACAATCAATCAATTGCACTGAATACCCAATTTGATAACGTCGGCGTAATATTCTTTGAGTCCTCGATATCCAGGGCTGTCAGGCACAAATCCCACCAGGAGTTCCGACTGTCTAATACATACCTTGACGAAAGGTGTAACAATAATCAAATAGACATCCTCTGAGTCTTTGATGTCTAGGGGTGCCATTCACCAGATATCTGACAAAAGGTGTTTTTGGAAACACTCTTTTTTTCAACTCCTCTGGTAGCTTAGATTCTATCAATTGCCCTGAATTCCAAATTCAATAATTAACATTAGCATGATAATCATCAGATAGACATCCACTGAGACCTTGGTTTACAAGACGTGCAAGAGAGAAACAATAACGAGAGTGCGGCAGTCTAATTTACCCTGACGAGAGGGTGTCTTTTGGACACACTCTTTTTTCTTTTAAAATCTCCTCGTGGAATTCCATATATTTCACAGAATTCACATTCCATTAGCTTGACAATCATTAGATGGACATCCTGTGTCCTCAATGTTCAGGGGTGCTGGACACAGAGTACACCAGGAGTTTCAAATATACTGTCCCGTACCCTGACACAAAAGTGTCTTTAAGATATGATCTTTCATTTTTTTCTAGTGGCATATAGTCTATCAATTGAACTGAATGCCCAATCTACTAATATCACTGTAGCAGCAAGTTGTGTCTTATGAACTGCAGAGTTAGATTTTAGGTCACAGCTCATTCTTTCTGTCTTCAGCTTGTTTCTGGAAGTATTGTGTGTGAAATGGGGGACTCTGAGGACCGATATGAAACCGTGCTGTAAATCCTGGCAAAGCCTTAAGAAGCCACACCACCGTTTATTCCAGCAATAGAAGATACCGCTGTTTATCATCCTTGTCAAGAGATCACCACCGAACAACTGCTGATGTATGTTGATATCATCCAGAAAAAAATGTCAAACTCAACAAGGTTTATTATTTACCTGTTGCTATTGTGAGTTTTAATGTTGCTTTCTTGTGGCAGGATGGAGCTCTGCATTTTTGTGAATTGCCAAAAAGGATTATATCTGTCTTTGGTCGTAGAAAAGCTGTTTCTTTGAAATAGAATGAATCAAAATCTGAATGTGAGTGTGTTTTATTTGACATACCTGAGTAACTGGTATAAGCCAACAATTGAAAGAGTTGCTGTGAAAAGACCTGCATCACACAACACAATCAACACAAGCAGTGACACAAACGTTCAATAAATACCTACAAAATGGAAGAATGAGATGGGAGTAGCTCATTGAATAAGATTTAAAGCCGCCCGACAAAGGCCGCAAATGTATGTCCTAATTCAACAAATTGTGTAACTTTTCTATACCAGACATGCACAAAGTGTAGAGTACATGTATTCATGTTTTGTACCCCTTTAGCAAGTAATTGAGGCCGTTTAGGGAAAAAAATCACTGCTCTCACACTTACTATCATTCCCCCTCACATATACTACTATAGTCACGCCACTTACTGTCAAACTCACTCACGTACACTACTCTAGTCAAACACTTACTAATATAGTTACACACATAAGCTTTCATACACTCTCATCTACACTAGTATAGTTATGCACACTTTCTATCATGCTCTCTAATCTATGCTAATATAGTCCCACACATTTACAATCAAACTCTCTTATTAATGCCACTATAGTCACACACACACCTACAATCATACTCTTTCACATACACTACTGTAGTCACGCGCACTTACTATCAAACTCTCTCGCATACGCTAGCATAGTCTCTCACCCTTACTATCATTCTCTCTCACATACACTATAGTCATGCAGACTTACTATCATACTCTCTAAACATACAAGACTATAGTACCACACACTTGCTATCATACTTTCTCACATACACTCCTTTAGTCATGCACAGTTACTGTTGTAATTCTCTCTCACATGCACTACCATAGTCATGCACGCTTACTATCATAATCCCTCATATACATTACCAACTCATATCCTGAAACAGCGGTTGCGCCTCAGAAATTGCCTGCAAGTACTTGACCCCATAGGACAAGCTCTTAGTCATCGCCATGGGATTCGCCGAAGAATATATGTTCAATTTCCCAATCAAGTGTGGTGAGTAATTTTGGTTGTTTTTCTAGGAAAATATTTGTACTTCAGTTGTAGAACTGCAACAAGTAGCATGTTTTACAATTCAAACACTTTTTTGCTTACACTAAGGTAATAGTTTGCTTTTTTTCTCCCACAGGCACATAGATGGAAACCATAGTAGTTAGGTGGCAAATGGTTTTCCATGCCTGTGTCAATGGCCTTAGCCGTACTATCATATACTTACAGTATCTGATCAACAACAGGGCCTCTTGTGTCCTGGAACTGTTCCATACTGGAGTACAGACTTTTGGTCTCCTTCTAAGGGTACCCTCTGACCATGGAATGGAGAACACAAGGGTTGCCAGATACATGTTGGAGAGGCGAGGGCTGAACTGAGGCAGTGTCATTACTTGTCGCAGTGTTCATAATCAGAGAATAGAGCGTTTATGGACCGAGTTGTATTATTCCACTTCAGAAACCTATTCACCTTCATGGAAACACAAGGCATATTTGAATCAACAGATGAACAACATTTGTTTTGTCTCCATTACATCTACCGTATTTTCCGCACTATGAGGCGAACCGGGTTATAGGGCGCACCCCCAAAAAATAGTTTTTGGTCCTATATTTTCCATACATAGGGCGCACCGGATTATAAGGCGCTACAATGGGAACATCAACATAACAGTCAGATAATTCAGTCAAACTTATTACCCCCTTAACATTCCGAAAGCTTGCAAAGAAGCAAATACGTGTCTCAGACATGTACGGAAACAGCCTCTGTACAATGTCACCAATCACTCAAATGCATCGTTCCAAATATAATTCGGAAGGTTAAAGTCTTGGGATTCAAGAAATGCCAAACATTTCTTAGTTTCCATTTTATTTTTTGCTGGCAACTGTGTGGACAGCAAAGTAAGAATGTTATTGTGCAGGGAAACGGGGTTCTTTACTGTGCATATGACAATAAACACTTTGAATTGAATTTAGTATAAAAATAGACTCGTCACAGAAACATCAAGATCGTTCTAAAACAAGATACCGGGAAAATATAAAACCGCATAGCTCACCTAAGTTCTCTTGCAGCCATCACGTTCAATAACGATTCGTAACCATGGTCTTCTTACAACCGTGAGTGTAGTAAATCCAGGTGAGAAAAATATTTACAAATACAGAATAGTAAAAAATGTGTTCTCTATGCCGTAGTGCAACCCAACCTGTGATTCACATTCATCTTTTTCGGCCAATTGCAGGCTTTGTTTCGCCCCTTTAGCCTATGCGATCCTGTAAATGATAAAAAGGATCCGCCCCCTTTACCTCCGAATAACTTTAGGCAATAGTGACTGATTCAAATGATGATTGACACATTGGTTAGGAATTGAAACGCCGGTATATAAATCCCAGCATACACCGCGGACGACTTTGCCTTCAGGGGAAAATCTAGTCGGCGGCTGCTTGCCTTAGTTGCAAGACTTTGTAACTTAATATTGATCCATATATAAGGCGCACTGTATTATAAGGCGCATGGTCAGCTTTTGAAAAAAATAAAGGCTTTTAGGTGCGCTTTATAGTGCGAAAAATACGGTACTTGCCCAGAATTCAAAGGGCAGCAGCTGACTTCCGAAATCAATGGAATAACCATAGATTGTCAACAGAGGGAGGACAGACTTCTACAACTGTGTAAGTTGGTGTTCTCTAGTCTGTTGGAGCTTCTCAGGACATTTTTCATAGACAGGATGCCTGTGGAATTAATAAAGACAACCCACCTAAGTTCAAGACTGAGAATAAAATTGTTACGGAAAATGACTTCACTGTGAATGCAGGCGTTATAGACAGGATTTAAATACAATAGATTAATTGAAGAACGATGGTAATAATGGCATCAGTTTATTTTTGGCTTGCTGCATTTGCTCAGTACACATTAATAGGACGGCACAATACTTGCTTAGTGTTATGTTACTGTCATGTAACATGTAATAACATTAAGCAACACTTTAACTGAAGTAAAGGGCCTGTAAGGGCGACATAATTTTCACCTTTTCTGATGAGGGTCCGGGGTCAGTTTGTACAATAAAAAGTGTGAAGGATTGCAGGATTGCCGACATGTAATCCCCCTATCAAAAAACCCTTGTGGATTCTGAAGGAATTTTTATTTCATTTAATTGACTATAAGGGATTTAATATAATACAAATTACATTTTGCTGAATGCAGTGGGGATTTTTCACAGGGATTCAGGGCTTTGGGTCAGGGTGGCCTGTACAAGAATTATGTTTACGTAAAAATGAGAACAAGGACAAGAAGCTGATGCACGGAAAGGAGACGAGGTTTCTGATAAGCTTTCTTGTTTGTGAGCCCTTCAGACATGGCGGCGTCTTGTTTCGAGGAGGAGGTGACGTTGGCACCTGGCACGCCCGCCCAAAGGGGGAGGGGCCGAAGGACGGAACCTGGAAGATAGAGTAGACAGACAGACAGGACCAGAGAAGAAAGATGGGGGGCTCGACAAGACTAATTAGACTCATTCGAAAATGATTCGGCAAAATTTGATGGAATTAACTTGAGAAATCTCATATCATCTCATCTCATCTCATTAGCTGCACCGCTTATCATCAGTAGGGTCGCAGGGGGCTGGAGCCCATCCCAGCAATCATCGGGCAGTGGGCGGGGGACACCCTAAACTGGTTGCCAGCCAATCGCAGGGCACAGAGACAACTCGCTCATTCACCCTAAATGCATGTCTTTGGAATGTGGGCGGAAACCGGAGTGCCCGGAGGAAACCCACGCAAGCACGGGGAGAACATACAAACTCCGCACAGTAAGTCCGGTAGCTGGATTTGAACCCACACAGGAGGTTCCCAAGACCTTAGAACTGTGCCGCACACGCGCTAACCACTGCGCCGCCGTGCTGCCCTAACTTGAGAAATAATTCAAGAAAATAAATCTGCCCCTGTGTGGAAAAGCCTGTCTGTTCTCAATATGTTTCCCCAAATTAAGAAAACAAGCACGTATCGTTAGGAGGATATAGTTTGTGTTTGGTTAATGGAGTCAGATAACTAATCCGAACAATTTGGTAAACGTTAAATTTATAATATAGTTTTTTCCCCAACAATTTATAGTTTAATTCCCAACAATTTGGTGACCCCTCGACGTGACTTAAATGGGGAACATAATGGGAAAAGACTTCGAGACACCACAGGAAAAGAATACAGGGGTCGCAACCCTGGGTGCGCATGGTGCGCGTTCGTCCTCGTCTGCAGTTAGGTAAATTAAAACATCACAAATTACAGCCTGATTTTTCTCTCGTGTGGCCACACTCTTCTTAAAGGTAAGCACAATATTTCCTATTAAAAGCATACATTGGACACTACTAAATTGAACGGAGGAAAGCGACTATAATTTGTTTGGATATTGTGAGGAATGTGTAGATGGCAGTATGGTGTGAAATTTGAGATTTACATACTGCTGAAATACGAAGGTCTTGGTACTATTTCATGGACCCACGGAATACGAAGGTTCTGGTATTATTTCGTGGTTTGGTAGGAAAGTAAAATTTGGTATCTTCCTACTTGAATAGTTTGGTGCTATTCGTGGTTCTGATACGGTGTAAAATTTGGTATTTATGTATCACGGAGTCGGTTTGGTATACTTCCTAGTGAATAGTTTGGTGATATTCGTGGTTCTAATACGGTGTAAAATTTGGTGTTTACGTATCGGGTGTGAAAGTGAAAGCGGTGTGTGTGACTGTGATACAATTTGGACCTTCTTGTTGAAATTTGGCTAAGACACGGGGGCAGATCGTCAGAGTGGTAGATTGTTTAGGAGAAAAAGCCTCGACTAGGATCGAGTCTCAGACTAAGTGAAAAAGAAAACAAAACAAAAGAATAAAAAATTAAATACATAAGAACCAGTGTACACGTTTGAATTCAAACATGGATTTAAAAATTTAAAAGGAACCTAAATCACCAAATTTTGTCAAATTAATTAGAAGTTCGTTTGTCTGGGCCCTGTGTACGTCTTATTTGTTATGTCCATTGTGCTGTACCTATTCTATCAGCCTTTTTTTTCATGTGTTTGTGTTTTTTGTGTGTGTCGTGCTCGTCAGAGCGAAAGAGAGAAAAAAAAATTGTGTTTTTGAACGCCAAAAAGTACGCTTTCAAAAGAGACAAGATTGTTTAAAAAGTGATATTCAAGAAGAATTGATAGAACAGATGAAAAGGAGTCAGAGAAAAGTGGATTTTTTTTGAGAAATTGGCTGTCACCAAAGGTGTGTTCAACATGGGCACCGGGGCCCCAGATGATTACGGAGATTTTTTTTGCAGTCCAATTTTTTTTTTAGTTTTTTAGTTGAAAATCGATAAATTAAGGAGTGAGAAGTTTAGGAAAAATATGAGTGAGTGATTTTGGATGCGGTAATTCAAGATAATGCCAGATTAATACCAAAATAGATAAAATCATCCTTTTTTTACTTCAGAATTGGCAAATTAAGGACTAGAAAGAGTAGGAATAATCAAATTGAGTGAATTAGAATATATTAATTTGAGATAGAGGTATTTTTATACAAAATGTTGAAAAATCGTTAAAAGATTATTTTCAGTGAATATGGAGAAAACATGTATTGATTGGAATACAAATGAGTAAGATAACTCGTTGCGGATCAAGATACGTCATTTTCACATTAAATAGGGGAAGCTAAAATAGTAGATTTAATTGGTTTGAAGGAAAAATTAAAATTAAGTGAGTTCAACTTTAATAGCGTTAACTGAGATAAATAATTGCATTTTTCAACATTGAACTGTGTTAAAACTTGATAAATAAAATGAAGGGTGAGTTTGATGAGAATCTAGCTAGGCTAGCGGTCAGTCGGAGGAGAATAAAGAGCCAGATTTAGTAAGTGATATTAAGGAGAAGAGGAATGATATCAAATTGTTGTTAAGATGTTAATATGTGGAAAACAAAAATAATTTGCACACAAAAGAGTAAGTGATCAAAATAATTTCAAATAGCCCAAAACTTACAAATGAGATTGAGAATTTGAGACATGGCTGTTCTGTTACAATCACTGAATGAGATGTGCTTTCTTTGTTAAAAAAAAAAAAAAAAAAAAAGAAAAGAGAAATATTGATAATGAAATGCAAGGCAATGGGGCAGTTTGTTACTGACAAGTAGGTGTCATAGTTGATTAGAACGAGGGGATATTAAAATTAAAAGGTTTTACACGTTAAGTTCAATTAGGCATTTTTTTTAAAGATTTAAATGCTTAGGCAGTGTGATAGTTTAAAATTTGAATTTGAGCGTGTTACGATTGACAAACGATGAAAAAATATGTTAAATGTTGATTTATATTTTGGTTAAATTAAGAAAACAATTTGTCTAGGGAGAGAGCATTTTCAAAAGACAATGAGAAGCAGATTAATCGATCCTGAGAAAGATCATGGATAATTTAAGAATATAATTGCTAAGATAATGTCTGCATGGTCATTTAACCTAGAGCAACATCCCAGTTTGTAAACATGATTGATTTAACAGGATTCAAATTTCCACTAAAAAGAAAATACATACTTTGAAAGTCAAATGAACTGTTGAAACGAACTGAAAATGGACAATATAATGGTCGATGAAGGGGACACAGCTGAGAAAAAAACTAACAAAGACATTTGCTCATCCATTGTCAGCGCCGCTTGTCAACAGCAGGGTCGTGGGAATATTGGAGCACATCCAGGCTACCCTCGAACAGTGAACAGGGTGCACTCTAGACTGACAACAACAAGGTCAGTGAAGGAAAATATTTTGGAACATTCAGGCGAGGGGTTACGACTTGAACGTCACAATGAAAAACTGAGCCAGATTTCCAAGGCCGTCAACGAGACTGGAAAACAAACAACACAAGTCTGCTTTAGGTCTCATTAGGGCCTTGTTTAATTGACGAAATGTTTGCAAATCTGAGGAAATTGATACATTTCGATTGTAAATGGGGCAGCACGACGGCGCAGTGGTTAGCGCGTGTGCGGCACAGTTCTGTGGTCGTGGGAACCTCCTAAGTGGGTTCAAATCCAGCTCGCGGCCTTACTGTGCGGAGTTTGTATGTTCTCCCCGTGCTTGCGTGGGTTTCCTCCGGGCACTCCGGTTTCCTCCCACATTCCAAAAACATGCATTTCAGGTGAATTGGCCGGTCCAAATTGTCCCTAGGTGTGACTGAGCGAGTGAGTTGTCTGTCCCCGTGTGCCCTGCGATTGGCTGGCAACCAGTCCAGGGTGTCCCCTGCCCACTGCCCGATGATTGCTGGGATGGGCTCCAGCACCCCCGCGACCCTACTGAGGATAAGCGGTGCAGCTGATGAGATGAGATGAGATGAGATTGTAAATGATTTTATTTTTAACACAGGAATACTGCTTAAATTGTATTTTGAATATGCTCTCCATGAAAAGTTGACATTGCTGGAGCATCAGGGGGATTTTTAAGAAAATAGGTAACAGGAAAATACCTTTGACTTTATTTCGATTGACGAAAGCACTAAGCATTTACATTGGTGAAATTGTACAATTAAAACCTAGCAACAAGAAATTTAGAATACTGATATGCTAAACAGGAGATGTGAATAAACGTCTACATTGACATTTTTAATGAAACATTGCACACAACAAGATTAGACACAATACTTTAGAGTAAACATGATATTAGGATTTAAAAGGGAATACAAAATAAACAAGCAAGAAGAAAGGTTTACAAAAGTGATACTTAAAGATTGGCCTGAAATGATAATGCATCGTTATGATTTGAAAAAAACAAAAACAAAAACAAAGAGTGAATCATATGTTTTATTTTGCTAGGGGATTATTTAAAATGTGTATCAATTCAGTTACGGGAACTGTGCAAATCAGCCAAATTTGAGATTTAGAAATCAAAATGGATTAACAATTCAGAAGAGGGAATTGATTAGAAAATATTTATTTGTTAAAATGTTGTGATAACAAAGCAAAGGTGAGAAAATAAATTACAAGACTATTTATGAAATAAATAATAACTAAATAACCCTCTCTGGGTTCTTCACAGAACAAAAGTCAGGAAATTAGAATAGAATAGAAAAGAATATGCCTTTATTGTCATTGTTACAACATGGGCAAGACAAGATCCCTCACCAGCAGTACCATGTTGGGCAAGACCATTATCCCGGCGGGCAAGACAAGATCCTTGATATGCTGTGACAATGAAATTGGACGACTCCAGTTCCACATTTACAGTGAGGATAAGGAAACAAAGAGATAAAGGAACAAAGAACTAACTGTCTTTGTTGTAAGTAGGCTTTGTTTGCCTCCGCGCGGGGGGGGTGTGGGGGGGGGGGGGGGGGTTGATGAGGGGGGTGAGGGACAGACAGAGTTGCAGGATACAACCGGAATGTTTGATGTTTAATCTTACATTACACATAGTCCAGTGTTTTTTCCGAATTTCTCATTCCACAATTGAATGGATTTGGGAGTACAGTCCATAAACGTGCCCTATTAAAGTCGCCGTCGACGATAAAGCTCTGTTGGGGTGTGCAAGCTGCTGTTTATTGATAGCAGCGGGCAGGAGATTTAGCGCTATGCTAACGTTAGCATCCGGTGAAACGGTTAGCGGTGTAAAGTAAACAGCAAACACAAAGACCACAGTTAACTCTCCCGGTACATGGAAGGGTCTGCACGATACTGCTAGAAACTCCATATTATTATTATTCCAAATTACAACACTATTCAAGAAATAAATAATAAACACATAACACTCTGTGGGTTCTTTAGAGAAAAAATGTCCACGGAACATAAACTTTCTGTTGTGCCATGCACAGTCCTAACAGGTATGGGATTGGTTTAGTTGTCAATACCACTGGAACACCAGTGGTATGGATGCCTTGCGAAAAGGCATTGGCTTTTATATCATTATCACGGTACCAGAGATTAATTTTGTCATGTTACAATAACAAGAAATCCTATTTTTGTCACAAACCAGGAACGGAGACGGGACCCAATTGCATTCGTTTTACTCAGTTTTTATTAAGGAGACTAGGACTTGCATCCACGATTCGATGATCGTCAGTCACTAATGGCAGATAGCAGGAACGTGGAAGTGGCACTTCCGTGTTGAGCGAAGGTAGTCCTTGACTGCGAGAACAAACAGGTCGATGGCCGGGACGGAGGAGCAAAAACATAAACGGGTCCAGAAAAAAGGTTGGCAACGGGAATCAGACAGAACAACAGGGCAGGATAGATTCAGGAGTCTCAAAGGTTTGCCTAGCTTGTAGCGTAGGTTCACAAAACGATCCGACGAGTGCTGTCAGTAAAGCGAGGGTTTAAAAAAGAGGAAGCAGCCACTCAGCGTCCGCGGCTGTTGTCGCCAATCAAGCAGACTCGTGGCAGAAGCAGGATCCGGAGGAGACTGGGCGAACGGAAGGTGTCGCAGCCAGAGCTTGGGCAGGAACTGGGGTTGGAAGGGGAACACACTTTAACCGCATTCTCCGGGCTAAGGCTGTGTTCAGGATGTTGAGCTCCGCGCCAGAGTCCACAAGGGCGGACGGGGACTGGGTTGACCCGGGACTCCGAAGGTGCACCTGGAGCATTGGCCTTCCGGTCGGGGAGATCGGAGTGTGGACGGAACTCAACCGGACAAGTCCAACCGTCCAGTGAGCTCCCCCTTTTGACGGGCAGGATGATACCCGATGTCCTTGCCCGCCACAGTACAGACTGAGACCCTCGGTTAATCGCCGCTGACGCTCCTCTACGGACAGTGACGCGCGATCCACTTCCATCGCCTGCAGTGGGTCTAGTAGGGTTGCGGGTGGATGCTGGAAATCAGAGGTACCAATCCTTTCAGGCGAGCAGGAAAGTGGATGACTCTAAAAACCCCTCTCACGGCGTCGTCCCTGGACCCGACGATCAATCCAAGCCGTAAGCGCGATGGCCTCATCGAGACTGGTCGGCAGAGCGTGGGACACCAACTCGTCCTTTATATAGTCTGCCAAGCTGTGGAAGTAGGCGTCCATTAACGCAACAGAGTTCCATTTACTCTGGCTTGCTAAGGTCCGAAAGTCGATCGAAAAATCAGAGATTGTGCGCTTTCCCTGGCGTATGTTCATTAGTGATCTTGACACATCGGCTAAAGAGGATCCCATGTCGAACACCTTGAGGATCTCCTGGGCCAAGAGATCGAACGAAAAACTGTAAAGTAAGTTACTTTTAGTTGTGTATTTCTCAAACTCCTATGCTATGAAATTAACCTGTTTCTCTATTCTTAATATACAAGTAATCATCACACACACACACATAGTCACATTTTCAAAGATCTACGCTTTCAGTCTAATTCCATTGTTTTTAATACGTTTTCAATGTTTTTCTATTGTATGTAATGTAATACGTATGTAGTCACCGCGCATGGTTGACCTTTCAATAAACACACTTACTGGGACCGGATGTGGTCAGATGGCCTGGGCAGCCAAGCAAGATGGCTGCCGGGCCGGGCTCACTACATTTGCGCAGTAGATTTAAACCTTTTAATTGCCTCTACTTGAATATTTTTGCCAGCAATGATTTTATACCTTTATAAACTCCGACAGGAAAACGCCGCTGAACCCCGTTCGAATTCTGCCGTTCCCCAGAGTCGAGCCCTCCTGGACAAATGATTAATGGTGAAGGCCACTTTGGCCGCTTCGGACACGAAGTTGCGGGGTTGTAACTCAAAAATATGACAGTTCACTTGGGAGGCACGAACCTGGGCAGGATCGCAACAAAACCTCTCCGGAGCGCCAACTCGCGGCTCTGCCGCTCCAATGGCGGACACGTTCGTGGACGGGACAGGTGGGATGTGCGACGGCACGGCAGGTGGAGAGTTCCTGGGGGGCGGGGCCGATGTGTGCAGCAGACTGGCAAGCACCTCCGGGAGCACGTCAAGCCATTGTTGCTGGCGCTGAAGATATCCGTCGGACCTCCCCCTCAGTCCGACGTGACCGCTGCATGACGGAGAGAGTCTCCATCTTGCTTCGATCGGGGCTTGTGAGAGCGTTCCCTTTGTCCCTTTGCTGGTCGGATCGTTTTGTCACAAACCAGGAACGGAGACGGGACCCAATAGCGTTCGTTTTACTCAGTTTTTATTAAGAAGGAGAACAGGACTTGCATCCACGATCCGATAATCGTCGGTCACTGGTGGCAGATACCAGGAACGCGGAAGCGGCACATCCGTGTTGAGCGAAAGTAGTCGTTGACAGCGAGAACAAACAGGTCGATGGCCGGGACGGAGGAGCATAAAGATAAACGGGTCCAGAAAAAACGCCGGCAACGGTAATCAGACAGAAAAACAGGGCAGGATAGAGTCAGGAGTCACAAAAGTTTGCCTAGCTTGTAGCATAGGTTCACAAAACGATCCGACAAGTGTTGTTAGGAAGGCGGGGGTTAATGTTAGTTGGACTTCCCCAAAAAATGTGTATCTCTAAACCAGAGGGTATCACGTTTCTGTTTCAAATATTGGTACCGCCCAAAGGGGCGTTTCTTTCTTTCCTGTGTCTTCATTCTGCCTAAATAAATGCCGTTTGGATGGGGAGGGGCCCCCCAGAGTTGGGAGCGCAACCAAGAAGATGGACATAAGTTTTCTCCTCTTCTGGCCCCTCCCCATCTCCAACTGGCAGTTATTAAAAAAAAAGTCGAAATGCCTGGTATATCTTTTTAGTGATCAGCCAACTTTAAAAAAGCTCTCCCACATGTAAGAGAGCGATAAATGGAGGATGAGTTTGATAGAGAATGTAAGAATTGGAATTTATGTAGTAAATTTGGCAAACAAATTTGTTACATTGAAATTGGAAAGACTAATGGAGCGAAGACGGTCAACATCAACATTTTTGGATGAGTTTGAAAATAATGAAAATAATGACTTATTAACACAGAAAAAAAAATAGTGAGATTGAAAATTATTAATAACATGGCTGTCCTGTTTCAATCACTTAATGAAATGTGCTTTCTTTTTAAAAAAAAAAAAAAGCACACAAGTATTAATAGTCAAGCTAAGTCATGTTTATTTGTATAGCCCTTAATCACAAAGAGTCTCAACGGGCTGCACAGATCAAAGACTATTGCAAACCACAGACCATGATAATAATATAATATAATAATGGAATGCGAGTCAAAAAGGCAATTCATTAGTGAGTGAAGTATGCGTCGTTCTTTATTAAATCAATGAGAAAAGATAGTTGATTATGATTATAGAGAGAGGAAATGATCATTAAAAAGTTTTGACGCTGAGTTCCATTTGGCATTTTTTTGAGATTTTTGATATTTGGGCAGTGTGATGGTTTGGAATTTCGCTTGGTCGAACATTTGCAGGCAGCACGGTAATGAGGTCATGAGTTTAGCAACGCCTTGTTATGACCCGTATGGAGTGGATATTCGAGCGAAGGACAAGATTCCCTAGGAGGAGACCTAATAAGAAATCCTCCGAGAGAGGGTGAGATAAGCCACACAGTGAATTTTTTAAGTACGAGCGTGTTACGATTGACAAAAGATTAACAAATACGTTAAAAATGTTGATTAATAGTTTGGTTAAATTAAAAAACAATTTGTCCATCCTATGGAGAGAGCGTTTTCAAAAGACAATGAGGAGCAGATAAGCGATCCTGAAAAAGATCATATGAGTTTGAAAATAGCCGATTAATCGATCTTGAGACAGATCATGAAAATGTAAATGATTGCATGGAAAATAAATGATAAGGAACAATTAAGCTAAGATAATGTCTACGTGGTCATTTAAATTAGAGGAAAAATTTAGGCTATTGAATAGTCCAGCTGATTTACCAAGACATCCCAGTATGTGAGCATAACATTGGTAAAAATGGCGGCGCCCTCTGTTGGCTGCAGCTGCATCGGCTCGCTACAACGGGTCAGGTGTATCGACATTTCGTTCTGTGTACATTGTTACAAAGAATGACAATACAAAGGAAATTATTATTATTAATTATGATTGATTTAATAGGATTCTAATTTCCAATCAAAAAAAAAAGACATCTTTTGAAAGTCAATGGACTCTCCAAAGGTCATATTGAACTGTCAATAAGCTGAACATCAGAATGAAGATGGACAAAATACTGATTGCTTTTATGGGGGACACAGCTGAGAAAAAAAATTAAGACACCCATTCATCCATTGTCTGCGCCGCTTATCAACAGCAAGGTCATGGGGGTGCTGGAGCACATCCCAGCTGCCTTCGGGCAGCGAGCAGGGGACACCCTGAACTGATTGTCAAGAAGTTGCAATGGAACTGACAAAGAAAATGGAGTCGTTTCATTTTTGAGATGGACACATTTTGGGAAAAATACTTTTGATGGGCCAAGTAACATCCAAGCAGTGAATGTCACATGTACTGTGGAGTATGCGTCAAGGCCTGGAACACAAAGGAACTCAAGAATATACGTCTGCTTGAAGTCACATTAGAGTCTTGCTAATGAAAAAATGTTCACATACATGAGGAAGATTGATAAATGTATCTAGTGAAATTATATACGCTGTTTTATTTCACTTATACTCAAAATATTTGTCCTGAGTTTGAACTCAGCTGGGAGGAAGGTTTTAGAAAAATGTTTTGGAATGTGCCTTCTCTCCCATTATGTGCAGATAACAATAATTTATCACCGCGTCGGGAGGTGGGAAGTGGTACCATTCTTTCGGGAGGGAAATGACCTATCACTCTTCTCCCAAGTTGCAAAGGACTGCGCGCTCAGCTCAATGATTTCCCTGAATTTAGAACAAGACACGTGAAATGTCTTCAGAGCCAAATTCATTATACTAAGTGTTAAAACCTTACAATAGGTTGTCCACAATTGACGATATATAACCACATAGAGGAAGTTGGTATAAAGTCAATATGGACTGATTGGAATCATTTAAATTTTATTTTAGGAGACAAAATAAAAAGGAGAAATGTTTGTAAGCATTAAACCTTTACTAAATAATGTGAACATGTTCATTTTTCTGGAAAAATTGTCTTCTGAATAAGCTCTCCATGTAATTGTTTTTTTAAATTGAAATCATGAAGTTTTGGACGGATAGAAAAATATTACACAAAACGACAGAATATGCTATAATGTAAAACAATAAAACAATCCAAATGTTTGTCAAATAGCTTAACAATAATCAACTAGAATGGCCATGCGCTGTTAGAGCATCGCCTACATTGAAAGCATTTTGGGTGGCATTTTTCATTTTGGCAGAGTCATTCACCTTGAGCGTGAGTTACCGGCCTTCTTTGTAAAATATTGTTATCTTAAACAAACTTATTCTGAGGGTAATGCATCGGTTTTGATTTTTACAAAAAGCAAAACGAAGAGTGAATCATAACAACAGTAAATTAAAAGTGTTTTTTTTTTTGGCTAGTTGATGATTTAACTATCTATCTACCCTGGTCATATGCCTCGAGAGGGGTGACCAAGAGCAAGACAAAAATCAAGGAAATAAAATAAAATAAAAAATAAGAAGGGAAAAAGTAGAAAAAACACACACACAGAATTTTTTGGGACAATGGCCAATGCCCAGGCACCCAAACAAGTTAAGCACCTCGACATAGAAGTTGGTCATGCTTTTGTCCCTCCAGATAAAACAGGACACAAGAAAGCGACCATGTCACTCGGGTCAGGGTGAGTGATTCTAATGATGATGATAGTTAAACAATTCAGTGACTGAAACAGTGCAATCAGCCAAATTTGAAATTTAGAGACTGACAATTTTGAAAAAGAAATTGTTTAGACTGTATTTATTTGATTTAGAATCTTGGGATCTGGCGGTTGTCGAGTCCGTCGAGGATGATAAAGTCTTGGGCCTAGTGAGTAGGACATTTGTGCAAATCCCCATTAGACTTACAGAGGAAAGATTTATTGTCACATGTGATGTTTTAATCTTCACAAGAAGGTTAATAGCGCAAGCGTACATATACTTACTAACCAACTAATACATTTTTTACATTTCTGAGTTTTGGTGGCCATTGTGAGGCGGGCCTGTGGGTAAATTAGAATTGTTTGCCGTTCTTATCCATGTCTATGAGAGATTTGGGTTTGCCCCCCACCTCCTTCTGGCACAAAGAGAAGTGTGTTGTACAGAAGATTTGTTTTTCAGGTCAAATGCACCTCCAAGATGACCTGTCATATATTCCAGGGAACTTGAGAGGCATGGAGCAGACATCTGGTTGTGGTTAGAGGAGATGGAATTTGCAACCACTTTAATCCCTAACAACACAACACCAAACACTATTGGGGGCCTCAACAAGAAGATAAGGAAAGATTCCATCACCATGTGCTGTGACATGGGAAGACCCCTCCCAACAGGAGTTTCCTGAACTCGCAAAAACAATCGGCGCCATGCTCGATGAAGCAAGAGAGGTCTTCAAGAAATAATCCAGACAATAGCGCATTCCCCGTATCCTTTTTCAAAAATAGTGGCTAAACTGAGCCATACAGAAAGGCTATGCCTCAATAGGGGGGATGATAGATGATATCTAATAGCATAACTTATTTTAAAAAAAATTGTAGTTCTTGTCTAGTGTGTAATAAGCATAATGTCCAAGGTAACATTAGACCTAAAAGACGGAAGTGCCTGGCTGGGATTTGAGATTTTAGACATGTATTTCATTGTATTGAACAGAAGTGGTAAATACAAGCCATTTGCAAATGCATCGTTCCTGACCATGGCATCCCCAGGGTTCTATTGAGAGAGACAATGGCAGCCATTTTGTCAATGACATAGTTGAGAAAATGGCCGCCCACCTAGGCATCACACTCAAACACCATTGTTAGTATCACTCACAAAGTGCAAGCCTGCCCTGATGAGGGTTTTCGCCCCTTCCTGACAGACACCCCGTTGTGATACCTTTTATGACGAGTTCATTTAAAACTGCAAGGTTGTATGTCTTTTGATGTTTAGAAATCCACAACAGGGGGGAAATGTAAGGTGGACTTCCCCCCAAAAATGTGGATCTCTGAACCAGATGGTATCACGTTTCTTTTTCAAATATTGGTACCGCCAAAGGGGCGTTTCTTTCTTTCCTGTGTCTTTATTCTGCCTAAATAAATGCTGTTTGGAGGGGGAAGGGCCACCCATAGTTGGGAGCCAAGGAGATGGACGTAAGTTTTCTCCTCTTCTGGCCCCTCCCCTTCTCCAACTGGCAGTTGTAAAAAAAGTCTAAATGCCTGGTGTATCTTATTAGCGATCAGCCAACTTTAAAATAGCTCTCCCACATGTAAGAGATCTATTTAGATCCCACAGTTAAAAAAAGAGGAAGCAGCCTCGGCCTCTGGCGCCAATGAAGCAGACTCAGGTGCCCCGCATCAGTAATAATGAGAATTTCATATTTCTATTCTACAATATAATTTAACCTCATAAATAAATGACACAGGTTACAATGACAAATAAATCCAATTCTATTGTTTGACTCTATTTTACAATTTATTGACAATGTAGCATGTGAAATGCACAATGAGATTAACATTAATGTCTAACATCATGACTATAAATAGTGTGACGTATACATATATATATACATATATATACATATTTAATATTTAAATGATATATATATATAATACATATTTAAATTATATACATATATATATATGTATATACATATTTAATATTTAAATTATATATGTATATAAATATGTATATATATATGTATATATATATGTATACATCACACTATTTTTAGTCATGATGTTAGACATTAATGTTAATCTCATTGTGCATTTCACATGCTACATTGTCAATAAATTGTAATATAGAGTCAAACAATAGAATTGGATTTATTTGTCATTGTAACCTGTATCATTTATTTATGAGGTTAAATTATATTGTAGAATAGAAATATGAAATTCTCATTATTACTGATGCGGGGCACCTGAGTCTGCTTCATTGGCGCCAGCAGCCGAGGCTGCTTCCTCTTTTTTTAAGTCACGTCGAGGGGTCAACAAATTGTTGGGAATTAAACTATAAATTATTGGGGAAAAAACTATATTATAAATTTAACGTTTACCAAACACAAACTATATCCTCCTAACGATACGTGCTTGTTTTCTTAATTTAGGGAAACATATTGACAACAGACAGGCTTTTCCACACAGGGGCAGATTTATTTTCTTGAATTATTTCTCAATTTAGGGCAGCACGGCGGCGCAGTGGTTAGTGCGTATGCGGCACAGTTCTAAGGTCTTGGGAACCTCCTGTGTGGGTTCAAATCCAACTACCGGACTTCCTGTGCGGAGTTTGTATGTTCTCCCCGTACTTGCGTGGGTTTCCTCCGGGCCCTCCGGTTTCCTCCCACATTCCAAAGACATGCATTTCAGGTGGATTGGCCGGTCCAAATTGTCCCTAGGTGTGAATGAGCGAGCGAGTTGTCTGTCCCTATGTGCCCTGTGATTGGCTGGCAACCAGTTCAGGGTGTCCCCTGAACACCGCCCGATGATTGCTACTGAGGCTACTGAGGATAAACGGTGCAGCTAATGAGATGAGATGAGATTATATATATATATATATATATATATATATATATATATATATATATATATATATATATATATATATATATGGGAATAGGCATCATTTATTGGCTTTGCCAGAAAACACTCAAAAAGTTCAAAGTACCCTAGTAAAGCCAAAAGAAGGCGCTCCTACCTTTCCTAACCACCTGGAAACAACTGATAACACTCCTCATGCAACGTCACCTTATGTTATTAGGACCAGGTTTGGAAAAGCTGTTGTCAAGCTACAGAAAAAAAACAATTTAGTAGGAAAACATAGTTGTGTTTCATTGTGTTTTGGTGTGAACAAATACAAAAAAGAAACGGTCATTTTGTTTGAGCTGTATTCATACAGTGAAATGTTCATCTAAATCTGCATTTATTTTGAAGAAACGGGGATGTGGTGGAATTTTGTCTTTGTGTATAGTTTTATTGTGAAAACACCAACCGAAAGTAGAAGTGATGAAATGTAAATGATCTGCATTTATATAGCGCTTTTCAAGTCAATGACTTCCCAAAGCGCTTTACATTGTGCTTCATATTTCCCAATACCGGCCGTGATCTGTGCAGCCATGTAAGGCGCTAACCTGCTTATTGGGGGTTTTGGGGGTTCAGTGTCTTACCCAAGGACACTGCGGCATGTAACACGGACAAGCCGGGATTCGAACTGGGATCCCTTAATCCTAAAACGATCGCTCTACCTCCTGAGCTACTGCTGCCCCGTTATCTAAGGTGTTGGGAATGGCGCTGAGGCGAATATAACGTGTTTTGAGTTGCTCCACAATGTGTCACATGAATCCTTCAACCCAAAAACACGACAGTTGCCATTAATTTGAATAGGTCTGCCCTGCTACGATACACCTCTGCCGCATTTCTTTATTACGCCGTTTACCTAAGGGCTGTAGATTTCGATTCGAAATTTCGACATCGTCGGTATCATATCAGAATTTTTTAAAATGTTATTTAAAAGACCAATTGTCTCACTGACATTGGAAATCATTTACATCGGTCGTCTTACACAAGCGCGCACTTGAGATGCTGCTGCAGACTCATCCAGTTTCTACATTTGTCGTGATTGCCTAAGTGAAGTCACCTGGGGCAATCGTTTGGCGCGCTGGAGCGCACTTCCTGATTGGCTGACGTTCTCCACTTAAGCGGTCTGCGTCCAGAGATGGACGTCCGGGTATACTCTTTGTATCCCTGAGTGCTTCGCCATACTACAAGATACCCACGACTTCTCTTGCCTGATTCATGCCTGCCTTCCGTTTTTGACCGACAAGCGTCGACATCCCAAGCCAGCTCCAGATTCAGATACAGATTCAGATTCAGATATACTTTATTGTCATTCTAGTACACGTGTATACAGAACGGAATGTCGATACATCTGACCCGCACAGTTTCCTTGTATGTACAGATATAAATAAAATGTTGTATTGAGTTGGAGTATTGAAGTACGAATAATATACTAAATAATTATGGCTATGTATAGTATTATACAATAGTGCAAAGAGTGCAAGAGTAGCAGCTAACCAGATGTGCAAAATGGGCAGTCAGGTAAAAAAGTCACTGTACAGTAACAATAACACTGTAGTACGATAGTGCAGAGGAGAACAGATGTGCAAAGGAGTGGCTAGGTATAAAGAACTCTTAGTAGTGCAAAAAAAAGAAACAGACAAACAGATGTACAGATTAGCAGCAGTGTAGACTTACTATGTGTGTGATTGACCATTTAACAGTCTAATGGCCAGGGGGACAAAACTACCTCAAGCTCGCACCCAAAAAGTGTTTTTTCCTCAGACAGATTGTGAAATTTCTTGGGCATATCATCAGTGAGGATGGAATTCGGACTGACCCCGAGAAGGTGAGAGCGATAAATGACCTACAAGTCGCTGACCTAATGGAGTCTGTCAGTAAAGTCAGATCTTTTCTAGGCATGGTGAAGTATTACCAAAAGCTTCATTGAAGCATGTTCTGCAAAGGCAAAACCTCTGTTCAGGCTCACATCTGAATCTGGTGCCCAGCATAAGCGCAAGAAAGGCCGCAAACTAGTGAGGAAAGGTCAAGTGAAGCTGACGCCTGCTGATTGGTCCGATGCATGCCAGAATGCATTTGAAACACTGAAGCACGACCTTGTGACAGGTGTCACTCTAGCCCACCCAGATTTTGATGCGCCGTTTATTCTGGCTGTCGACGCATCCTTCGATGGGATTGGAGCAGTCCTGTCACAGCTGCCACCTTGTGGAAAAGTAGCCAGACCAGTCGCCTTTGCAAGTAAAACGCTCTCTCGCTCCCAGCTCAATTACCCTGCACACCGGTTCGAATTTCTTGCCTTGAAATGGACAGTATGTGATCAATTCAGCCATTGGTTGAAAGGAAGACACTTCACCACGTGGACCGACAATAACCAGCTGACATACATTTTGACCAAACCAAGACTTGCTGCGTGTGAACAGCGGTGGGTAGCGAAGCTAGCTGCATACAATTTTGACCTAAGAACAGCATAGCCGACGCTCTGAGCCGTGAGCCATTTGTACGGTCATGTGTGGGTCATCGCCTTGTTCTATCTATCTATCTATCTATCTATCTATCTATCTATCTATCTATCTATCTATCTATCTATCTATCTATCTATCTATCTATCTATCTATCTATCTATCTATCTATCTATCTATCTATCTATCTATCTATCTATCTATCTATCTATCTATCTATCTATCTATCTATCTATCTATCTACCTTGGTCATATCCCTCAAGAGGGGTGACCGACAGCAAGACAAACACATACAATAACAAAGAAAATAAAAGGGAAATAATTAAAAATTAAAAATAAAACACAAATTTTTTGGGGATCATGGCCAACCCAGTTGCCCAACACCCAAACAAGTTAGGCACCTCGGCACCTAAGTTGGTCATGCTTTCGTCCCTCCAGATGAAATGGGACACCAGAAAGCGGCCATGTCACTCGGGTCAGGGTGACACAACACACCCTTTTGTTCAACAGCAGGGCCCGTCAGCTTTCGCTGGTTTACCCCTGCCGCATCATACGGGTGCCCAGCCCATCCTTAAAAACGCGTCCACAATCCCACTTTCCTTTCACAACACCTCTCCAATCCTTTCTACCACCAACAAGAGCTCTAGCTTCCAGTCTATTTAGACCTCTTTCCTGCAGTGCACTCATGACACCATCCATCCACGTCAATCACGGCCTTCCTCTTGGTCTCCTTCCATTGACTTCTGCTCTATAGATCCTCTTCAGCATTCGCTCCTCATCCATCCTCTCCATGTGTCCAAACCAACAGAGTACTCTCTTATCAACACTCAGTTCCACGACTACTCCAGTTCTGTCTCTCACAATTTCATTTCTCAGTCTATTCAATCTTGTCACTCCTGACATAGTCCTCAAACACTTCATCTCAAAAACATTCAACTTCCTTCTTAAATCTGCGTTCAGGCTCCAAGTCTCTGCACCATACAACACAGTCGGCACAATCACACTCTCATACAGTCCCCTCTTAACATCCATACTCATACTCTTGTTGTTCATCAATCTCCTCAGAGCACCCGAAACCTTGCTTCCTTGATTCACTCTGTGCAATACCTCACACTCCATTCCACCAACTGCAGCCACATCACGACCCAAGTACCTAAAGCTTTCAACTTCTTCCAGCACCTGTCCATGCAACCTGATTTCTAACGTCATGCCCACTCCATCACGTGAACACTTCATCACCTTACTCTTCCCAACATTGACACATAACTTACGCCTATCACATACTCTTCCAAACTCCGTTACCAACCTTCTCAATGTTTCCTTGGAATCAGCCACAAGCGCTGTGTCATCTGCAAACAACAACTGACTTACCTGCCACACTGTTCCACTGTTGTCCATCATGTCTACACCTCTGCCAAATACTCTTGCATTCACCTTTCTCACCACCCCATCCATGTGCACATTAAACAGCCATGGTGAGATCACACACCCCTGTCTCACACCAGTCAACACAGGGAACCACTCACTTGTCTCACTCCCCACTCTTACACATGCTCTGCTGTTCATATAAAAACTCAATACTTCCAACAACTTTCCACCCACTCCATACATCACCATCACTTGCCACAACGCCTCTCTATCAACTCTGTCATACGCCTTTTCCAAGTCCATGAAAGCCAAATAAAGATCCTTACCTTTTGCAAAATATTTCTCACACACCTGTCGTACTGCAAACACCTGATCCACACATCCTCTTCCTTTCCTGAAACCACTCTGCTCCTCCATCACCACCTCATTCGTTCTTTCTCTCACTCTCTTAATTAAGACTCTTCCATACAGCTTACCCAACAAACTGATACCTCTCGAATTGCTACATTCATACTTATCACCTTGACACATGCACTACACCAATCAACAGGAACCACACCACTTAAAAAGCATACATTCAACAAGCATACTAACCAGTCAATCATAGCTGTGCCACCTTTTTTCAGGCATTCAGCAGTACAACCATCCAACCCAAGTGCCTTACCCCTTTCATTTCTTTCACTGCCTCTTGCACCTCCCATGTTTCTACAGGCTTCACATTTAAATCACCCAACACGGGCATTCTCTCCATACCATCGATCGCCTCGACTCTCACTTCTCTCCCATCCTCCACATTTAGCAACTCCTCAAAATACTCTGCCCATCTCGTCCTGACTGCAATACCGCTAACCAGCAATATACCATCCTTATCTGTCACTTTCTCTTTCCAGACTCACTGTTTCTTACTCTTTTCACTTCTTTCCAGAACACTTTTCTCCTTTCCTCAAAGTTCACTCCTATCTTTTGACACCATTCATCATTTGCTTTCCTTTTCGCTGCTTCCTCTGCCACTTTTACCAACCTTTTCTTCACTTTATATCTTTCATACGCATCGCCACTCTTATCTTGCAGCCACTCCTCAAAGGCACGTCTCTTTTCTGTCACAGCCAATGATACCTCATCATTCCACCATTCACTTCCTTTCCTAATACCTCGACCAACTTTTCTCATTCCACATACTTCTTTTGCACTCCTCAACACTGCCTATTTAAACCACTTCCATTCAATTTCCACACTCTCAATTTCTCTTCCACTAACCCGTTCATACTCTTCCCTTATCCTCTCTTTAAACTCTATTTCCTTTTCTGCCTTATTCAACTCTGACATTTTCACCTCTTCCCTCACACTCTTTTTATAACTAGCCCTCCACGATCCATCTAGTTTTCCTTGAGTCAAGTCAAGTCATTTTTATTTGTATAGCCCTTAATCACAAATAGTCTCAAAGGGCTTCACAAGTTATTACATATAAGAAGTTTAGGTTATTCGTATGCTATAGAGTAGAAGTGAGTTTTAAGCTTGGACTTGTCCACTGAGGCAGCAGATCGGATCTCAGGGGGAAGAGCATTCCACAACACCGGTGGCCGGATGGAGAACGCTCTCAAACCAGCGGAACACTTCTTGGCTCTTGGGATCACCAGGAGATATAAGGGGGAGAGTCCATGTATGATTTTGAATAGTAATAGGAGAACCTTAAAATCGCATCTTAGGCTAACAGGGAGCCAATGCAGGTTAGCCAAAATTGGGGTGATGTGATCGCACTTTTTTGTCCTAGTTAAAAGCCTCGCTGCAGCATTTTGTACCAGCTGAAGACTCTTGAGTCTGGTCATCGGAAGACCGGAAAGTAGTGCATTACAGTAATCGAGACGGGTGGTAACAAACGCGTGAATTATGATTCCCGCATCCGACTGAAAAAGTATAGGACGAATTTTAGCAATGTTACGGAGATGGAAGAAAGCGGTTCTAGTAATTTTCTTCACATGTGTTTGAAAGGACAGATCGGGGTCAAATATGACACCTAAGTTTTTAAGTGAGTCGCTCTGTGTGATGTGGCAATTGTCGATGTTCACAGCGGTTTTAGAGAATAAGTCACGGGACTTAGATGGACCAATAACTAACATTTCAGTCTTTTCAGAGTTAAGACGCAGGAAATTGAGTGACATCCACTCTTTTACCTCAGTGAGGCAGGCCTCCAAATTTCCACAGTTTAGTGTGGCAGATTCCTTCATCGGGAGATAGAGTTGAGTGCCATCTGCGTAGCAATGGAAACTGATATTATACTTGCGAATAATATCACCTAGTGCACATATGTCAGAGTCAAGGCCCGCGGGCCTAATGTGGCCCGCGAGAGGGTTTTACCTGGCCCGCGTGACGATATCAATATATTATTAGATCCGGCCCGCAGGCCGCTGCAAGCCAGCAGCCCGCAGTACGCATGAATACTACATTTCCCACAATGCAACAGGGACGCGCCGAGCGGGAGCAAAGCGGGAGGCGGTTTGATTTATTCAGCACTCGATCAGCAGCAGTCATTAGCATAACAGCAAAAATTAGCCCACAGATACCCATCAACATCAACTTGTGCAAAAGATGAAGCACTGCCAAGTATCAGCGTCAGCTTCAAACAAGTAATGTAGAGTTCTAGTAATACAGTACTGTATATAAATGTATGTAAATACAGTAATAATACAGTGATGTTTCCTGTGCAATTACACATTTGAAGTTTTTACTCCGTTCAAGTTTAAAAGTTAAATATGCACATAAAGAAGGTCTTGTTTTTTGTTGTTCCCCTCGGGAATTTTAAAGCTTTATTGTCTATGTTGACTATGTTGTTTTTGTTTGCCGACTCTGTCCTGGGAGTGTTTCTTGTTTTTCGGCTTTTCATGGAAAATAGATCTTGATGTGGACAACAGTCTTTTGATAAAATTGTCTCCTATTTAGCAGAGAAAATGACTTTTGATTGTTATTATTTGTTAATCAGTAATTCCTTTTTTTCACACTAACCCAGAGAAAGCACAGAAAGGAAAGTCAATGTACATTTGAGCAGGACAGATGAGGTCCAGTGTGTTGATTGCTATTGGTTTTAAGTAACAAGAGATTTTTGCACTTTATTTTATTGTATTTCGAGGCAATATTTCTTTTTAATAATTTCAGATGATTGAATGATAGAAAATGGTTATGAGTTGTTGTTATGAGATATGTTATGAGTTTTTTATATAAAGGACATTTGTATTTTGTGCCTGCTGAAATTAAAAATGACTGACAGAGTCATAAGAAAATATTGCTTTATTTATACAATCATATTGTAATATATTTGTTGTGTTTTCAGTAGGTTAAATCTTGGTTTCAGTAAAGATTGGACAGTCCGGCCCTCGGCTTGTAGCCAAATGTTTTATTTGGCCCTCCGTCCATTTGACTTTGACACCCCTGACCTAGTGGAAGCATATAAATGCTGAAGAGAAGGGGGCCAAGCACTGAACCCTGCGGAACAACACAGGTAACACTTAAGGGATCAGATGTCAATTCGCCATATTTAACGCAGTGTGTCCTATCTGAGAGGTAGGATCTGAACCATAAGAGGACGTTTCCTGAGAGACCAATCCATTTTTCCAACCGTTCTAGCAAGATATTATGGGCCACAGTGTCAAATGCAGCACTAAGGTCCAGCAGCAGCAAAAGTGATGAGGCGCCAGAGTCTATTGCCCGTAGGAGATCATTGGTTACCTTAATCAGAGCTGTCTCAGTAGAGTGGTTAGCCCTGAATCCTGATTGTATTGATTCAAAGAGATTGTTCTCGGACATGAAATCATTCAGCTGCTGTGCCACTACTTTTTCAAGTATTTTAGAAAGAAACGGTAGGTTTGACACAGGTCTATAATTACATAAGTTTTCTGGATCAAGGTTGGGTCGTTTCAGTGTGGGTTTAATGACGACGGACTTAAAAGCCGCTGGAACTACACCTGAGGAGAGTGATATGTTTAAAATATTTAGAACTGAAGGTGCAAGAGACCTTTGATAAGTGAACCTGGAAGCGGGTCGAACTGGCAAGTCGTCGGTTTGGCCGTATTCACCATCTGTTTAAGATTATCGAGTGACAATTCACTAAAACGGGACAAAATCCCTGGATAGCCACCATGACGTGCATCTATAGATTTGAGTGCTTTAGTATGTGTTGAATTAATACTGTCTTTAGCGATTTCTTCATGTATGCCTTGGATCTTCTTAGTAAAGAAGACCATTATGTCGTGGGCAGAAAGAGTGGAGCTATCTGGGATAGTCTGTTGCCTTGTAAGCTATGCTACAGTGTCGAAAAGGACCTTGGGATTGTTCTTTTGTGACGCAATCACCTTCAAAAGGTAGGCCGATTTTGCAGAGGCAAGGACCGCTTTATACTTCAACAAACTATCACACCAGATTTGATGGAAAACCTCAAGCTTGGTAGCGCGCCATTTTCTTTCAGATTTCCTGCATTCTCGTTTAAGGGATCTAGTTTCATCATTAAACCAAGGCGTGCATCTTTTAGGTCGTGATTTAAGCCGGATGGGGGCTACTGAATCCAGGGCACTAGCCAGGGTAATACTAAATTCAATTATGAGTGATTCGATAGAGCCTATGTAGGAAGGAAAGCACGCAACTGCTCCTGGAAGAATATCGGAGAGCTCAGAAACTGTGCCCGTGCTTATATTGCGTCCATTGAATCCTTCAGTTTTTTTGGTACTACATTTAGCTAGCACCTCAAATGTAACTAAATAATGATCCGAGATAACTGTAGTACACGGTAACACCGTCATGTTTGAGGTTGAAACTCCTCGAATCAGAACCAAGTCGAGCGTGTTTCCATCTTTATGGGTTGGCAAATCAACCAGTTGATTAAAACCAAATGCATCGATTAGAGACTGAAACGCAACAGTGAGTGAACTGAGTGGGGAGTTCATATGAATGTTCAAGTCCCCATATAATTATAATTTTGTCTGCAATGGTTACTAATTCAGACAAAAGTTCAGCAAATTCGTCTAAGAAAGTTGTGTATGGTCCTGGTGCGCGATAGATAGTTATTACATAAATTGACAATGGAGAGGACCTCATAACAAGAGCCTCACACGAATTGTGATTATTAGAGGTACGAGGAGTAAATTTTTCAGAAATGAGCGCGACACCGCCACCCTTTTTTAAAGAACGTGCTAAATGGCTGCTAACGTAGTCTGGTGGCGAAGCATTATTTAGTGGTAAAAACTCATCCGGGCGTAACCAAGTCTCACAGAGACCGAAACAGTTAAGTTTATAATCGCGAATAATATTATCTACAAGTAAAGCTTTAGGAGCAAGCGATCTAACAGGAGGACAGTGGTAAATAGTAGGATAGCCGGATAGCAACTAGCCGCAACGTAAACACGCGCCGCCATGTTGGAAACCGGAACCTTCCACATAAAAATTATCAGACACACCACTCATTTCACCTCTGTAAACATGCACATCCAACAATCTATTTAACATCCCTTTCTTAACCACTACATAATCCATCAGTGCTCTGTCCACCACCTTGCCACTATCCACTCTGGCAAAGGTATACTTATTCACGTCCCTCTTTTTAAACAATGTATTTCCAATCTCCAACTCATTTTCCACACATAACTCAATCAATTTCTTCCCACTCTCATTTCTTCCTGGTACTCCATATCTACCAATCATCACCCACTCTAGCATTCAGGTCACCTAGTATTACTACTTTCCACCCTTCTTTTGCACTTGCTACACATTCGGACAAGTCCTTCCAGAACTCCTCTCTCTCCTCAGCGCTTCTTTCTGAACCAGGTCCATATGCACTTAAAAACATCCATACTTCTACACCCCACTTCAACCTCACCCACATCAATCCAGAAGATATCTCTTTCCACTCCAGCAGTTTTTCCTTTGCTTTCTCACTCACAAGCACAGCCACTCCTTCTCTAGCATGTCCACCCGTAACTCCAGACCTTCTACCATACATACCTCCAAGCTGTAATTCACCCTTTCCTTTCATCTTTGTTTCAAGGCTAACACATCAACCTTCCTTTTAGTCATCATCCTTCCGATCTCCTCTTTCTTCCACTCAGTCGCTTTACTTGCACATCCTCTCACATTTAATGACCCTATAACTAGGGTTTGCGAGACCTTTCGGTCTCCCGCCCCCCTTTCTTTGCCTTGCTGTCTCTTGGGGAGTAGAGATAGAGAGGAGAGGATCCCCAGTCCCCTCGCTACCTCCACTTTAGTCGCCTCTTACGACACACAGCGGACCATGGTGGGAGAATTCTCTTACCTCTCACAAGGAGAGGGCCCCTCACCACAGGGACAAGGCTCACCTTGTTACCGAGCCGTAACCCTTTCTAATAAAAGCACTGTTGAAACTGACGCTATTGGATCTGAGAGTCTGTTGTGGTCCATGACAACATCAGTGATGAGCCAATCATAAACTGGAAATTCATGTTGACTTCCGTTTCAATCAAACTCTTATAAATACGTGTATACTCGCACACATCTCATATCATTCTCTCATGCATTCACTATCGAGTTGTAAAATAATATGATAGTAAATGTGCGATACCATAGTAGTGTATGTGAGAGAATATGATAGCAAATGTGCGAGACTTTGGTTGTGTATGTGAGAGAGTATGATAGTAAATTTGCGAGACTATAGTAGTGTATGTGAGAGTTTGATAGTACCGTATTTTCCGCACCATAAGGCGGACCTAAAAGTCTTAATTTTTTTCAAAAGCTGACCATGCGCCTTATAATACAGTGCGCCTTATTTATGGATCAATATTAAATCGCAAAGTCTTCCAACTAACTTGCAGCCGCTGACTAGATTTTCCCCCGAACGCCAAGTAGTCCGCGGTGTATGCTGGGATTTATTTACCGGCGTTTCATTGGCTAACCAATGTGTCAATCATCAGTTAAATTGATCACTATTGGGTAAAGTTATTCGGAGGTCAAGGGGCGGATCCTTTTTATCATTTACAGGCTGGTATAGGCTTAAACTGTAAAACAAAGCCTGCAATTGGCCGAAAAAGATGAATGCGTATAGCACATGGTTGACGGCATACAGGAAGCATTTTTTTACTATTCTGTATTTGTAAATATTTTATTCTCCTGGATTTACTAAACTCACGGATATAAGAGGACCATGGCTGCACATTATTATTGAACACAACGACTTCGGTGAGCTACTTCGGCTATATATTTTCCCTGTATCTTGTTTCAGACTGAACTCGATGGTTCTGTGATAAGCGGTGCAGATAATGAATGGAATGGAGTGTCTATTTTTAAATTAAACTCAATTCCAAGTGTTTATTGTCATATGCACAGTAAAGTTGCGAGCGAAAATAGAAACTAAGGAATGGTTGGCATTTCTTGAATCCCAAGACTTTAATCTTCCGAATGATGGAACGATGCATTTGAGTGACATCGTACGGACACCGCATCCGCACGTGTTCTCGACACGTGTTTGCGTCTTTGCAAGCTTTGGGATCGTTAAGGGGGTAATAAGTTTGACTGAACTATCTGACTGTTTTGTCGACGTTCCCATTGTAGCGCCTTATAATCCGGTGCGTCTTATGTATGTTAAATATAGGACCAAAAACTTTTTTTTCGGGGTGCGCCCTATAACCCGGTGCGCCTTATAGTGCGGAAAATACGGTAAATGTGCGAGACTTTAGAAGTGTATGTAAGAGAGTATGATAGTAAATGTGCGCGACCATAATAGTGTATATGATACGATAACAAGATAGTAAGTGTGAGCAAATGTGAATTATTTCCTCATAACATTGGTTCTTTTTGTAATGCAGATATTTCTTTTCTGTTAGACGAGTAATGATTTGCTTGTTTACCATCTTACGCGTCTTTGCACTGTGATATTGTTAATGATTTTGAGTTTTTTGTGTATGTACTATGATTTTGAAATGGACTTTAGATACATGTGGGCATACGAAGGTTCGTAAGATTTAACTAGCTAAAAACCTTAAAGTTAACTTTCATTAGTGTTATGCCACTGTCAAACAGGAAAAATACACTTTTAGCATATTTGATGCACCAAAAAAATTAGACAGGTCCCACAAAAAAACACAACCCTTTGGTAGTCAGAATGAGTATGTCATCACCACTGCCTGGTACCAGTTAGCGAGGAAGAGTCTAGTTATAATTGAGTTATTATTCTAATATTACATTAGTATTAGAAAGTTAATATTATTAAACAGTTAAAAACCCAAACTACCAATCGGGGCAATACAACATCAGGCAGCGGCACTAATCTAATGCCAGATATGATTTCTTGACAGCACTCTTGGAAAAGATCTCAACAAGTCGAGCTCCAACAACTAAGTTACACTGTGTTGCGTCACAAAGTATCAGTCATAATAAGTACAAGGAAATGATCCAGCATCTTTTAGCGACTATCAGCGACACCACATTGGGGAGAGGACCTATATTAAGCTACAATTTGGAAAGGCAGTCGTAGTCTTGCTTCTTGACCAGTTTGAGTTTTGTATCAATTTTGAAAAGATGGATACTTCTTTACAAGGTCAGTAAAATATTTTTCAGCATTTTTTTCCATGTCTTTAGAATACTTTCAAATTATATTTATGTTCCAAAACATTACAAATACAGTATATTCCCAATTAAATAAATACTAACCAACCACTAGGCCAGGAAACTTTTTTTATTCGACAGAAGGACGGGGAAAGACGAAAAAAACTATTACTGATTACAGAGTCTCAATCCGATACCTTTGCAATGCATGAGAAACAAATAATTTTTAAAACTAAGGGCCAAACCTTTTCCTGTGCGGGACACGTACCCTTTCCCTTCTCTGATGAGTGGCCTGAGTCAGTTTGTCAATGTCCCTGAATTTTGTAAAAAAAAGTCCTGTATTATCATGAACTTTTTTGTATTTTCAGAATTGTTCATTATACTCGCCTTTTCAATGATGATATTCTCCACCTGCAAAGCAGCTTGCCCCAGCGACTGCGAGTGCCTTCCCAACGGTGAGGTCCGTTGTTCCGGCCAAAGCATTGTTGATACTCCAAAAGATCTTTCCCTTCACACGTATACGTTGCAGTTGAACAGCACAAACATGCGTGTGATACATGAGCATAGTCTGGCGGGAAAAGACCTAATGACGCGTTTCAGTCTGATTTTAAGTCACGTTCACACCGTCCATCCGTATGCTTTCCGCGTCACTCCGCAGCTAAAATCTCTCCAGCTGTCGTCCAATGATATCGCCGAACTCCATGCAAATGTTTTCCAGCCACTCATTGCTCTGGAAGAACTTTACTTAAACAGGAACCAATTGAAAAGCATCACAGCCGACCAGTTTAAAGGACTTGCTGCTTTGCAGGACCTGGACTTGAGCTACAACAAATTGTCCAGTATCCCTGCAGGATCTTTTAATGGACTCAAGAACCTTGAAATCTTAAACGTTGGGAACAACGCCATCAAAAGACTTTCACCTTTGATATTTCTAACCTTAAATAAACTAAAAACTCTCAGCTTGAATAAAAACCGTTTAGAGAGTTTGGAATCGGGGATGTTTGAGGGATTAGAGAACCTTGAGTATCTTCAAATCTTCTCCAACAAGATTGCCTCAATCCCTCCAAAGTTGTTTTGGTCACTGAGAACCTTGAAGAACCTCACCTTGTCATCTAACCAACTTCAGCACATTCCTGAAAGGAGCTTCTATAACATGCCCAAGCTCTTTAAGCTAACCCTCTACAAGAACCCGCTCGTATCATTACCGGAAGAGCTGATGGGACACACGCCTGAAATGCCGGAATTTTACCTGTATGCCACAAACCTCATAACAGTGCCTGGGAATCTTTTTTCCAACATGTCTGGCCTGCGGGCCCTCAACCTCCATTTTAACGACCGACTACGAGACTTGCCTCCAGATCTGTTTTGTTGCCTTCCTGAACTACGTAACCTGTCGCTAAAATCCAACGACCTACACTTCCTTCATCCGCAACACTTTTCCCGATTAAACAAATTGGAGATACTTCTTCTCAATAACAACACCCTCAACCAACTGGCGACAAATATATTTCACGAGCTTGGACAACTCACCATGCTGGATTTGAGGAACAACACCTTAACAAATCTCCCAAAGTATATTTTTTCTTCCAATAAAGTTCTAGAAGTTGGCTTGAGTGGGAATCCCTGGGACTGCAGCTGCAACATTCGAGGTTTTGCTGACTGGGTAAGAAGGAACAAGAGTGCAGTTTTTGATAGGGAAGATGTGATGTGTCACAGTCCACAGTACCAAATCCTCCGCACTCTTGACTCTCTAAGTGACGAGGAACTGATTAATTGTGAGGTCACCCCGACTGAGGCAATGACACCGGAACCGACTCAAGTAGCATTCACCATAATAACCTCACGCCACCTCCAAACCAGCGACACAATGGACAAGACTTCCTCCGCTTACGACGTTTTGCCACCGATTTATGACGAGCTCGTAGTAGAACAGGGTCCGGACTTTGTTCACCACATCCTTCTACATGGTTGGGTGTATGTCTGGTTTTTGTCCTCTAACAGAGTCTTGACTGGCTTGCTGATGTTTTCTCATGTCATTCTCGTAGTTTTTGCTGTGGTACTTATCTTTTGTAGCATGTATATTATGCATCATCTTAGTAAGAGGGTGAAAGAGTTGATGCTTCAATTCGCTAACATTTAAATGTTAAAGTTAAAGAGTGGTAAAAAAAACATGGATTACAGTATTCCCTCACTATTACTCAGTTCAACTTTTGCATCCACAGTGAATCACAGATTTTATTTTTTGTATTAATTTATAGGTTCATATAGTCCTTAATCACAAAGAGTCTCAAAGGGCTGATCTTAAACTGGAGCTAAAACAAGCCTGAAAGATACTACCTAGCATCATCTGCAAGCCTAATTAATTCCATATGTCATACCTGTTAACCTGTACTTTTTTGCCGTACAAAGTACGTTTATTATGCATTTTAAGACGTGTACGACGTACAAGAAAATCTGTACGGAAAAACGCAAATTTGTCAATTATGAGTACCATCCGGTATACACCGACTATCACGAAACGGCACCAACGGCAAATCAATCAAGTCAAATGAGTTCGCCGCTATCTTGGTATCGTTTTTTTTCATTGCAAACGAAGCGAGCGGTCTGAGGCTACTTTGCGCATGCGTCTGCAGCCTCGGATTTCATGTGGTAGTTATGTAGTGGAAGGAAGTCCGTCACTTTTTAGAGAACCGGCTTTTTCGGCTCAACTCATTAAACGGCTCACTTGCTTTGATGCATTATATTACGAATTATTATGTTGTATAAAAAAGTTAAGAAAAAAAGGAAGTATAAAAGGAGAAAATGAAAAAAGACAGGTTTGTGGTTATCCCTTTAATCAGTATATCTCATCTCATCTCATTAGCCGTACCGTTTATCCTCATTAGGGTCGCGGGGGGGCTGGAGCCCATCCCAGCCATCTCCGGGCATTGGGCAGGGGACACCCTGAACTGGTTGCCAGTCAATCGCAGGGCACACAGGGACAGACAACTCATTCGCTCATTCACACCTAGGGACAATTTGGACCGGCCAATTCACCTGAAATGCATGTTTTTGGAATGTGGGAGGAAACCGGAGTGCCCGGAGGAAACCCACGCAAGCACGGGGAGAACATACAAACTCCGCACAGAAAGTCTGGAGCTGGATTTGAACCCACGACAGGTTCCCACGACATGAACTGTGCCGCACAAGCGCTAACCACTGCGCCGCCGTGCTGCCTTAATCAGTATATTACCAACAATAATTTAATGCAGAAAATGAATTAATAATTTCAATAAGAAAATTTATTATTCTACTTAATTATATTTGCATGTATTTTTTCCTTCTACGGTGAACGTCCAAGCTACTTAATCTTTTAACCTTTTTTATAATAAACCTCATTCTTGTCGAGCAACTCAGTATCTCACAACAAAATGTTAATTAACAATATACTTGACTGTCTCAGAAAATTAGAATATTGTGATAAAGTTCTTTATTTTCTGTAATGCAATTAAAAAAACAAAAATGTCATACATTCTGAATTCATTACACATCAACTGAACTATTTCAAGCCTTTTATTATTTTAATATTGCTGAATTTGGCTTACAGCTTAAGAAAACTCAAAAATCCTATCTCAAAATATTAGAATATCATGAAAAAGTATACAAGTAGGCTATTCAACTAATCACCTGAATCATCTAATTAACTCGAAACACCTTGCGAGGGTTTCCTGAGCCTTAAAAACACTCAGCTTGGTTCAGTAAACTAAATCACAAGTATGGGGAAGACTGCTGTCCAGAGGACCATCATTGATACCCTCCATCAGGAGGGTAAGACACAAAAAGAAATTTCTCAAAGAGCAGGCTGTTCACAGAGTGCAGTTTCAAAGCATATCCACAAAAAGTCTGTTGGAAGGGAAAAATGTGGCCGGAAACGCTGCACAACCAAGAGAGATGACCGCAGCCTTAACAAAATTGTGACGAATAGCCGCTTCCAGAATTTCAAAGACAGTGGGCTGAAGCTGGAGTCCAGGTATCAAAAGCCACAGTTCACAGACGTGTCCGGGAAATGGGCTACAATAGCCGTATTCCCATGGTCAAGCCACTTCTGAACTCAAGACAACGGAAGAAGCGTCTGACTTGGGCTATGGAGAAGAAGCACTGGACAGTTGCAGAGTGGTCCAAAGTCCTCTTTTCAGACGAAAGCAAGTTTTGCATTTCATTTGGAAGTCAAGGCGCCAGAGTCTGGAGAAAGGCTGGAGAGGAGCAAAATCCAAGTTGCTTGAAATCCAGTGTGAAGTTCCCACAGTCAGCAATGGTTTGGGGAGCCATGTCAGCTGCTGGTGTTGGTCCACTGTATTTCATCAAGTCCAGAGTAAATGCAACTGTGTACCAAGAGATTTTAGAGCACTACATGCTTCCATCTACTGAAAAGCTCTATGGAGATGAGGATTTCATTTTCCAGCATGATCTGGCACCTGCCCACAGTGCCAAAACCACCAGTAACTGGTGCACTGACCATGGCATCACTGTCCTTGATTGGCCTGCTAATTCCCCTGACCTGAACCCCATCAAGAATTTGTGGGGTATAGTTAAGAAGAAGATGAAAGACACCAGACCTACAAATGCAAATGAGCTGAAGGCCGCTATCGAAGCATCCTGGGCATCAATAACACCTCAGCAATGCCACAGGCTGATTGCCTCCATGCCACGCCGGATTGATGCAGTAATCCGTGCAAAAGGATTCCCAACCAAGTACTGAGTGCATCAATGGACATTTTCAAATGTTTGATTTAGTTTTGCTGTTATAAAATTATTTTTTTACTTGGTCTGAGGAAGTATTCTAATATTTTGAGATAGGATTTTTGAGTTTTTTTCAGCTGTAAGCCAAAATCAGCAATATTCAAATAATAAAAGGCTTGAAATAGTTCAGTTGATGTGTAATGAATCCAGAATGTATGACATTCTTGTTTTTTTAATTGCATTACAGAAAATAAAGAACTTTATCACAATATTCTAATTTTCTGAGACAGTCCAGTATATGATATAACGAAACACATAAACTCCATAAATAAACACGTTTGAAAAAAAATATGGTGTAAGATTATTTTGTATTTTGTAAGGCAAAAAAAACATTTTGTAAGGGCATGGAGCCATGGAGGTTGACAGGTATATGTTCTTGCAAAAAATGAAATCTCATGTGCAACAGGACATTAAAGCTTGTGTGAATTCCTGCAAGCGACAACAAAAGACTTTGCAAGTTTGATACACCTGAAGAGCTGATTGCCTAGAAAGGAAACAGTGGAAAACAAATTGGAAGATAGTTGAATGACATGAATCGGCATCCAGGCTTGCATTCTAGTAAAAAGACAGCCAAACATGTCGGCTTCCTCAGGTTGTTTGAGATAATTTACCAGCTAATTCATGTGTTTTTTCTTACTATTTAAATCCATTGTGTTTTATTTAATTGGATGAAGTATCCTGCACCATGAAGCATTTTATACATTTTACTATAAAGGATTTTATACGATTAAATACAAGTTACATTTATTGAGTGCAATGAAGATTTTCACCGAGTAGGCTTAAGTTCAATGACAGGTCACGCTGATCCGAATGCGGAATGTTTTGTGTAGTTCTGTTGATAACAGGACTCTTGGCATTGTTTTGATAAACGCTCTGCTGTTATGAGTTTTTCAGACATCGGGACGCTCTTTTCCGAGATGGTGGAACCCATGTGGGGGGCTTTCCTGGCACGCCCATGGGAGGAGCCGGCACACCAGCTTGCGAAAAACCGTGGGCCGAGAGTAGGAAGCAGGAGATCGAGAGAGGAGGCTTGACAGAAACTCGAGCGACACTAATTCGGCCATATTCGATTGAGTTCACTTAGTTAAATTGTTTAAGAAATTAAATCTGACCCCGTCTGGAAATGCCAGTCTCTTTTTCATCTTTTCCATCAAGAAACGAGTGCGCATTGTTAGGTGAATGTAGGTTGTGTTTGGTTAATGGACTCAGATAACTAATTCGAACAATTTGCTAAGCGGTACATTTTAATATTGAATTCCTAACAACCACTAGAGGTCACTTTATAATACACACCGGGTCTTTAAGAAATAAAGCTAGCTATTTTAAATATTTTCTTGCATTATTAGGACAATCAACAGTAAAAAAAAAACAAATACATTTGATTTAAGCATCGTCTTGAAACTATTCAAAGGGATTTCAACTTTTTTGTAATGACCGCGGGACCCGGACATTCCATAACTTTAAAGCAAACAATAGGCGGATTAATTTGTAAGCGGCTTTTGAGTTGGTTCCCATGACAACAATGTGATTAGGACTTTCCAGTAGGTTGCATTTCCACAACAGGAGATGTAAAACAGCTCTCGCATGGCAGAGAAAACCGCACCGTTCAAAATAGGCGGAAAGTTCGCAATAAAATAAGCAGTGCCTTGTGAAGGTCAAATTTTGATAAGACAGCAATAAATTCAAAACAATAGTATATTGTATTAGTTTCAAACAATAAATTTAGAATGATTGTCTTTATAAGTTGCAAACAGTAGAAAAAAGTCATAAAGTGTGTTCTCTTACCTCAATATATTTTTCCTTTCTGGATTTTTACTGTTAGAACTAGTTGGTGTCCGAACATATTTCATTCTGATCTGTTTTGTTCTGTTAAGAGCTAGTTGGTGGTGGAAAAAACCGTGCCATGAAAAAGTATTTGCCCCCTCTCTGATTTCTCTGTTTCTTTGCATAATTGTCACTCACAAAGCTTTGCCCGAGGAACAGGACAACTTGCTGTGGTGGACAGATTAATGAATGATGGTGTTTACCAGAAGATCCTGAAGGAGAATATTCGACCATCATTTCGTGCCCTCTAACTTAAGCGCTCTTGGATCATGCAGCAGGACAAGAATCCGAAACACACCAGCAAGTGTACTTCTGAATGAGAAAAAACAAACACAAAATGAAGGTTCTCGAGTGGCCAAGTCGAAGTCTGGATTTGAATGCAATTGAAATGCTGTGGTGTGACCTTACAAGAGCAGTTTATGCTAGAAATCCCTCCGTTATAGCAGATTAAAAAACAATTTTACACAGCGAGTGGGCCAAAATTCCTACACAGCATTGTGGAAGACTCATTATCAAATATGGTATACGTTTGATTTCTACCAAAGGTGACTGAACTACCTATTAGGTTCAGAGGACAATTGCTTTTTCACATGGGGCCGAATAGATTTTTAATTTTTTTTTTGTGCATTAATAAATGGAATCACCATTTCAAAACTACATTTTGTATTTCCTTGGGTTGTCGCTGTGTGACATTCAATTTTGTTTGCTAAACTGATACCTTTGTATGTAATAAATATGCAAAAAATATAGAAATCGGGGAGGGGGCGAATACTTTTTCACGTCACTGTAGTTTGTTATACTCATGTCTAAATATGTTCTCTGTGTATGTGTTGTGTTCAGTTGGAAGCAGTTTGTATTCCGACATATCAGATGTCTTACTTTTATGTTTTGTTCTATTAGGTTGTTGGTGTCAGGATATTACTTAGTTGTTCCATCTATAAATCAGAGTGTTCCCTGAACCAGTTGGTATTACAACGTATCCTGCATTGTCTTGTCATGTTTTGTTCTGTTGGAGCTGGTTGGTGCTGGAACATGTTTTGCCCAGTTAGAACCAGGTCGTATCACGTGTTGTCTTATTTTTATGTTTTGTTCTGTAAGAAATGGTTGGTGTTGTACCATTATGTTTTTATATCCATGCATGACTATTAGCGTCCTCTTTCTTCAGTTATGTTCAGTTAGACCCAGTTGATATTCCAATGTATCCTATGTTGTACTCTGTTTATTTCGAGTTAGTTTGCATTCCAACATATGCTGCATGGTCTTCTTTTCTTCTATTTTTTTGTCCAGTTAAAGTTAATGTTACAAAATTATCTGAATTGTCTTTACTTTATATTTTGGTCATTATAATTTAGTATAATATAATTTCAGCTAGTTAGTTTGCTTGAATTATACTTCATGGTCTAGTCATCATGGCACTCTTATTGTTAATTTATTTTTATGCTTTGTTCTGTCAGAGCTGTTTGGTATTGGAACATTATGTAGTGTTCAACCATATCTTGCGTCTTCTACTTTCACGTTTTGTTCATTTGGATCTCGTTAGTTATTCAACATGATGTAGCATGGATGTGTTGTCTACCCGAGTTAGAATGACTTTGATGTTTTTTAATTCAGAAGATTGCAGCAAAATTTCATTTTCTGTTCCTGTACACTATTCAATACTTATTCATTTTTTGACATTAAAACATTTCATAAAATCTTATTTCATGGCCACATCCATCTGCTTCTCCAGCCATGCCAGGACCTGACTATTAACTGTACGCTTTTCATACAAGTATTTTCTTCTACAGTTTATGTTGAATGTTTACTGATGGGGGTCTGTACGTTACTGTGGTTCCACCCTCATTATCTGGATTTTGTGGTTCAGGGTGTCCCCCCTACAAGCGTTATCCTTTAAAGATTGCTTATCTATCTTAAAATTCCTTTTTATCTTTTTTCTTTAAAACATGTGATGCTTCATCTGAGTGCCACACCTAAACTCGTTGTAAACAATGTTCACTAAAAGCTAAAGTGTACAAGGAATATTGAGTGCAAAGCAAAAGAGAATCAACAGGGAATAGCATTTGATAACAATCCAACAGGGACGTTTTCTTCTCTTAAAACAATGTTTTCTATCAACATTACTTCAATCTTTCATGCAGCATCTGGTTCCTGTAAGAAGAATCACACACTCACGTACAGTAATTGCAAACACATTGTCATAAAACGGAACGGGAAGCAGGAAGTAGGAACTCATTTGCGTAGACGTCCACACTTTAATCGAGAAAGAAAAGTTGTCCAAAACACAAACGGACCGACCAAAAAACAAAACGGGTCAAACACAGGCAAAACTACAAACTAGGCATTTCCAGAATTAATCAGAACTTGCAGGAATCTCTCAGAATGTTACACCGAAGTGCAACAAAGTCAAACAAGCACAACAAGTATATACAAGTTTTCAACAACGATCTGGCCAAGCGCAGTTTAAAAGAGCACGTTAAAGTAACCACAAAAGTAATCGGTAAATGCGAGTCAGCCGTTGTCAAGGGGCGGTGCCAGCTGGACGCCATGGCAACCGTGCAGAACCTGACACACATGGATCCTCCAAGATTTGAAGAGTCTACTCGAACAAGTTCTGATGCCAGAAAGGGGCAGGGCTTCCTTTTCACCCGAATGCTCTCATTCAACAAAAACCTGCAACAGAAACAGTCAGAACTGTTGGCAAACTGGGAGGAGGATGACGAAGACTAATGAAAGATCCCATGTAAAATGACAAGCAGGCAAATATAAAATTTCCATGGTTCAATTTAACGAGTGCTTCAGAGATAAACGCCAACTCTCCGTTCGGGTTTTTCCTTCCACACATCAAGGTAAGAAATTCAAAATGTTGCACTTACTTTGTATAGATTTGCTCATGTTACGAGGCAGGCTTAAAGTTAGCAAGTAATATTCCATTGTTATTAGCTAGTAGCTTCAGTTTTAAAGCCTACTAACACATTTTGATATCTAATTAAAAGCTATGATTGAATTAGCTTTTTTTTGTTACTTATCTTTGTATTGTGGTCCAGGGGTAAACTAATGCCCATGGGCCATATGTGGACCATAGACTTGTTAATCGGGCCCGCCAAATGAAAATAGTAAAACTACAATAAATACACACACATACATATATACATATATACATATATATATATATATATATATATATATATATATATGTCCATTCATCCATTATCTGCACCGCTTAACTTCAGTAGGGTCGCGGGGGTGCTGGAGCCCATCCCAACCATCTTCGGGCAGTGGGCAGGGGACACCCTGAACTGGTTGCCAGCCAGTTACAGGGCATACAGGGACAGACAACTGACTCGCTTATACACACCAAGGGACAATTCAGACCGGCCAATTAACCTGACATGCATGTTTTTGGAATGTGGGAGTAAACCGGAGTGCCCGGAGGAAACCCACGCAAGCACGGGGAGAACATGCAAACTCCACACAGGTAGGTTCGATCTTATGACCTCAGAACTGTGCCGCACACGTGATACAGGGAGCGAATGCAGGTGAGCTAAATCGGAGTAATGTGATCAAACTTTCTTGTCCTAGTCAAAGGCCTTGCTGCAACATTTTGCAGCTGCAGGCTGTTGATTTCTGATTTCGGGAGACCGGAGAGTAGTACATCACAGTAATCGAGACGGAAGGTAACAAACGCATAAGGTGGATTTTAGCAATGTTGCAAAGCTGGAAAAAGCTGTTGTAGTCATATTCTCTTTGTGTGTTTGGGAGGACAGATTGGGGTAAAATGTGACACCTACCGAGTCTCTCTGGTTTATATTACATTTGTTTACATTCAAAGCCATTTTTGAGAACAAGTCACAGCATTTAGATGGACCAATAATTAACATTTCGTTCTTTTCAGAGTTGAGGTGCAAGAAGTTGAGTGACATCCGTTTCAAAAGATACCAAAACCATATTCTCCAAACCGTTCAAGAACAGTATTCAATTTACTTTGGCTACGTCTTGGATTCGGATTTTAGGTGAAAATAGAAAAAAATATTTAGGGAAAAGTGTTACATTTTTACTTGCAAGAAGTGTCATGCCCTTAGCGGATTTCTTTACTTTAATTGCCTCCTTAATTTTAATAATAGTCCCTAATGTCGATTAGCAATGGCCAGATAGTGTGCCTTCTTCGTATTTCTTGATAGTCACAGGCTTCGTTTCTATGTATTTTTACTTCTGCCTTCAGCACTGCAAGCCTTGGCATCCATAGCAAATAAATATAGTACCAAATGATTCAGTTTTGTTGCGCCAACTTGCTAAATCTTTACAAAGCACACACTATTCTGAAAGGCATTGTGGAAGGTAGTTCAGCCAACAGCATATCTATATTTTCACGATGTCTTGACATGAACTAAGAGCAGACCAGCATTTTATATGATGTTGACCAATATTAGACAGGCATCTTGAAGAAAAACTTACGCACAAGCACCACAAAGTGTAGAGCACCAGAAATAATTTGTGGTTGACATGGTACAAGGGGGAAAATGCCGTAAAGAGGGGCAGGAAAAACTTTTTATTCCACACAGACTATCGACAGATAAAAATAAAGTCAAATGAAAATTTTACTAGGTTTTTTTTAACCCCAACGTGGCCTGCCACTAATAAAAGTATGCCCACCGCTGGCGTCATCCCTCAATCCTGCTACAAATAAAGGAGAAAATTGTAATGTTTACAAAAGCAGAAGTTTGTTAACTTTTTATTCTCTCAGCAGTTTGAGAGGAGATGCTAGGGTTGTGTAATATATTGCTTGTCTTCCGCTCATAAATAAATGAACACAATGAACTTTCTGAACTAGGATTTTCTGGGGGAGTTGCTCAAGGGAACATATCCTGCTGAAAAAAACAGTTATCACCACGCTAAACACGAGGTCACGGAAAAAATAATAAATAGCGGGCATTTAATGGCCTTGCTGGAAACACAGCCAATCACTCAGTTATCATAATTTAATGTTGGAATTATAATTTATAATGAGTGGGCTGAAATCATAACTCGTCTTAATCAAAAATGCATCACTTCCAAACAATAATTAAAAGCTCAATACTCAATATCACACATGCCTTGGTTGAGAAGAATAGATCACTCATTCTTATCATGTGGGATTTTTTAGCTGGACAAATTAGCTAGAATAAATAATAATAAATATACATTGCGCAAATGTAACACCTGACAAACACTGCTGTGGAGTTCAGCCTGTTAACATCCTGTGCCATGCGACAGATTATGGCCGAGCCCTCCAGTGCCTTGAGAACATTGCGGAAAGGTAGAGATGAAAGACAAACATACCTGTTAACCTGTGCGGTTTTGCCGTACAAAGTACGTTTTTTATGCATTTTAAGACGAGTACGACGTACAAGGAAATCTGTGCGGAAATACGCAAATTTTTTCAATGATGGGTACCATCCGGTATACACCTACTATCACGAAACGGCAAATCAATCAAGTCAAAGGAGTTTGCCGCGGAAGCCTCTATCTCGGTATCGTTTTTTTTGTTTCGAAGCGAGCGGTTTGATTCTACTGTGCGCATGCGTCTGCCGCCTGGGGATTTCCCATCATGCATCATTCCGAGAAAAAAAAAATATGGTGTACAATTATTTTGTATTTTGTAAGGGAAAATACGACAGTTTGTACAGGCATGGAGCCATGGAGGTTGACAGGTATGGACAAACAACTTGTGCACCTACTTCTATAGAAAAAAAAATATCTTTTTCTATGAGATATTAAATGTTTCAAACCTTTTTAAGAAGTAGCGTCGGCTGATCGAATATAATAGCGTGGTGTCAAGTGACCAATTATCGCACACTTTAGAGGAGGGAGAGAAGATAAATGACCAACCCACTCTTTCAAACAAGTAGTGTCAGCCAATTGAATATTCGAGCTAAAAGAGAATTCTTCAATTTTTCTTTCTATCAAGCTAACGACTTTGACGTCCTATTTGTCTGTTATCCAATTACAAGTAGCCTGTTAATTATTGTGCATCCCTAATATATTCAAGTATATTCAAACAATGGATATGTGATTAAAATGTACTGTATCAATTCACCAAAACTACATTCCCATGAATGGAAATGTGATTGAAAACGATTATCCAATGTTCTGTGTTTTTTTAGGGCCACGATGAGGCTTCCATTTATGGTTTTGGTGCTCTTATGCTTCCTGAATGGTGCTGTTTGGTCTTGTCCAGTTGGATGCCAATGCAACGGAGATGAATATTTATGCATCGGTATCTCAGCAGTCCCTGTTCTACCACCAACTACAACTGCTCTCTACCTCTCCAAATGCAACATAAGTCTTTTAAAATCAGATGACTTTTCAGATTTAACATACATGATTGGGATCGTCATTAATGACACCGCTTTAAGGGACGTTCAACCAGGCTTATTTGACAAAACAGTGAACTTAAAAGCTTTACGGATTTCTGAAACAGAATTGAAATATCTCCCAGAGGCATTGTTTAGAAATCTACACAAACTCGAGACTCTAAATCTGAACAGCAACAAATTTACAGCACTCAGTCCAAATTGGTTCTCCCCGATTAAAGCTCTCACCGCCCTGGATCTGACTCAGAATCAGTTAACCTCTGTACCTGTGAAAACTTTTCATCCACTATCTGAGCTGGAGTACTTGTTGCTAGCAAGAAATCAAATCAGTCAGTTGCCTAGCGATACATTCAAAGGGCTTTTCAAGTTGAAATACCTTCGATTAAATAAAAACGTCCTACAAGAAATACCCAGCGGGAGTTTGGATGATCTCCGAAATCTCGAGGAACTCTCCCTACAGGACAATCAAATCATTCATCTCCAACATGATTTGTTCTTTAAAACAGTCAAACTAACAAAGCTGTTCCTCTCCAACAACCGACTCGGGACTCTTGCACCGGGTCTCTTCCTACATCTTCCCCTGCTATCCCAGATCTCCTTGTACGAAAACCAGCTGCGAAGCTTAAGCACTGGTGTGTTTGGTCCGATGCCCCTGCAAGAGTTGTGGCTGTACGACAACAGACTGACTCAAATCGAGGAGGACACATTCAGGAATCTCACCGAGCTCCGTCTCCTTGTGCTTAGTCGCAACCGGATCTCTCACGTATCTACCGGAGCCTTCCGAGGGTTGGAACAACTCAGCGAGGTATCGCTTCACACCAATCTGTTGGAGACGTTGCAATCGGGGACGTTCCGAGGTCTCCCCAGGCTGGTCAACATATCTCTGGAGCATAATTTCATCAATTCATTACCGGTTGGTTTCCTCCAAGGTTTAAAAACACTAGGACAGATCGATCTGAGGAATAATACGCTCACCCACCTGCCGCAGAGAGATCTCGATGCCATCTCTGTGGCGGAGGAGATACTTCTTCATCACAACCCCTGGAGGTGTGACAAAGGCATTCTGCCTCTACTCAACTGGCTAAGAACGCACCCTTCAAAAGTCAATAAAATTTTAGTTGTGTGCGAGACGCCCCAGGAACTGAACGGGGAGATAATTAGTGGGTTGACGGAAGACAACTTGGGAGTGCAGAATTTAACAGAGCAGCCACCAAGAATAAAACCAACACCGCCCGTGAAAAGTAGCAGTTCTTTACTTTCCGTCACGACGACAACTTCACCTGAAGTACCTAACCACACCCTGAATCAGACTTCTGTCATCCTCATCGTTGCCGCAGTCTTCGCGACTTTCATCATAAGCGTCGCCATTATCGGCTGTCTGTTCTGGAAGAGGAACAAAAAAGGACGGGGTTATATAGGCCACAGGACGAGTGACTCTGTTTTGTAAAGGAGTTTGAACTGCTATTTATCAAGCACACTCACTAATACACAAGAACCATTTCCCTTGCTTTAAAGTGAAGCCGTTATATAGTACCTACAAAATTAATTGAAATATTATGACTATCTATCTACGGAAGAAAACTGGTCTGATTAACTTCGGCCATCAGGGGAGATTGTAAAAAATTGAACATCGATGATGTTTAAGTGCCATAATCAAACTACGTAACTGAGGTTGAACATTTGTAAAAGTGAAGACTTTCAGTTATTCCGCTACATTTCTTGAATCAATTCTTGGTAAGTGCAGTTTACGTAAAAGTGTTTTTCCACACATTCTTAGGTATTACTTCATTTCCATGAATGTTTCCAGTGACGTGTATCCAGCAGGTGTAAACCTTTTATAATGACAACTGCCATTAACAACACGTAAATAAAGACACAAAAAATACATGGGAATAAACCTTGCCAAATTGCAAAAGCATAGAATAACAGGCTCCCCTATCATTCTTAAACACACATACACACACACACACACACACCGAGATCCTGGTAATTGGCTAGCAGATATGAGGTAGCTGGTAGCTCTTATCTGCCAACAAACCTTTACCTTTTCATATTGTAAATATGAATTTTCAAAAGCTATTAGAAAGACAACACATCACCCTTAGTCTAAAAAAAGTTTACATGCAATATATCTAAAAAGAGTAACCGGAAAAGAGTCGAATACGTTTGTAGTTTTATAAATTTTACATCTAAACCGACTGACTGCTGACTATGGAGACACTGACATCTGCAGGCAACACTGAGTAACTACAAAAATAAAGTTATTTATTTGTTTTGCCCCGTGAAGCGAAACTGCATACACACATTATTCATTTTCTTTCTTGTAGATATTTTCGAGAAAATTGCAAACTAAAAACAACTCGTATTTTTAAAACATGAAAATTGGGATGGTTTTCTCTCACTCATAAAAACTCCCAATATATGAATACGTTTTGAAGTATTTAGAATACATTTCAAATATCAAATGAATATTTTTTTATTATGACTAAATCATTTTCTATTTAAAAATACACTTGTAGCAGACCTTTGAATACAGTATTGTCATACAGTAAATAACAACAACAATAAAAGATCAATTACACTTAAAAGGTTAACATACAACACAATGATGACGAAAAAAGTGACATTTCTGTCCTTTGTTTTAATCTGTTATGGAAAAATAAGCAAGTCATTTTATTTATTATCATTTATTTATTTATTGTAGCCGTGGTCAGTCCCCGACTTAAGCGCTTATCAGCAGTCGCAGGAATGTGCCGAGACACACCCTTGTGGTTCACTCCCACAAAACTGAACTTAAACTGCGTCTGTTTGCATTTCCTCTTCTGCATCCTGCTACGGAAAAGCTTTAGGTAGGTCCTTTGGAATTTGTATTTTACAGTGTTATAAAAAGTATGTGAACCCTTTGGAATTTCTCACATTTCTGCATACGATCACCATCAAATGTGATCTGATCTTGGTCAGGAGCACACAAAACAGAAAACTGTGTCTGCTTTAACTAAAACAAGCCAACCATTTAGAGGTTTCTGTATTATAACAAGGTAAGCATGCGAACAATAACAGAATGGGGAGGAATAAGTAACTGAACCCTCTGCCTTGGCAGACTTAAAGAGCAATTCAAATCATTTTTCTGCAAATAATAAAATCAATTGCGTGTTTTTGGACTTTTTTTTTTTTTTACCAAGGATTGGCATAGTGAATTTAATTCAATTAAATAGTTCAACTAGGAAATATAGTTGTCAGACGGGACGGAAGGAAAACTGAGGTCACTTGCACTCGTTTCTTGGTTTTTATTGGAAGGAGGGAATGACAAGACGTGAATCTTCGATCCGTTGTTTGACGGATTGTCGAGACTTGACAGGCGGGTGAAGGCTTGGCGGGAATGGTCGTGGACAGGCGTAGTCGTCGTGTTGTTGGTTGGGGCTGGAGAAGAAGGGCGTCGTTGTGTTCGGAAGAGAGATCAGGAGTCAGGCGGGCAGGGCAGGTCGTAGGCAAATTCGGAAAAGGGTCGGCAACGGAGATCAGGTAGAAAAACAGGAGGCAGGCAAAGAGTCGGAGGTACGAGCTTTCTGAGCAGATGGCAACGGATCGCATAGTACAATCGAACAAAGTGTTACCGGAAGCTGGGGATTTAAATGTACAGGGTGCGCCAATCAACTGTCCTGGCCAAATCCTGAACACAGGTGTTCCCGATCCGGGTGATTGTGACAATAGTGGCATGAAAAACTATGTGAATCTTTTGGTAGGGGGAGGAATAAGTAACGGAACCGCCACATTTTATATATTGTGCCCCCCCCCCCACTTAATTGGCAGCAATAGTTCTAATTGCTCTTTGTGTCTCCTCAGACAGAGCATTCACATACTTATTCGTCCTCCTCGTTTGCATGATATCCTTTCGAATATGGATGGTTTTAGTTAAAACAGATACTGTTTTTTCCGAAGATCAGATCACGTTTAATATTAATTTTATGCAGAACAATGGGAGAAACTGCAAAAGATTAATATACTTTTGCTGTATATCATTTGGTTTTGACACATAAATCACATACAAAAATCTCTTATTTTTCTAGTAAATAAGCATGCAGCGGAAAAAGGTCCTTCTTATTTTTCTGATCTTACTATTAGCCACCTTCTCGACTCAAAACCAGCCTTGTGAAAAACAGACCGACTGTCTTTCTGAAAACCAAATCGTCTTCAGCGCCGCTACGGAAATCCCGCGCACTCTGAAAGCGGGAGTAACTGAAGTCTTCTTCCTGGACAGCCACATTAACACCATCCCTAAAGCGGCCTTCGTGGAAAACACACATCTGGAAAAAGTGGAGTTCATTAACACTAACACCTTCATCATAGAGGCGGGAGCTTTCGAAGGTCTGGTGGACGTGAAGTACATCGAGATCTCCAGCGCGCCTTTGACGTCAATCCCCGTGGGGGTTTTCTCGGGTCTTAGCAACCTGGAGAGGGTCATTCTCAAACTCAACAAGATCCGCAATCTAGATCGAGGTTTGTTTGACGGTCTTAAGAAGGTAAGAGAGCTACAGCTGCACGGAAATGAGATTGCGTCCATTGAAGATGGTACTTTTGATGGTCTGGAGAGCCTCATGGTCCTCCATTTGGCCAAAAACCACCTAACTACTGTCAAAAGCAACTGGTTCTACAAGCTGAGCAAGCTAACTACGCTGCGACTGTATGAGAACCAACTGACGAACATTCCGGAGGACATCTTTGATCGTTTACCGAATTTAAAAGAAATTTCTTTGCAGAGCAACAAATTGACAGAGTTATCTGCCAATCAGTTTCCACATAAAGACAAACTCACCAAGATTGCTTTGGATGACAATCTCCTGACAAATTTACACAAAGAATATTTTGTTGGTTTCTCAAATCTCAAAACGCTGACCCTGCACAAAAATAAACTACAAAAGCTTCCACCCGTGCTTTTTGGCCATCTGAGCAAAATTATGGACTTGAGCTTCAGTCAAAACGAACTGAGCGACCTGCCAAAAGCTGTCTTCAGTTCTCTAAGTCGCCTGACCAAGTTGGACCTCTCCAAGAATCACTTCACCGCTTTGTCTTCTGACTACTTTGAAGGACTTCCCAAGCTCTCCACTTTGAACCTCCGCAACAACAGGATTAACTCTTTAGCTTCGGATGTTTTCGAAAACATCCCGTCTCTGACTTCCTTAGACTTGTCCGGCAACCGACTTGAAACACTTCCCTTGGATATTTTTGCACCATTAACACATCTCAGTAAAGTTTACCTCAACGACAACCCCTGGAAATGCGACTGCAACATTATACATCTACATCGCTGGATCAAAGACAACTTCCCAATTGTTCGTAAACCGGTTGTCTGTTGGAGTCCTGAAGATCTTAAGGAACAAGAGTTGAGTTTATTGGTAAAAGAGCAATTTATATGTCCTACATTTCCAGTCACAACTACAACTTTGCTCACCACTGCACTCAAAAGACCAAAACCAACCACTTCCAGGTTGGCTACACCGTCAACCACAACAGTTTCCACTGAAATTAAAGATATGACGACTGAAGTAAAACCAACAACAGGGCAAACGACTGCCACCACAACAACCATATCAATCATAACCCTACCAACCACTACCCAGACGTCCACAGTGAAAACTGTTTCACCCACAACCATTTCAGCGACAACCTTACCGACAACAGTTCAAATAACAACTTCAACAATAGCTGCGACAACACCAACAAGACTTAAAAGTACAAGCACAACTCTGGTGATGACAACAGTTCAAAGAACAACTTTGACAATGACAGTGACAACACCAATAATTCCAAATACAATTTCTAAAATGGCATCAACAACAAGTCCAAGTGCAACCGTGGTGGTGACAACACCGACAACATCCCAGAGTACAACCACAACAATGGTTGTGACAACACCAACAACGATTCAAACCACAACCTCAACAAAGGCGGAAACAACACCTACAACTAACTCAAGTACAACCTCGACAACCACAACAACGCAAATGTCCACAACGCCAACAACCACTGTTTTGACAACAATCACACCAATGATTCCCACTACCATCGGAAATCCACCCACAACCCAAGAGACCACAAGTCTGAGGGTTACGCTGAACCCCAATTGGACAACACCCATCATTTTTGCCTGCCCGGTGCAACCACAAGCGAACAAGTCGCCGTTGTCGCAAGAGGACACAATAGCATCGTCGAGGTGTAAATCTGTGGCCTTTTTCTATGTCTGTCTTCTGTCGGTAGAAGTCATCTGTACTTTAGTGCTGGCCAAGTACACCGTATCGCTGTACTGCCTGTTGCAGTCCAGGGAGAAGATTCACAACCACATCAGACTCACACACTTTTCTTTCAGGAAAGAAGTTATCCTGAGGCCTCTTAGACGTAGAAACTCATATTTTTAAAAATGTATGAATTCAAGTACAATGGCTTCGCGAAGTTCCCAGCATTTTACATGGTCAAGGTTGTGGGGGCAGTGGTTTGTTGAAAAAGCACCAGGGAGCCACTAGTGAGCGTCAAAGAGCTGCATGCATTTTGTACACAAAAGCAGATAATTAGCGATTTTAATGGTATTTATTGGGGTGCCCTAACACTAAGTCTAGCTAGAGAGACTCGCAAAGGCCGAATGTACAGCTGTGTAAATATTCTCGAAAATCGGTTCAGCCACTTTGAAGCCTATGAGTCACATAGAAAGACACAGACACACACACACACACATCAGGATTTATACGGTAGTTTAGAGTTTGAATTTAGATTTACATTGGATAACATTAGATGAGACATATATTTTTACAGCACCTTGAGAGTTAGATCTCATTTTCAAAGTTTTTTTTAAGTCATTAGATGACCAAACCCCTCTGATTACAACTCTTAATACTTTGGGCCAGCTAGAAAGCCATTTTGGGGGAATTAATTATACAGTTTTATCGGGTATGGCGTTTTCACTTTATAGTGTGGAACAAGCTCTTTTTTTTTTTTTATTACGGCATTTTACCTACTAAACAACATAGACAATTTTTTTTTAAATCATGAAAAGATTCTCAGAATGTAGCACAGCAGCTGTGGGATTAGCGCCTCAGCGGCACAGTTCTGAGGTCATGTGATTTGGAGCTAATTAGCATAGGTTACTTTTTCCCCTCTATACAACAGTGTCTTCTCCCAGGGGTGAATTGTATTTCTTTTATTTGATAAACGCAAAAGCACTGGATCCCAAGAGGGGGCATGCACCTACGATGAAAATTTCAGACCCCTCCTTGGTTTCTACGTTTCTACGTGGAGCTATATAGCAAAATAGCAGGGTGTTATACTTATTTTATTCATTTTATATATATATATATATATATATATACATATATACACCGTGGGACCTCGGTTATCGCGGTTAATGGGGACCAAAACCACCCGCGATAAGTGAAAACCCGCTAAGTAGCGGTGCACCTTTAAAAATACTTAAAAAAAAATATATTATTATTATTTTTTTTTAATTATTTTAATTTATTATTATTATTTTTTAGACCTGCAAAGCTCTGAACCCGCAAACGTGGAACCATGAAGTAGCGACACCCTTTCAAAAATGCTAATATATATATATATATATATATATATATATATATATATATCTCATATCTCATCTCATTAGCTACACCGCTTATCCTCAGTAGGGTCGCGGGGGTGCTGGAGCCCATCCCAGCAATCATCGGGCAGGGGACACCCTGAACTGGTTGCCAGCCAATCGCAGGGCACACGGGGACAGACAACTCACTTGCTCATTCACACTTAGGGACAATTTAGACCGGCCAATTCACCTGAAATGCAAGTTTTTGGAATGTGGGAGGAAACCGGAGTGCCCGGAGGAAACCCACGCAAGCACGGGGAGAACATACAAACTCCGCACAGGAAGTCTGGAGCTGGATTTGAACCCACGCAGGAGGTTCCCAAGACATGAACTGTGCCGCACATGCGCTAACCACTGCGCAGCCGTGCTGCCCATATATATATATATATATATATATATATATATATATATATATAGCTTGAACTGAAATACTCATTTTTTTACAGCAGGGAACGCCACAGGCTCACAACATTTTGAAAGGTATTGCAGTGGATTTTATAGGCGGGTTCTTCATTCTCCTCAGTATAAGCTTTACTTTTTTATCACGTTTTTAACCACTACTACTTCTAAATGAAAAAACAAACCAAGGGAAAATACACAATCTATATTATCAGAGTAATATAGACTGAGTTTGTCTTTGTTATCTCCTTGTAAAAAGGCGACTCCAGCCTGGTCCCTTTAGGCACATCTTTATGTACTGCTGATCTTTGTGCAAATATTTTATTGCTTCTTTTTGTTGATTTATGATGTTTTTTTGTGATATGCCTAATACATTCAAGTCAGTTCACAATTAAATGCGTAGCCCCTTATCACATAATTTCTCAAAGGCCACACTAACACCAACCCCTGATCTGAAACATTTGGGCAAGGAAAAAAATGAGGAATATAAGAAACGATGAAAGGGGCCTTCATAAGTGGCAATCCCCTTTCCAGGATGACCAGGTCGTAATAGATGTTGCAATGGGTAACAATACATAAAACAAAGTGAACATCAATGAAAAAAACAACACATAGGTAATTAGTAAAAAATCTGGAATTATGTGATAAACAGATCGGTAGAGACAGGACTGGCCCGAGCCTTAATGGGGCCCTAAGCTAAATTAGATTTAGGGCCCCTTATTCCTCAATTTGGATACCTACGATAACTCATTCCATGTTCTAATCTATCGATGGGCAACTATTTGGAGTCGGGGGCCACATTCTGTCCAGAATTTTGGGCCAAGGGGCAGATCTTTGAAGAATATCCAATTTTTAAATTTAGGAATAAATATACATGCAGATTTTTACATAGTATTGTCCTTTTGAACTAGATTAGTCTCATCACACTGGTTTTGAAACGATCCCAATTTAAGCAAAATAATATGAGGTCCCTATTTTAAGCAATTCATTTGATATTTAGTTTTCAAGCGTTACAGTCGTACTTTTTTAAAAGTATTTTTTCAGTATTTCTGTAATCAGATTTTTGTTGAAGTTCAGTAGTTTTATTTTGGTATTACTGTGTTGTTTTTGGTAATATTTCTAGAGTAGTTTTCTTGGTGGTTTTTCCATAGTAGTAAATTCTTAGTATTTCTGTAGTATTTTTGTTGTATTACGATAGCAGATTTTTTTGTTGTATGTCTGTAGTATTTTTGTGGAATTACAGTATTTTAATGTTTTTTTTGTGTTAAAATACTGTATTCGATTTAAATTTTTCTGTTGTAATTTTTTGTATTTATATTGTAGAATTTTTTATGTACATCTGTAGTATTTCAGTAGTTTTATTTTTGTAGATTTTTGTAGTATCGCTCTAATTGTATTTTCACAGTATTTCTGTTGTAATACTTCTGTAGCAGTATATCTTTAGTAATATTTGTCTGCTTACGTTTTGTTTTATTGTATATGAAGTTTTTTTTTGTAGTATTTCTGTAGACGTATTTTTGATGTATTTCCAAAGCAGTATTTGAGTAATATATATTTTTTAAAAATTTGTAGTATTCCCATCTATTGTTTTTGACACATTTCTTACTTTTTTTTGGTTATATTACTGTTGTTGTGTTTTTGTAGTAATTCTGGGGTAATATTTCTGGAGTATTTTGTAAAATAGTATTTTGGTAGTATTTCTATACAAATTATTTTTTCCAGAATTAAAGCAAAACAATATATGAGGTCCCTGTTTTTAAGCACTATATTTGATATTTAGTTTTGTAATGCTTTTGTAGTATTTCTGTAGAATTTTTTTGTATTTTTCTGGGAGACACGCAAAAGTGACACCGGGGGCAAGGTTGGCACCCAAGTAGGTAACCGCTCTTTGAGGGTTCCTAGTGGTCGCAGGGCCCTCTGAGCAGCCGCTTAGTTGGCTTATGCCTTGAGCCTGGTTAGAGGAAATTAAAAAAAGTGAAAAATGTCACTTGCCCGCACAACCTGCCGTGATACATTTTTTTTTATTGTTGTATTTATTTTGTTTCACAAACAATTTTGTATATATTGTATTATTTCGTAATGAAGGTATAAAGGAAACATCTCAGGTGGTTCTTTATTGCAGTATTTCAGTTGATTTGTAATGAATCCAGTATGTATGATATTTAGTTTTTTTTAATTGTGTTACCACAAATAAAGAACTAGATCACTATATTGTCATTTTCTGAAACATGCCTGTACAATTGAGTGAATAAAATTGTGGAAGTGTTTGTTTAATGACAGAGATAACAGTGTCATTGTCCTAATGAGAAGTTTCCCCTTTGCTCTCCTGCAAAATTCATGAACTAGGCTCTTTAATTGTCAATTTGCAATTAGAGCAATTATGAGCTCCTTTCTTCTTGTTTGCCTCATGGATGATTGAGTCAAAAAAGGGGCAAAAGGTAGGACTTTAATTGCAATGATATTCACATTAGTGTAATTGATAAGGCAGCATGATGTCCTACTAACTTTTTTGGGGTGCCGAGGCTTTGAGTTTAAATAAAAAATCCCCTATTGGCGTCCCCAGCCAGTGATACAAGTGGCTATGATATTGCAATTTAAATGGAAATTTGAATGCATTCAAAAAAATATCTAATGAATAATAATGTTGTTTACTTTATGTAAACTAAATGATTCCAGAGCACGAATTATTTTCAATAATTTACAGAGTGAAGTGATCAATTTGAAATTAACCATTATCTACTATGTTATTAAAGCTGATTTTTTTTTCCTCATGCCAAATTTTTTCCCCCAAAATTTTGCCAGAATGGAAAACTTCATGGTTTCCTTTTTGTTTTTGTACAATCCGGTCCGGAGCCTTTGATCTGAAAATGCTGGTCTCCTAGTGATCCCAAGAGCCAAGAAGAGATCCGCAGGTTCGAGAGCGTTCTCCATTTGGGCTGTGGAATGCTCTTTCCCCTGAGATTCGATTTGCAACTTCAGTGGAAATGTTTAAATCTTAGCTTAAAATACACTTCTATTCTATAGCATATGAATAACCTATATTTTATGTTGACAATATTGGTTTATTATTTGTTATTGCAACATCCATTGCAGCCTGGTCATCCTGGAAGGCGGATTACCTCATGTGCAGTCCCTTCTCAAGGTTTCTTTATTTTCCTCATGTTGAGGTTTTTGAGTTTTTCCTTGTCCTCATTTAGGTGTTGATCATTCCATTTTAGGCAGATCATGCTGACAGGCTTCACCGGCATTAAACTGAAAAAAATGCATTTTGACGGCCCTGATCTCGCACAAGCTGACCTGGAATAAAAGATTGCGGGCACAACTGTGCATTTCAGTTAAGGCAGGTCAGAACAGCATGCCTGCTGACAAAAATGCCTTCTGCCAGTCCTTGGTTGCAGCAATATTGAATTTGGGAATAAAGGATTGTAACTTCTGAGTGCAGTTCATTTTAGGAATTGATAGAGTAACGACAAAAAAGACAATGACCAGGCCCAACATAAGTGAGCTCTGCTGCTTTCTGCTCACAGCAGTACGAGATCAAGGATAATGGATTGTGGGAAAAACAGTACAATTGACTTTAAGCAGGCCAGAGCGGCTTACCGCTCAATAGAAGTACCTTCTGCCGGTCCCCACTTGCAGCAATACGGGATTGGGGATAATGGATTGCGGCTGGACAACTACATTTCATTTTAGGTGGAAGTACATTAACGACAAAAAGAGAACAGCGGAATCTACAAAAGTGCACCCTAGCAGTTTCGACTCGCAGCAATATGTGATCGGGGATAATGTATCACAGTCGAACCAGTTCAGTTAACTTTTTGATGGATATAACGGCCAAATACCACCACCAGGCCTAACAAAAATGCACTCCCCAAGCCCCCACTTTCAGTAGTATGCAGAGCAATTCCTTCAAATGCAAACCACTCGTTTTGTTATTATTATTTGTGGGAGTGAGAAGTGATAATAAATGCAATTTATAATCCCAAAGGTGAGAACCACCAAGAAAAGTATGTGTGTGTCTGTGTGTGGAGTCAAGCTTTGGAACGGATTGCAAGACGAGATCAAACGGTGTCCAACTATTCACTTGTTCAGGTTTAGATACAAAGGAACATTCCTGGCGGAATACAGAGATGAGGAGGGTGGGGTATGAGTGGTGCGGGAGATTGGGAATAATGCGTGGAGTTAACTTTGTGTTATTGTTGCTATTCTTATATCAAAATTGTTATTATTAATATCATTACAATTGTTGTGATATCGCCGCGTTTTCTCACGTCGCGCTGTGTGGCGCCGCGTCCGCTGAACTCGCTCCGTCGCTTGGCCCAGGAGTGACCCCCGTCATGATCGCAGCTTCAATCAGCTCATTCTTCGAGTACTAAAAAACTCTTCTTTTTTTCATCTTTTTGGGGGTTTGGCTTGGCGTTTGGACTGTGTTTGAAACAGGCCTTTTCTTACTTTTACCATTTTCAGGCTGGACTATCAAAAAAGCCAGAAGACAAGCCCGAAATCCCTCTTCACTCCTCTTCCCCCATTCTTAATGTGTTGCAAGTCCCAGAACAGCGGTGCTAAAATTAAAATAAGAGAAGATGGGCGTGGTGAGAAAAAAAATATATAAAGGTTTTTAGAACTCAGTTGGGACTTGTTAACACATACAGTGGAACCTCGGTTCTCGACCATAATCCATTCCAGAACCCTGTTCGAAAACCGATTTGTTCGATCACCGAAAATCATTTTTGCCATTAAAAGTAATGTAAAATCATTTTAGTCCGTTCCAACACCCTGAATGTTTACCATGAACGTAAACATGAAGCTAACCCAGGCTAATCGTACGTTCGCGTAATCTTCCGTACGAAAGATTACGCTAACATGAACGTGTGCAACTAAAAAAATCAGGACGTTTACACATCATTTAGCACCCGGGTCGCCACAAAAAGTGGTGAGCGGTTAAAGGATAAAGAAAAGAATTATATATAGGATTTTTTACCTTTGTGGTGCTCAGCAGAAGCCATGCTGTATGTATAGCAAGATCGGAAACTCGCACACCTTCTTCATATTTTGCTATTATTTCTTTCTTAAATGCAATAGTTGTACGCACTACCCTTCTTTTTACACCTGTAGCAACTTTGCTGCTAGCACCGACCTTCTTCGGAGGCATAATTAGGAGCTAAAACACTCCGTTCACCGATATTTAAAGCGAAAGCGAAAAGAAGTGCGCGCGCACGTCATAACAGTTCTTCACGAGGTGTGGGGGCAATTCCTATGCTGAGCGGCGTACACCCGTACGCCGCTCAGCATAGCACCCTAGTGTACCGACGTTCAAACTCCGATTTTTTTGAACGCAAAGCGTCGCAAGAATTTCTCGGAATTTTTGGTCGAGAACCGATTTGTTCGAACTGAGAGGCGTTCGAAAACCGAGGTTCCACTGTGTTTGGTGGGGAAGATGAAGGGGTTGGTAATGTAAGCATTTTGCTTCTGTCAAAGCTAATCATATTTAGTTAATTGTGTATTTCTCTGTCTACTATGTTACAAATAATCCTGATGAGTTTGACCTGTATTACAACTCGTTTTCTGCTGTACCATTTTTTATCCGAAAGACATATGTATGACGTCATCGGTCATTACTACGCATGTGCGAACTTTGAACCGTAGACGTATGTGTGACGTCACTGATACTTTCTGCGCATGCGCACGCTTTTGAACAAAACTTGTTTGCAACGCGGGAAACTTGTGAGACGGTGAGACTTTTTGAATCCGTCTGCCCACTGCAGTGAATAAATTCTAAAACTACATTTGCCTCTCTTACTGATCACTCCAGTTTAACCTATTACGAAAATATTAACCCTAACATTTTTGATGCCGAGACCCGGACGGTACGTAGTATTTTGAAGTTGAAAACGAAAAAAAAAAAACAATCAATTCTACCGCGTGGTCTAGAACAAAGGAAACCCTTCAAAGTCCGCGTCACCGTCAACGAACCAGGATGAAGTGATCGGTAAGAGATGCATTTCTAATATAAAAATTTGGAATAATTCTAAGAACGAAGCCATTTTTATAAAAAGATAAAGTTGAATTGGCCACAGAGAGAGACAATAGTGTTGGACGGGCGCCATATGTGGGCTTGAGAAGCCATTACAAAACCTTAGCTAAGTAAATACCCAAAAGGAATCAGAATAAAATACGAAGTATTTTAAATACTCAAACTTTTTGTTTGAGACGGAATGGATTGATTGCCTCGGGACGGGAATATGTCGACACTAACCCCAAGGTGGGGTCGGTAGAATGGGAAAGAAAAGTAAGGGGGAGGGGTACAGAGACGACCCCCCACTTTTCCCATTGTCCTTTTTCAAAAAAAGGACGGATCCCTCTGTGGTTATATAAAATAAAATAAGGTTTAAGTAAACTGCATGGCTTCATAAAAAAGTGTACACGGTCTAAAATTAAACTAATTTTTTGTGGGCCCACTCTGTCTTGTCAAATGTTTTATGTTTGTTCAATGTGTAAATGTTTGTATTCTTTCCTATATTCTTATTCTTCTTGTCTTATATGTTTGAGCTAGCTTTTTAATCGGCCCACGTAACTGAAAAGAAAAAAAAATAGAAAAATACGAAGGAACATTGCCGCAAACGAGAGAGCGCGTGCATTTTTTAAAAAAAGAGAAAAAAAAAAGGAAGCGAATTTAAGTGCACATTGCAACGAGAGAAACGTTTTTTTTAAACAGTAAGACCGTTAAAAAAATGTTGGTTTTGGGTGGAACCGAGAGCACATCGCGTTAGGAATCGAAAACGTTCGTTTTTTGGGAAATCGGCGTTTGACGCTAACGGTGTACAACATAACGCCTGCGGGCCTAAGGGGTTCCAAAAAATATTTTTTTCGGTCCAAATTTTTTTTGTTTTTTTTCAATTGGAAAACGATAAATTTAGGAGTGATAAGTTTAGAGAACTTATGTTTGAGTTATTTTAGATGCGTTAAATGAAGTTAATGCCAGAATAACACTTACTAAAGATACAATAACAAAAATAAAGATAGAATATTCCGGTTTTCAGTTCTAAATTAGAAAATTAAGGACTGTAAAGACGGGGGAAGTATCAAATTGAGCAAATTGGAATGGATAAAAGTTATTGCCAAATTAATACAAAACAATAAAAAAAAAAAAAATTTATTCGATGAATTTTTTTTTGTTTCTTGATTTTTTTTTATGTATTTGGGTTTGTGTATTCTCAACTTTGAATATTTTTTTTATATATATAAATCAAGGATTACAAGAATAGAAAGAAAATTCTGTTTGGTTAATTAACTTTTTATGAAACTAGGGTTGTTGTTTTTTTTTGTTTTTCTCTTTTTGGTTAAAGGAAGAAAATGGGTCAGACCAATAGGAAGTTGTTAGGTGATCCAGATGTGAAATTTATGAGTGGAAGGGACAGTGAAAGTTCCAAGTTTTTGAAGAAAGGTTTTAAAGGAAGTAGGCACGAAGATCAGATTGAAGGCTGAATTAGTTCACGAAAGGAAAGAAAAGATGAGGAAAGGAAGAGACACAAGATGTGGACTGATCAGAGCGAAAAAAGAAGAAAGGATAATGCAAGTAAATAAGAGTTGGTAGAAGGAAGTGGAATACAAGTAAGAGAAGGAATGTAAAAGGGAAAAGTTATTTAAAGAAAAAAAATAATTCGCTGAAAATTGGATATGAAAAACTTAAGACAAAAGTATGAAAAACATCACATTAGTGTTTTTGGAGTTCCTCTAGGGTCTTGAAAAACACTATATAAATGCAAACCATTTATAATAGATTAGAATATACCTTTACCGACATAGTTACAAAATGGGTTAACATATTGTGACTGACAATAAAATTTGGCATAACAATCCATCTTCAGAGTAAGGTAAAGGAACAGAGAAGTAAGGTTATAGTCATAATTGATACAATATTTACACAAAAATAATTGCACGTAAGATGTTACATACAATTGAGATTTGTGTAAATTAACAAAAAATATTTAAAGGATGAAAATCTATTTGAAGGCAAATGATATAGATATACTATCGAACACTACACTATTTCGTTGCCATAATGGAAAATATTATAGACTATAGAAAAATAGTTGGAACCATCATGAAAACACTACAAAGGACCTAAGGTAAATTTTGATTTTACAGCAAAAGTGTTGCACTAACAATGTTTTGAGTTCTAGAATTTTGGTTCTTGTCTCATTTGGACTCAACAACCCGCTGAGGAGAAAATGGGAGAAAATGGGATCAGCGAAAGGTAGCACAAATAACATGATGAAGATATTCCATGTGATGAACAATGGTAAGTGAAAAACCAATTTTTATGATATTAAAGGAATATGTCATCAATGAAGGTGTTACAGGTGAGAACCAGAAAAGTTTTGTGTTCATATTCGGCCGGTATGAACCATAACTAGATCTCATCCTATCAGCTACACCGCTTGTCCTCAATGGGGTATCAAGAATGTTGGAGTCCATCACAGCGACCATCGAGCAGCGATTGGAGGACACCCTGAACTGGTTGCAAGCCAATTGCAGGGCACACAAAGATAGACAATTCACTAGCTCATTCACACATAGGGATAATTTGGACCAGCCAGTCCACCTGAAATGCATGTTTTTGAAAGAGGTAAGTGATCCGGATAGCCGGACGGAAACAATGAGATCATGCAGGCTCCGCACAAGAGCCAGTGGCTGGCTTGGAACACACACACCTGTTCCCAGGTCCTTAATAATGCAGTACACGTGCTGGCCACTGCGCCACCGTGCTGCACACACATATATAATATATATATATGAAACAATTTTAATACTGAACTATCAATAATGATAATATGATAGGGATTTTGAATTCCCTGTACTAGCTTGCTAAAAGATTTATAGATCTTGGGAGAGATCTAATAACCCCTGAAATTAAGTGATACAAAGATATCTGCGTATTCATTCAGTTTTGATCATCAAATTATTAATTTATTTTCTGCATTTGTTGATGGTAATTGCAAATAACAGGCTTGTCTTTTTTCCATTTTTCTACTTTCTGTACTTCTCTCTTTAACATCTTAGTACAACATAATTCGTGATATCAATCATCAAAGCAAATGAGCCGTAAAAGCAAGCTCTCTTTGATGAATTGAACAAGGAAAAAAGCCGTTTGTCTAATAAAAAGACTGACCTTCACTCGACAAGAATTACCAACAACAATGACGTAATCTCGAAGCGATGAGATCTCGTTAGCTAAGATCGGCGTGCAGGAAAATAAAACTCGTATAACAAAACCAAATTAACGATTAGGCTTGTAATGTGTTAAATCTTTGTTAAAGAGTAACTAAATGATAATGACAATTTAAAGGGAAAAAAGTTGCGTCCCCAGCATAAATGACGTGGGGAAATGAAAACAATGAGTGTATAATACAAGATAACTATACAGAATAGTTTAAAAAGAAAGAATATTTGAGTAACAGAACTAATCATTTTTGTTGAATATGCGAATAGCAAAAGGGTAATAACTTTAAGACATGTAGTTTTGCTCCTGATAAAGCAGGGACGAAAAAAGCAATGAAGATGACTGGAAAAACGTCCATAATTTTAGTGTTCATCTTCTCGTTCGTAAATGGACAAATTCAAAAGAGGCGTAATATGTAAAGGTTATTTCCTTAGTTGTTCTCGTATTCAATAATAGATTACTCTCAATAGGTCATTTGAACCATTTCAAATAATCAAAATTTTGAAAGAAGTTTGAAAATGACGACAAATTAACACAGAAAAGAAGAATTCGAGACTAGAAATCATTAATAACGTAGCTGAAGCTATTTCAGTCACTGAATCTATTTTTTTCTTTTAAACAGGAAAAAAAAGAAACAAGTATGAAGTCGGACCAGATCGTTAATTTGTTTAGCTTTAATCACAAGGGATCTCGAAAGGCTGCTTAGAACGAAGACTAGTGCGTAGAAACAAAGATTGTTGCGCAAAATAAAAGATAATGAATAAACAAAATAGATACACTCAACAAGATAATTCATAAGTGACAAGTATGTATGGCTCTATATTGAATCAATAAAAGATTGATTATGGTTACAGAGAGAAGAAAATACAATTAGAGAAGTTATGACATTAAATTGGATTTGGCATTTTTTTGAGAATTTTTTGTTGATCTTTTGAGATTTCTGATGTTTAGTGTGAGAATTTGGAATTTTGACAAATTTAGCCCAAAGGAAATTGGGAGGACAATTGATTACACACTGAATTTTTTTTAGATTGAGTGTTACAATTGACAAATGATAAACAAATGTGTAACAAATACTGACTTTTGGTTAAGTTAAAAGGAAACGGTTTCTATGGAAGAGCATTTTTAGAAGACAATGAGAAACTGATCAATCTTGAAGAGGGTCATAGGAAATAACGGATTAGTTGATTTTGAGACATATCGGGCTAATTTAAGAATAATTGCATGGGAAATAAATGAATAGAAATTGATTAAACTAAGATAATGTCTACTAGTAGTTAAATTTAGAGAAAAATTTAAGACATTGAATAATGCGGCCAATTTACTAAAAAATCCCACTACGGATGCACAATGGAATTAGCGAGACTCTTAAATGCCAGTGAATTCCACAAAAAGACTCTTTCTTTTTGAAAGTCCATTTACTCTTCAAAGGACATACCACCCTGTCAAAAAGAAATCATGGACAAAAATCATTTGCTGAAAGAGCCAAAGACACCAGTCATCCATTATCTGCGCCGCTTATCAACAGCGAGGCCAAGGGAGTGAGATGGAGCACATCCCAGCTACGCTCATCAACAACGACATCAAGGGAGTGATGGGGCACATCCCAACTGCTTTTCAGACAGCGGTCGTTACCAGTGAAATTGACAAAAAAGTCAATAAAGTCATTTTGTGTTTGACATGGACACATTTTTGAAAAACTATTTTTGATGGGCCAAAAGCAACATTCAAATGGTGAATGAAATGTGGAATAAGCAAATCAAAAGACTGAAAGACAACAACTTTCAAGAATACGTCTGCTTGAAGTTATATAGAGTCTTGTTAATACAAAGTGTAAATGTATTTGAGGAAGATTGATAAATTCATCTTGCAAATTTATAAATGTGTCTGATTTCACTCCTATTCATAGATTGTGAACTTAGGTTTTAACTCAGGGGGGAACATTGAGACATTCCGTAAAATATAAGTTAAAACCTAGTTTTTTCCGAAATTGATGAAAAATTGTCTTCTGAATAAGCTCTCCATATAACTGTTTTTTGAGATTCAAATTACGAAATTTGGACGGATAGAAAAATTTTACAGAAAAAATGTTGTAATATAACAAAATTTACAATGTTTATCAAATTGATTAACAAAAATCAATGAAAATAACCATTCACCATTAGAAAATCGCCCACATTGAGAACATTTTTGGATGGTATTTTTTCATTTTTTGGCAAAATCATTCACTTTGAGCGTGAATTACCTGCTTTCTTTGCAAAATACTGTTATTTTGAACAAATTTACTTACTGAAAAGATCATATATAGGTTATAATTTTTACAAAAGGCAAAACAAAGGGTGAATCATAACAATAAAAACGTCTTTTCTTGGGTTAAACTGATAATTTAACAATCTATCCTGGTCATCTGCCTCGAGGGGAATGGCCAACAGCAGGATAACACATTGAAAATCAAAAGAAAATGCAAATAAAAAGTGCATACAAATGTTTTTTCTCGAATGTGATCAATCTACAAAAGAGAAAACACTCAAATCAGGGTAAATGATTCTGACAAGGATAATGGTTAAACTGATTCAGTGACTGGATTTAGTGAAAAAGCAAAATTTGAAATTTAGAACTGACAATTTAAAAAATAAATTGTTTATCTTCTAGTTAGAATTTTGGGATAAAATGCTCAAAATGGATAGGGCATCTTATAGTGGGGATTTTGATTTTCACTTAAAATAAATATAAAGACAACTTGAGAAAATATACAAATCTATAAATGAATTTTTTTTTTAATTTGTTTTGAGCCATGAAGTCTCAATAGGGGGGAGAGTAAATTATGGATAGCACAATCTAATTAATTAATAAAAAAAAAAATAAGTCCTGACTATCCTTTTTTCCCCAACTACAGCTTTCCCTGAATATCCAGTTCTATGGTATTGATTTATGCTTCTCATCCATACAGAAGGTGACCCCTGCTGATCAGATGATGGAGTTCTGTCAGCCCACAGGGAGCGTCAAACCTAACTTTTCTTCCCAAGGGCAGCGGTCAGGACTCTGGGGAGTGTGCTAGCACTCGCGCCATCAACTGTGTCTCCTACACACGTCCGCCTCGACGCAGGAGGCTGTTGTCATCTCAGGGAAGAAGCTAACTTGCCAGATCCGAAAAGAGGAGCAATCCAATGTTGACAACTGGATGGTGTCATCTCATCTACAAGCAACACATCATCATCACGCCAGGAGGTGTGGGGATCCTTATGATGCCCATGCTCATGAAAAACTGCATCAAAAGCTGCCAAGAGTGCCCTAATCTATTCTTCCGAAAGAATAGGCATTAGATTCTACAATGATATCTAGAGAAATGGTCGTAAAAGTACCAAAATAAGAATCCTAACAACTGTGGGAAGAAACGAGATTAGGTTTAATTTCTTCTATCGTTATGTTGAAAATTTTGGACTTTACGGACTGCTTTGTTACATTGGTATCAGTTCCCATACACCGAATTTAAATGGACTTAGACAACATTGTCTAAAAGGACTCATCCCTACCAATAAAGGGAAACCTCTCTATTGCACACGCGAAGATCTGAGCGGGTAAGCTAATCGAGTCCCGTTCACCAAGTCATTCAGGCCCTGTGGAGACCAACGCACAGGCAGGGTTCTTTGTTTTGTGTTTTTAACCATCGCTCATTACTACTACTACGTTTTCTAGCATAAGAAACACTCTCGACCTCATGGAAATGAGGTGGGAGGAGGGGAATTTTTTCCTTTACGAAGGTTTTTCGCCCCTCCACGAAACTACTAACCTGTTGTATTTCTTAATGACGTGTTAACTTGAAAATCTCTGGTATTACTGATATCCTTCGAAATCCACAACAGGGGGGAAATGTCAAAGCTAATCATATTTAGTTAATTGTGTATTTCTCTGTCTACTATGTTACAAATAATCCTGATGAGTTTGACCTGTATTACAACTCGTTTTCTGCTGTACCATTTTTTATCCGAAAGACATATGTATGACGTCATCGGTCATTACTACGCATGTGCGAACTTTGAACCGTAGACGTATGTGTGACGTCACTGATACTTTCTGCGCATGCGCACGCTTTTGAACAAAACTTGTTTGCAACGCGGGAAACTTGTGAGACGGTGAGACTTTTTGAATCCGTCTGCCCACTGCAGTGAATAAATTCTAAAACTACATTTGCCTCTCTTACTGATCACTCCAGTTTAACCTATTACGAAAATATTAACCCTAACACTTCTTACTACCAATTTTCGAACATATTATGTAACGTTATTTTGTTGTTAAAAATATTGTTTTTGTTCTGTTTTTATTTTGATGTTCGAGTAAAGTTTTCATTTATTCATTCATTCATTGTGTTGAGGCACAGAAGGGTAGTCTTTATTATTAAGATTTAAATGGAAAAAACTGTTAACAGCCAGAAACGCCAGAAAGGCATACAGAGCAGTTTTATGGGGTAAGAAGTGGGTTGGGTGGACCTATGCAGTGTTCATTTTACCTCTGAAAAGTGATGGGTCCCAGGCACTCGCATGCTCAAAAATCAATGGGTCCCAACAGAGATCTATGGGTCCCCAAAATTTAGTGTTATCGAGGTTGAAATTGTAAATCGGTGACAAATATATAATATAAATCTATATATTCATTCAGTTTTAATCATCACAGTTTATTGGTAATACAAATCAGTTATCACTTCAAGATTTTTCAGTTCACAACAATATTGTACATTATACAAAATACTATTGCTGAAATAATTATATTAATCTATATTTTCATTCAGTTTTAATCATCACAGTTAATTGGTAATACAAAGCAGTAATCACTTTAGATTTTTCAGTTCACAATATTGTACACTATACAAAATAATATTGCTGAAATATTTATATATTCATGCAGTTTTAATCATCACAGTTAATTGGTAACACAAAGCAGTTATCACTTCAAATTTTTCGTTCATATATTCTTCGTGGTTTGCTGTCCCGCCATAGTTGTAATGCCTTCTCAAGGTCCAATCCATTATCATCCTCCTCATAGCGTAACCAGGAATATAATTTAGTCCATTTGGGCAGAAAAGTCCTTTTCTTGCTAGTATTCTTTTGTTTATTTTCTTTCGTCGAATTGTTCGCATCAAAACACGTGTTTTCCTTCCCTTCGCGGTCTTCTGAAGAATTTCTCCGCCGTTTTTTCGTGCCGGAAACATTGCCGTTGTTACCACTTTCTGTGTTATGTTTCGACTTATTACGGAGACTGAATTAATTACCAGTTTTTTGTTGATTTGCACCTAGTACCAACTGTTTTTCAGAGGCATACTTCTCTTTCACTCGACAACCGCCACAACAATGACAATATCTCGTTTGCCGAGATCGGGGCGAGACTAAAACAACAATGGCGGATGGGGGATCTGCCTGACGAAAAGTTTGGAGTGCGGTAAATCTTTGTTAAAAAAAAAAAAAAGTAATTGGGTAATAATGACAATTTGGTGTCAAAAACGTTGTGTCCCGGGGACGCACGTTGATTTGACCCAATGCGTCCCCAGCTAAAATGATGCGTCTAGGACGCAGGGACGCAGGCAAACGAGAACACTGCCTAGGCACACAGCGCACTTCACTATGCCCAGCACCCTCTGCACCGAAGGTAAATAGGTTAGTATACTCGTTAGCAATATTTTGTCCTATTTTTACAAAGAACTCTGCTTGCACTTAGTTTTAAAACCATTATTTCTGAAAGATGGTTTTAATTAATTTCAAGATGAACATAAGTAATCCACCAAAGCGACCGCACCAACAGCTGTTAAACTCAAAAAGTTTTACAAGGAAATATATTTATTGATTTAATAGCAAAAGGCCAGACAATTCTGGGGTGAGACAGCCTTTTGCAAGCAAAAGGTTTTGTCTGCCACTTTCAGCCTAGAGTTAAGATCTTAAGCCTGAGCCAGAGCCTATCCGAATTTCGATCCTGGTCGGTATGTTCAAATTGGGCTGAGCTTCTCTCTCGCTGACTTTAAAAAATGACTATCCACTGGTCACTGTTCTTCTTTGTCTCTGTTTGAACAACCTTGTTTAACTCAGATTTTGTTACAAAGGACAGGCCAGTTAATTATTTCTGAGTTTGGGCAGAGAGAGAGAAAATGTATGTCATGTGTGACGGCTCTATATTCTGTCGAAATCAAACAACACCAAAACAGGCGCAATCCTTCATCCCTAGATTACTATGTTAAAAATGGAGGTAGTGAGACTGGATACTTTACGGAATTTGACATATTGCAAGAAGTTCTGTTCCCCATTTACCATGATAAAAGAGGATTACATAATTGTTTTACGTTCCTACGCATTTCAAAATACTCCAACTATAAATGAAACAGCTACCTAAACAACAATGATTATTTAAATGTGTAGATAATAAAGATGAGACAAAACACATATAAAAAATATAAAACCATTTAAAGTATCCACTCTACCTTTGAGCAGAGATTGGATGGCAGTTACTCGTATACATTCCCTTATTACACAATCACTTCCTTCTTCAACTCAATTATTGGTCTCAAAAACATTAAATCACTATCAATTCTTTGTGTCATGGGATGGACCATCTCTCGCCAAACGATCTCATAAATGCAGACAGTGCGGCTCATTTTCCGTCAAATGCAAATGTGAAACCGCTTGACACCAAGGTTGCAAATACACTTCATACCAGAAGAGACGGTCACGCTTAAAAACAGTTGTGACTTACAAACTAAATGTTATCTGTTTCCTGTTGCTTTGTTTATTGTAGAGACTGTATCGTTTATAAATGCATCACTAACTTTTTTTCCGACAGCGTCCTTTTACAATTTACGTTTAAAACACCCATTCCATTATAGCTACATGGTCCAAAATTGAAATCTGAATTTTTTATCATATGCTTTGTCAGATAGATTAGTTTATAAATGACCTTGTCAAATGTGCCATCCCAGTCTATTTCTGACTCCTACCATCATCATTTTCGACTCTGTATTATATGCATTCTCCTACGTTAGTCTCAGAAAATCAATTTCCGTAATGGGAGCTGCCATTTAAATGAATGGAATGATGTGCTGGAGCATCATGAATCCTTCAACCGTGTTAGCAATATGCTCCTTTACAAGTGCCGGCCTGATTATCAGACATTTTTCATAATTATCATAAATCGCGCCTCTTGTGCCCCTACAGGTAATTAAAGGGATGATAAGATAAGCGTCATTGTGTACAGCAAATTCACATGAACAGGACACAAGCAAGCCTCGCTTCGATTATGTTAAAATGAAAAGCATTTGTCAACATGTCGATAAGGAGAGGATTCGCAAGGTTTTGCCTTTCCAACGTCGCACGGCCATGGGTGAGTGTTGGGCCGTGATATGAAACAAATTGCACGCTTTCGAATAGAATAAATAACCCCCCAAAAAAGTAGAAAAAAAGAGGAAAGTAGAAAGGAAGAGAGAAAGGGGTAAAAAGAAGGAAAGCATATATAGAATAAGAAGAAGGCAAAAGAAAAGACAGCATGAAGGGAGAAGGAGGAAAAAAGAAGAAAAGGGACGTAAGAAGGCAGAGAGAAGGACAGAAGAAAGAAGCATAGGAAAGAAAAACAAAGAAAGGATGAAGAAAAAGGAAATTAAGAAGAAAGGAAGGAGTAAAATAAAAGAAGGAATAGAAAAGAAAGATCTCTCAGGTCATGAAATTAAAACAAATATCAGGTTTCCTAATGGAATGAAGAACAGGGAAAAGAAGAAAGAAAATAAGAAAGAAATCAGAAGGAAGAAATTACAAGTGGAAGGTGGAAAGGGAAAAGAGAAGAAGAAAGTATACAGATAAAGAAAGAGAGAGGTAAAAGTGAAAACGAAGAAAAAGAAGAGAAAAGAAAAGACAGAGGAAAAGAGAAGGTGGAGCGAAGAAAAGAGAAGGGAACATTTTTAAAAAGTACAAGAGGTAAGAGGAGAACTAGAAAGATAAGGATGTAAGAAGAAGGAAAAGAAGGAATAAAGAAAGAAAAGTGAAAAATTGACAAAGAAGGAAAAAAGAAGGGAAAAGGAGGAAAGAAAGAGAGAAGATAAAATATGGAAAACCCGAGAGAAGAGAGGAGAAAGAATAAAGGACAAAGAGAGAAAAGAGATAAAAGGCAGGTAGAAAAGAGAAGGATGAAAGACTGGAAAGAAAAAGAGAGAATACAATAAGAAAAAGAAGGAGAAGATAAAGAAAGAGAAGAAAAATAGGAAGGAGGAAAAAGAAAAATGATGAAAGAACACAAAAAACACAAAGAAGCAAGAAGGAAAAAAGAAGAAGCATAAAAAGAGGGAGTAAGGAAGGAAAACAAAACCTCCCAAAAATAAGAATAAAAATTAAGAACAGGATCAAGGAAGAACATGAAGAATACTGAAATAAGACGTTTGCCTTCAAACAGGAATGATCTTTCCTGTTCTGTTCTTGTACCTTCTTGTGGGCTCAGAAGTATTTCAGTCAATTACGCTGTGCCACACTGTTCTTCCTAATTAGTTTGTCAATTACCTTGCACAAGACAAGGGCAAAAGTTTATTTAGCATATAAGATAAGTGAAAATATAAAAATAATTTAAAAAATGTTGCAGTGTGGTCAAAAAACTATAAAACATTGAACGTGCAAAAACGTCTCTTAGTTTTATGTATTTCAAATAAAAGTGGAAAAGGTAAAGTTTTAGAATACAATAAAGGCAAAATAAATAGTGATGGAAATAGGTTAGGCGGCACGGCGAGTGGGTGGTTAGCGTGCAGCCCCACCGTGCAGAGGTTCAGGGTTCAAGTCCAGCTACTGCAACCTCCCAGTGTGGGGTTTGCATGTTCTCACCGTGCCTGAGTGGGTTTCCTCTGGCCACTCCGGTTTCCTCTAACATCCCAAAAGCATGCAGGCAGGTTAATTGGTCTGCCAAAATTGTCTCTCTGTATGAATGAGCGGGTGAGTTGTCTGTCGCTGTGTGCCCTCCGACTGGCTGGCAGGGTGTCCCCTGCCCACTGCCCGAAGACAGCTGGGATAGGCTCCAGCACCCCGGCGACCCTACTGGGGATAAGCGTTGCAGATAATGGATGGAAATAGATAAACCATGTGAGGATATTGATGGTAACCGATTGCCTCAAGGATTTTAGTCATTGAACCGCACCCTACTAGTGTGGGCCCCCCACATAAGGAAACACTGAAATATAAAATAACAAATAAAAACAAATATTAATACAATAGATATTTATTTGTAGTTTTTATGTTTGTTGCAGAACAAACATAAAAACGTTAAGTTAAAGTAAAGTTTGATACAGTCAAATATTAGAAGTTTAATATATCCAAACTAAATAAAAATGATGAATTAAACGCCATTTAAAAAGTGGGTCTTAAGCCTCTTCTTAAAAATATCAAGGGCCTTTGCGAATTCGCAATTTCTTAGAAGTGCTTGAATGAAGTCTTTTTTTTCACTTTTCTTGGAGTTTGAGTTGACGTTTGGACTCTACTTCAGGTATGACTTTTACTTTCACCGTTTTCATCCTTCGCCAACAAAAATAAATCAAATAAAAATTTTATGGACGAGCATAATGTCACTCTCCAGCACTACCCCCTTTCTTCCTCTCCTCGAACTTCATGTGTTCTGCATCGGGGAGAGCAGGTCTGGGCTTCTTTCCAAAGACCAAAGTGAGTCAAGCCCAAGGGAAGGAGAGACACCATCTTCTCCAGGAAGAGGTCCGAGCAGGTGTGGAGGAAGAGTGGGTGAGCAGGGCAGTCGGACTCCGGAAGCAAGGACAGGGACAAAAGAAACTAAATATGAATAAAATTATGACTCACAACACGTAGTAAGCTTTCTCTCCTGGCTTTGATCTCTTTGATCTCCGGCAAAACTAACATAAAATGCGACAGAAACAAAATGAAAATAAATCCAAACAGCTTGCCAACATCATTTTTGCCGTTCCATGTATTCCGTTACTCCCCAAGCCTGCACAAAATGTAGTAATTTTATTCATATTTAGTTTCTTTTGTCTTTTATTAGCATATTTGGTAATTGAGTAATCCAAAAGTAATTGAAAGTAATCAAGTTAATGTAACCCTACCCAACCCTGAGCAAGGAGCATGGACAAGGTGGGAGAACACATTAGAGCGCAAAGTGACCTGGTCGAAGAACATGCAAGCAGACTTCCACCGTGTCCGGTTCGTTGTGCAGGCAGTTTACGATGTCCTACCAAGCCCAGCGAACCTTCATGAGTGGGGAAAGAGTGAAACACCCTCCTGCCCCCTTTGCTCTGGAAGAGGCTCCTTGGAACACCTCCTAAACAGCTGCCCAAAGGCCATGGCTGATGGTCGTTATCCCTGGTGCCATGACCAGGTTCTGAAAGCAGTTGCTGAGTGCATTGCCCTAGCAGTCAACAGGGGCAAACACTGTCAAGCCACAAGCAAGGCAGTCAATTTCATCAAGGCAGGGGAGAAACCCAGGGCTTGTGCTCAAACAACATCCGGACTCCTCCACATTGCCTCTGATTGGCAGTTGCATGTGAACCTTGGGAAACAACTAAGGTTCCTCCAGCATATATCAGCAACATCGCTCCGACCAGACATGATAATTACCTCAGAGACTTCGAAAAACCTGATCATGCTGGAGCTCACAGTCCCGTGGGAAGAGCGCATTGAGGAAGCCAATGAAAGGAAATGCGCAAAGCACCAGGAGATGGTGGAGGACTGCAGGGGCAGGGGCTGGAAAGTTTTCTTTGAGCCAATAGAGGTCGGCTGTAGGGGTTTTGCTGGACGGTTGGGTGTGACAGGGGCAGCCAAGAAGAAAGCCATTAAATCCGCTAGTGAAGCTGCAGAAAAAGCCACCAGGTTGCTTTGGCTCAAAAGGGCAGATCCGTGGACTGCTACTGGGACGCAAGTTGAGGCCTGATCAACCTCGGCTGGGTCACCTGGGCGAGAGTGTCTGATGTTGCGAGACCCGAAACATTCAATGAACTCAGGATACATCACTGACAATGCGTCCCAGTTGCATCTAGGATATGTTTCTTTCAAGTGGTCAAAGTGAAATAAAAGCAGGAAGGCACAGTGAAAAATAAAGCACAAGAGAACTATTCAACTTCCAATTTTTTAAGGACACCTCAAACAGTGCACCCCAGCTTTAAATAAATACCTCAAAATTATTATTAAAATTACAATACTTTCAGTTGTTTAATGTTTATGCACTCACAAAACATTTTGGGGAGGTAACACAACACACAAGTCAGATCAAAACTAGAGGGTTGTAAACAAAGTTAATGACTGCTACAAAAATATTTGGCGATCTGGTTTAGATAACTTGAATGCCTTGGTAAGTGTCAGTGGGACATGTAGGAATTATGTTTGCCACCAATGCCTACTATAGACGATTTTTGCTACTGCTAGTGCTAGCTAGTGGCTCTTTTGTAATATTGTTAATAATAATAATAATCATTATTATTATTATTGGGCAGCACGGCGGTGCAGTGGTTAGCACGTGTGCAGGCACAGTTCTAAGGTCTTGGGAACCTCCTGTGTGGGTTCAAATCCAGCTACCGGACTTCCTGTGTAGTTTGTATGTTCTCCCCGTGCTTTTGTGGGTTTCCTCCGGGCACTCCGGTTTCCTCCCACATTCCAAAGACATGCATTTCAGGTGGATTGGCTGGTCCAAATTGTTTTTTTGTTTTAATCACGCAATTAATATTCCTTAATAAACACATCATATGGTCTACAATCGTGACACACTTTGGGCAGCGCTAAGAAGCATGGGAAAAAACGAGTGGGCGCCCACATTTAGGGGTGTGAAATACCTCTGGTGGTGAGTTAGCCAAAACAGTTGTACCTACTTGACATAAAATTGATGTGAACAATGCCTGCTGCAAATCCTGGAATAATTTGAGGGCTGCTGGTCCCTCCGTGTTATCTGCAGATAAACATCGCCGTCTTCATCAAAATGGATATGATGACATTTCAAATCGGGCAAAGAACCCTGCCGGTTGGTACAGCAATAAATCGCCATCGTGAAAAGTCGTAGTTCTATTCTTCTGTGGTGATTATTGGTATTTTTTTCAACTCAACTGCCTTTTCAACTGCCCTGCGCTCAAGTGCCACTAACCGTCCGTCATGGCTATCATTCTGCCAAAGAAGGCAACGTGACGTCATGTGCAAAGGGTCAATTGCGCAGTTCTGCCTCACCGATGCGCTCACTGCTTAGTGAACGTAACATTTGTTTACGAACACAGAAAAAGGGTCAATAAAGACTATTCTAGTTAAAATCTAATTTAAACAATACTGAATTGTTCTATGAACCACTGTTGTTAAACCTATTTAACGATCATAACCTTTGTACGAACATTATATCCAAAACTTTACGAAATTAACATTTTAATTGAAGCACGTCACTCATGAAGCGACATGCCCTTCCCCTCTTTCCCCCTCCCATCCTCCTCACGCTACGGCTACCTCGGAGGGAGCGCGCCGGTGTTATGCTCCGGCGGGGGTGCATTTCTCGGCATAACACCGGCCGAACGACGATGATGAGCGGGCTGTAAGAAGCCTGAACGACCCAGGGAGAGCTTTCACTTAAACCAGAAACGACGAAGACGAAGAACTGGGACGTAAAATGGAGCCACCGGGGTGACCAAGACTCGTTTGGGTTTGCTGAAGCTGACGACTAGAACAGGAAAAGAGGACGAGGGACCGGGCGAGTTTTTCTAGTGGCGTCTTCAAGTGCCCTGCCGAGCACCAAAAATTTTCATTGTTCTCTTTAATGACTCTTGAAATCTTTTCATGTCAACGTCATCACTTCTACTCTGACTTTGAGACCGGACAAGTCTGGAGCAAGCCCCAGCAGTTAACTAGCGGAGACATCCGCGACGCCTCAATATGTACCAGGGGCACTTACAGGTAAGAAACTGCCCATCTAGTCAATAATGGTGTTGACATCACATTATGTTTCATGTTGGAATCAATTTTGAAAGGTCTAAATATGTCATTCAGTAAATGTGTTTACGACTGAGATGCTATTCAGTATTCAGTCGACGTTTCCTTGTCTTACGATGAACATCCGAACGCGTTCGTAAGTTGGGTGTAGCGTCATCAATGCATTGCTCTTCGAGGGCAGGATATTACTCAATGTAATCTATTCTATTGTTTTATTCTATTAGAACAGGGCTGTCTAACTTATTTTCACCGTGTGCCACATCGAAGTAATGGCTGTCATTAAAGGGACAGTGTGTCTACAAAAACATTTTGACCCAGTGATAAAAAAACATCGATTTGAATACTTGGCAAAAATACATGAACTATCATACCATTGTTAATTTTCATAAAAAGAAATCTAGACCGAGAATTTTTTATTTCTTGTACACTGTGGAATCCCCACTCATGTTGGCGCCATGTTTGTCCAGCATCTCCCGCCACGCTGTGCCATATGTCACTGGTCCTCGCTCAAACGAGACAACTCAGTGCCATCTAGTGGTCAAATATTACGCATTGGGGCTTTAAAGGTGGGGTCGGCAACTTGAAATGTTGCTACTCTGTGTTTAATTTTGATTGTGGATGATGCATCCATGTGGGAGAGGCTGGAACTGTGGAAGCCGCACCGAAACCGCGCGCCGGGAAACAACTACTACTGGGGTCATCGGACGAGCAGGCTCCCCCCAGTTACGGGGTTAGCCCCCCCCCCCCGTCCCGTACCATCCAGCTTATCCCGCGTCCGCTGACGCCAAAAAAACCCGCAAAAAGTGAAAATCTGCGAAGTAGCGACGCCCCTTCAAAAAAAAAAAAAAAAAAAAAACATTTTTAACCATTACAGACCGCGAAGCTCTGAAGCTGCGAACGTCGAACCGCGAAGTAGCGAGGTCCCACTGTATTTATCAACCAAAATCAGGACCAAAGTACGAAACAAACAAGTGGGTATTTAACAACTAACAAAATGTCCAAACAAAAAACTACAAACAAAAAGCCAACTTGACAAAGTTAAAACTAGAAACAATGACCGAAACTGGAAATTGAAAATGTGGGGATCAAAGTAAAAAAGAAACGAAAAAAAAAATAATCTGGGAAGAGAAGTAGAGTGTAAATGACACAAATATAATGACATGAGAACTGTAAAAAAATAATAAAAAAATAAAATAAGATACTCGACAGAGTTTGCTTAACAAAAATGTCCTTTTAAAAGGGTCGGGATGATTCGGCACAGGTGTGTGATAATTGGACATATATGTGCCCAGTTCAAAACTCCAGTTGGAACCCTCTTGTGGTGGGAGGTATGCCTGACCTTAACATGCGATCATCTCCTAACTTAAGTCATGATCGCAGCTTCAGTCAGCTCATTCTTCGAGTACTAAAAAACTTTTTTTCATCTTTTTGGGGGTTTGGCTTGGCGTTTGGACTGTGTTTGAAACAGGCCTTTTCTTATTTTTCCCATTTTCAGGCTGGACTAACAAAAAAGCCAGAAGACAAGCCCGAAATCCCTCTCCACTCCTCTTCCCCCATTCATATTGTGTTGCAAGTCCCAGAACAGCGGTGCTAAAATTAAAATAAAAGAAGATGGGCGTGGTGAGAAAAAAAAATATATAAAGGTTTTTAGAACTCAGTTGGGACTTGTTAACACATACAGTGGAACCTCTGTTCTCGACCATAATCCATTCCAGAACCCTGTTCGAAAACCGATTTGGTCGATCACCGAAAATCGTTTTTGCCATTAAAAGTAATGTAAAATCATTTTAATCCGTTCCAACACCCTGAACGCTTACCATGCACGTAAACCTGAAGCTAACCCAGGCTAATCGTACGTTCGCGTTAGCGTAATCTTCCGTACTAAAGATTACGCTAACATGAACGTGTACAACTAAAAAAATCAGGTCGTTTACACGTCATTCAGCACCCAGGTCTCCACAAAAAGTGGTGAGCGGTTAAAGGATAAAGAAAATAATTATGAATAGGATTTCTTACCTTTGTGGTCTTCAGCAGAAACCATGCTGTATGTATAGCAAGATCGGAAACTCGCACAGCTTCTTCATATTTTGCTATTATTTCTTTCTTAAATGCAATAGTTGTACGCACTACCCTTCTTTTTTCACCTGCAGCAACTTTGCTGCTTGCGCCGACCTTTTTCGGAGGCATAATTAGGGGCTAAAACACTCCGTTCACCGATATCTAAAGCGAAAGCAAAAAGAAGTGTGCGCGCACGTCATAACAGTTGTTCACGAGGGGTGGGGGCAATCTACACCCGTACACCGCTCAGCATCGCCCCTAGCGTACCGGCGTTCGAACTCTGATTTTTTGAACGAAAAGCGAAGCAAGAATTTCTCGAAATTTTGGGTCGAGAACCGATTTGTTCGAACTGAGAGGCGTTCGAAAACCGAGGTTCCACTGTACTCAATAGAGAAAATATTTTACTTTCAACTTTTTAAGGACACCTCATTTGAAGTGCCCCATCTTTTTAAGGGCCTGATGTAACTTACAAATGTAACCAAATGTAAATGAATAGTATGTAAAAATCTACAATGTATTATTTAATCAAGCCACAAACATTAATGTTGCATTGAAAAAATGTCACTCAACATATATGTTATGAACTATCTATCTATCTATCTATCTACCTTGGTCATATCCCTCAAGAGGGGTGACCGACAGCAAGACAAAACTTACAATAACAAAGGGAAAAAAATAGCAAAAAAACACACACAAACATTTTTGGACCATGGCCAACCAAAATGCCCAAACACCCAAAAGAGTTAGGCACCTCGGCACCGAAGTTGGTCATGCTTCCGTACCTCCAGATAAAACTGGACACAAGAAAGCGCCCATGACACAACACACTCTTTAGTTCAACAGCAGGGCCCGACAGCTTTCACTGGTTTACCCCTGCCGCATCATACAGGTGCCCTGCCCATCCCTTAGAACGCGTCCAAACATCCTACTATCCTTTCACACTCATTCCTATCAACAACCAGAGCTTTAGCTTCCACTAGATTTAAACCTCTTTCCTGCAGTGCACTCATAACACCATCCATCCATTATGAACTTAATTTAATAAATTAACAAAATTTTATTTGTTAATTCCACTCATTAGATTTAATATGGGAATAGTGGCACTTAACCGTCAATTTGCAGGTATTTTAGTTGACAGGCATTGTCGGAAATGTCGTTTTTTTTTTTTGTCAAAGCACTCTTTTTACCCCATTAATTTTTAGACGCGCAGACATTTTAATATCTTGCGAGCCACATAAAAAGGGTCCCCGCGGATCTTTGAAAAGTCTTAAAAGGCATTAAATTCATTATTCTAATAATAAGGCCTTGATTGGCATTAGGACGTCTTGAATTCGGGTGGCACGGCAGCTGGGGTGGTTAGCGCGCATCCCCATGATGCAGTGGTTCAGGGTTTAAGTCTAGCTACCACAGCATGTTCTGCTCCAGGCACTACGGTTTCCACCCACATTCCAAAGACATGCGTGTCAGGTTATTTGGCCGGTCCAAATTATCACCAGCTATGAATGATAAAGTGAGTTGTCTGTCTCTGTGTGCCATGCGACTGGCTGGTAATCAGTTTAGGATGTCCCCTGCCCACTGCCCGAAGATACCTGGGGTGGACACTTATTTATGTTGTAACTCACGGAAAAGTTAACATTGCATTGGGTAAAACTGGATTCACAACATGTCGCTCGAGTTCATTCTTAGAGCGATGGTATCCTCTGGTGGTATTTAACAATACTTAGATTCAAATCACACCACATGGAGAGCATATGGGGGGAAAGCAAGGTTTCGGATCGAATTACTATCGGGAGGACAATGCTCTGCTGTTGACATCCATGAGTACTTTCGCAAACGTAAGCTCATTGCGTGTGACGTCACGTGTCCTCTTCCGCGACCCTACTGAGGATAAGCGGAGCAGATAAATGATGGATGTCTTTAATCCAATTTTCGAAAGTCTTAAAAATGTGAACACATAATATTTGTATTTGTTTATTTACCATTTTTTTTTGTTCAAATCATTTTTCATGCATCATGATAAAAATGCTTCATGAATGTTTATTTTTCATGTCAAAAACTTTGGAGAATGCTATCTTTTCGAGATGCAAAGTTTTTAACTGGACAATTATGTGATTTAAAAAAAATAAGCATTTGTTCAAATTGCCTTTAATTCATGCAGTGTTTTTTTTTGTTTTGTCTTAATTTAAAAAAAAAAAATTATTCATATTTTTTTCTTTTGTCGACTTGGTCCTAAATTTTATTTTGCAAGGAATTAAAAAGTCTTGAATTCAACTTGCCTTAAACTGTAGGAACCCTTCTAAAATGTTGCGGCGGGCCACATTTGGCCCCCGGTCCATGAGTTTGACACATGTGTATTAGAATCATCAAATAGAATGGTGACAACAAATTGAACATTGTGATTGAGGTCTGTTACAGAGTACACCACAAAAGTTTGAGTTAAAGTAATTATAATTCTCTTTATTGTCATTGATATTGAAATAATGAACTTCATTGACACTAAGTTTAGACGTGGCGTTAAAAATCTAATAAAACACCCTTAAAAAAAAAATAGGATTGGAATTTAATATTTACAAAGGTAGTGCTTATAGACTACCCTAAGTTGTAGTGCAATGAATAAGGTGCAAAAGACATAACATTCAAGAATAAAAATGGATCAAACATTTTACATACATCTTTAAGATATTTTTGACAATTTTGTGTGCATGTTTGGTACAGTGATGGCCCTGGAAAGGAAACTTAGGCTAGGTTCACACTGCAGAGCTGATTGCTCCATTTCGATTTTTTTGTGAGATCACTCACACTTCCAACTAAATGCAACATGCAGAAAAGGACATGTGACGTCACGCGTAATGAGCTTATGTTTGTGAAAGTACTCATGGATGTCAACAACGGAGCATTTTCCTACCAATATTAATGAAATCCCAAAATGCGCTTTACCCCCAAATGCTCTCTATGTGGTGTGATTTGAATGTAAGTATTGTTAACTACCACCAGAGGATACTATCGCTCTAAGAATGAACTCGAGCCACATGTTAACTGTTCCGTAAGTTACAAAATAAATAAGTGTTCATCTTCCATGGATGTGTGAATTTATGTAGCGCCGTGTTTTTATCTGCCATGGTCGTTGATTTGTCCACTTCCTCCACTATTCTGCCATCGATGACAAGCAGGTCTCATGAATGTGTTTCGACTGTTCATTCAGAAGTCTCTTTCTAAAAGATGAGATAAGTATCGGATTTAGGACCACATATAAAACTGGCGTGGGTCTAGAGCAGGGGTGTCAAAGTCAAATGGACGGAGGGCCAAATAAAACATTTGGCTACAAGCCGAGGGCCGGACTGTCCAATCTTTACTGAAACCAAGATTTAACCTACTGAAAACACAACAAATATATTACAATATGATTGTATAAATAAAGCAATATTTTCTTATGACTCTGTCAGTCATTTTTAATTTCAGCAGGCACAAAATACAAATGTCCTTTATATAAAAAACTCATAACATATCTCATAACAACAACAACTCATAACCATTTTCTATCATTCAATCATCTGAAATTATTAAAAAGAAATATTGCCTCGAAATACAATAAAATAAAGTGCAAAAATCTCTTGTTACTTAAAACCAATAGCAATCAAAACACTGGACCTCATCTGTCCTGCTCAAATGTACATTGACTTTCCTTTCTGGGCTTTCTCTGGGTTAGTGTGAAAAAAAGGAATTACTGATTAACAAATAATAACAATCAAAAGTCATTTTCTCTGCTAAATAGGAGACAATTTTATCAAAAGACTGTTGTCCACATCAAGATCTATTTTCCATGAAAAGCCGAAAAACAAGAAACACTCCCAGGACAGAGTCGGCAAACAAAAACAACATAGTCAACATAGACAATAAAGCTTTAAAATTCCCGAGGGGAACAACAAAAAACAAGACCTTCTTTATGTGCATATTTAACTTTTAAACTTGAACGGAGTAAAAACTTCAAATGTGTAATTGCACAGGAAACATTACTGTATTATTACTGTATTTACATACATTTATATACAGTACTGTATTACTACAACTCTACATTACTTGTTTGAGGCTGACGCTGATACTTTTCCAGCTACCTCCGTGAACATGTACTCCAACTCCCACCTTGTTTGAAAGCCCCGGTTTTCAGTGTCCACCTTCCGTTTAGCCATTGTTGATGGGTATATGTTGGCTAATTTTTGCTGTTATGCTAATGACTGCTGCTGATCGACTGCTGAATAAATCAAACCGCCTCCCGCTTTGCTCCCGCTCGGTGCGTCCCCGTTGCATTGTGGGAAATGTAGTATTCATGCGTACTGCGGGCTGCTGGCTTGCAGCGGCCTGCGGGCCGGATCTAATAATATATTGATATCGTCACGCGAGCCAGGTAAAACCCTCTCGCGGGCCTAATGTGGCCCGCGGGCCTTGACTCTGACATATGTGGTCTAGAGTGAAGAATCAGATATGTTTCATTCAGACGGATTTTAACAGATTGGATACTGGTCGTGTCCGTGCAAGAAAGTCTGATTTCCCTGCAGTGTGAATCTAGCCAAGTAAAGAGTACATTTTTGTGAAAGAATGGGGGAAAATACTTAAAATTAGAATAATAATAATTATTCTTATTACTTTTAAGGAATCAAAGCATGAGATAAATATGTAATAAAACAAATAAGATATTTTTGACAGTTCTGTGTGTTTGTTTAGGGTGGTGATAGCTCTGCAGAAGAAACTGTACTGTAAGAGTAAAAAGTACATTTTTTTGTAAAGGGTGGAAAACTCAAATTGGCTAAAGTAAATAATCATCATTTTCAAGGAATTTAAGTATGACATGTTATCTCAGTTTAGAAGGCTGGCCAGCTCTAGGAAGAATCCTGGTGGTTCCAAATGTCTTCCATTTACGAATAATGGAGGCCACCGTGCTCATTGGGACCTTCGAAGCAGCAGAATTTTTTCTGTATCCTTCCCCAGATTTGTGCCTCAAGACAATCCTGTTTCGCAGGTCTACAGACAGTTCTTTTGACTTCATGCTTGGTGTTTGTGCTCTGACATGCACACTCAACTGTGGGACCTTATATAGACAGATGTGTGCCTTTCCAAATCATGTCCAATCACCTGAATTTACTGCAGGTGGACTCTAATTAAGCTGTAGAAAGATCTCAAGGATGATCAGTGGAAAAAGGATGCACCTGAGCTCAATTTTGAGCTTCATGGCAAAGGCTGTGAATACTTATGTAAATGTGATTTCTTAGTTTTCTATTTTTAATAAATTCAAAAAAAGTAAAAAAAAAACTTTTTCACATTGTCATAATGGAGTATTTTGTGTAGAATTTTGAGATAAGAGATTAAATTAATACAATTTGGAATGAGGCTGTAACGTAACAAAATGTGGAAAAAGTGAAGCGCTGTGAATACTTTCCGGATGCACTGTATTTGTGTATAACAGGCACTCTGTGCATAATACTGTTGGAGTTTAAAAAGATATAGACCCACGGCTGACCAAAGAATTCAGGCAGAGGCAGAAATTGAAGTTTAAAAGGACTACTGCAGAAGGGAGAGAGATCCGCCAGCTAGCTTGACCGGATCCTTTTCATCTATTTCCGGTTTCAGTAGCTGCATTTATTGAAGAGTCACGCATGCGAAGTACATACAATGGAGTCACGCATGCGCATTACTTTACATACAATGGAAAAAGACTGTAAAACGTGGATCTTTGAATGTGACTGTGTGTGTGTGTGTGTGTGTGTGAATGATTACTTCTGTATTAAAAATAAAAAAACAGGTTAAAGAAGTTAATTTCATAGCAAGTTAATTTGTAACATAGGAGTCTGAGAAATACACAATAACTAAAAGTAGCTTACCGTATTTTCCGCACTATAAGGCGCACCGGGTTATAGGGCGCACCCCGAAAAAATAGTTTTTGGTCCTATTTTTTACATACATAAGACGCTACAATGGGAACGTCGACAAAACAGTCACATAGTTCAGTCAAACTTATTACCCCCTTAACATTCCGAAAGCTTGCAAAGACGCAAATACATGTCGAGAACACGTGCGGATGCGGTGTCTGTACGATGTCACTCAAATGCATCGTTTCATCATTCGGAAGGTTAAAGTCTTGGGATTCAAGAAATGCCAACAATTCCTTAGTTTCTATTTTCTTTTTCGCTCGCAACTTTACTGTACATATGACAATAAACACTTGGAATTGAGTTTAATTTAAAAATAGACACTCGGTTCCATCCATTATCTGCACCGCTTATCACAGAAACATTGAGTTCAGTCTGAAACAAGATACAGGGAAAATATATAGCCGAAGTAGCTCACCGAAGTCGTTGTGTTCATAATAATGTGAAGCCGTGGTCCTCTTATATCCGTGAGTGTAGTAAATCCAGGAGAATAAAATATTTACAGATGCAGAATAGTAAAAAATGCTTTCTGTAAGCCGTCAACCACGTGCTATACACATTCATCTTTTTCGGCCAATTGCAGGCTTTGTTTTGCCAGTGCCAGCCTGTAAATGATAAAAAGGATCCTCCCCTTGACCTCCGAATAACTTTAGCCAATAGTGATCCATTTAAATGATGAGTGACACATTGGTTCGCCAATGAAACGCCGTTAAATAAATCCCAGCATACACCGCGGACTACTTGGCGTTCGGGGGAAAATCTAGTCGGCGGCTGCAAGTCAGTTGCAAGACTTTGCGAATTAATATTGATCCATAGATAAGGCGCACTGTATTATAAGGCGCATGGTCAGCTTTTGAAAAAAATAAAGGCTTTTAGGTGGGCCTTATAGTGCGGAAAATATGGTACTTTACAAATAACAACATTAAATTTACAATGTATTTATTTAATGTCCTTCAAAGTTTAATTTATCATCAGATACATTAAGTGTGGTTTCCTCCATCTGCTTTTCAATATTATATCTTTCAGGATGACTTTGTTTTACTATTCTTCTTACATTAATCTCCGGTGGTGACTTAAAATAGTGTTATACATGAATAAGCACACAACGCAAAATATTGTTCCAATGTCCCTTAACCAATGTCCCTGGATATATGGGTTTGCACAGGTGCTTGAAATCCCAGTGCTTGAATTTTAATGTTGTGTTTTCAAGGAATGAAAAATTATTGCATTTCGGGTGAAATGCTTTAAATTGTTGCCATGTTTCTCATCAAGTGTGCCTAATAATTGTGCTGACACTGCTCTCTGGTGGCTTCGCCATTGCATTTCGTCTTCTCTCATCATTAGTTTGTATCGCATTTTCCAAGGAAGCCTCATTGCCCCTTATGGGTCACGTCCAAGAGGACAGGTGTATGCTACACCTAAATAGGGCACTATGGAAATGTATATTAGTGCAAGGATTATGTATCAATTATGGGCATTCATTATGGCCCATGCAAAAAAAATAAAGAATTGTTTGTCTCCCAGTGGCAAATTGTAATGGGAAGTATTTCCTGTAATTGAAAGTGTAAGCTACATATAACTGCCGTTTTTACCCAACACCTACATTGGGAGAGATTTATATTTATACACTTGTTGTTCAGATCCACAAATATATTTCTGATTTAAAAATCATATGTCTTGATAAATGCACACGCAAGATTTAAAAAAGTCAAGATAGCAGATATATTCGTGGATCTGGAAAACACACGATTCACTCCAGATAGATAGATAGATAGATACTTTTTCATCCCGTAGAGAAATTCACATTTCCAGCAGTATCCCTGTGTTGGAAAAAAAAGTAAGAGATATATAAAATACAAAAATACCCAATATAACGTGTGGAATAAAGAGCATTTAAATAGTGTTCCGAAGAATAGACACTTAAATAAAATTAGTCCTGTGGCGAGGGGCCCTCTCCCCCTTAGAGGTGTGAGAATTCTCCCACCGTGGTCCAGTGCAAGTCGTAAGAGGCGACCAAAAGTGGAGGGAGCGAGCGGACTGGTGATCCTCTACTAAGGGGGGCGGGAGACTGAAAGGTCCCGCAAACCGGTCACTAAATGTGAGAGGATGAGGAAGTAGAGCGACTGAGTGGAAGAAAGGAGATCGAAAGGATGATGACTTAAAGGAAGGTTTATGTGCGGCGCAGTGGTTAGCGCATGTGCGGCACAGTTCATGTCATGGGAACCTCCTGTGTGGGTTCAAATCCAGCTCCAGACTTCCTGTGCGGAGTTTGTATGTTCTCCCCGTGCTTGCGTGGGTTTCCCCTGGGCACTCCGGTTTCCTCCCACATTCCAAAGACATGTATTTCAGGTGAATTGTTCGGTCCGAATTGTCCCTAGGTGTGAATGAGCGAGTGAGTTGTCTGTCCCCGTGTGCCCTGCGATTGGCTGGCAATCAGTTCAGGGTGTCCCCTGCCCACTGCCCGAAGATTGCTGGGATGGGCTCCAGCACCCCGCGACCCTACTGAGGATAAGCGGTGCAGCTAATGAGATGAGATAAGATGAAAGGAAAGGGTGAATTACAGCTTGGAGGTATGTATGGTAGAAAGTCTGGAGTTACGGGTGGACATGCTAGAGAAGAAGTGGCTGTGCCTGTGAGTGAGAAAGCAAAGGAAAAACTGGTGAAGTGGAAAGAGATATCTTCCAGATTGATGTGGGTGAGGTTAAAATGGGGTGTAGAAGTATGGATGTTTATAAGTGCATATGGACTTTGTTTAGGAAAGTGGTAATAGTAGGTGAACTGAATGCTAGAGTGGGTGATGGAACGGTTAAAAACGTGATTGGTAGATATGGAGTACCAGGAAGAAATCAGAGTGGGAAGAAATTGATTGAGTGTGGAAAATGATTTGATGATTTCAAATACATTGTTTAAAAAGAGGGACATAAATAAGTATACCTTTGTCTGAGTGGATGGTGGTGAGATGGTGGCCAGAGCATTAATGGATTATGTAGTGGTTAGGAAAGGGATGTGAAGAAGTTAGTTGGATGTGCATGTTTACAGAGGTGAAATGAGATGGATCGTGGAGGGCTAGTTATAAGAAGACTGTGAGGGTAGAGGTGAAAATGTCAGAGTTGAATAATGCAGAAAAGGAAAGCGAGTTTAAAGAGAGGATAGGGGAAGAGTACAAACAGGATAATAGAAGAGAAGTGGAAAGTGTGTAATTGGAATGGAAGTGGTTTGCAGAGGCAGTGTTGAGGAGTGTGAAAGAAGTGTGTGGAATGAGAAAAGTTGGTCGAGGTATTAGGAAAGGAAGTGAATGGTGGAATGATGGGGTCTCAGAGGCTGTGACCGAGTGGAGACATGCCTCAGAGGAGTGGGTGCAAGATAAGAGTGGTGATGCGTATCAAAGGTATAAAGTGAAGAAAAGGTTGGTAGAAGCGGGAAAAGTGAAAGATAAGGACGGTAGATTGCTGTTTAGCGGTAGTGCAGTCAGGACAAGATGGGCAGAGTATTTTGAGGAGTTGCTAAATGTGGAGGATGGGAGAGAAGTGAAAGTCGAGGCAATCGGTGGTATGGAGAGAATGCCCGTGTTGGGTGATTGAAATGTGAAGCCTGTGGAAACATGGGAGGTACAGAGGCAGTGAAAGAAATGAAAGGGGGGAAGGCAACTGGGTTGGATGGTTGTACTGCTGAATGCTTGAAAAAAGGTGGCACCTCTGTGATTGACTGGTGAGTACGCTTATTGAATGTATGCCTTTTAAGTGGTGTGGTTCTTGTTGTTTGGTTTAGTGCATGTGCGGTGCCATTGTATAAGGGTAAAGGTGATAAGTATGAATGTAGCAATTCGAGAGCTATCAGTTTGCTGTCTGTGCTGGGTAAGCTGTATGGAAGAGTCTTGATTAAGAGAGTGAGAGGAAGAACTAATGAAGTCGTGATGGAGAAGCAGAGTGCTTTCAGGAAAGGAAGAGAATGTGTGGATCAGGTGTTTGCAGTACGACAGGTGTGTGAGAAATATTTTGTAAAAGGTAAAGGTGTTTATTTGGCTTTCATGAACTTGGAAAAGGCGTATGAAAGTGTCGATCGAGAGGCGTTGTGGCAGGTGATGGTAATGTATGGAGTGGGTTGAAAGTTGTTGGAAGCATTGAAGAGTTTTTATGTGAACAGCAGAGCATGTGTAAGAGTAGGGAGTGAGACAAGTGAGTGGTTCCCTGTGTTGACTGGTTTGAGACAGGGGTGTGTGATGTCACAATGGCTGTTTAATGTGTACATGGATGGTGTCGTAAAAGAGGTGATTGCAAGAGTGGAACGGTCTGGCAGGTAAGTTAGCTGTTGTTTGCAGATGACACAGCGCTTGTGGCTGATTCTGAGGAAACATTGAGGAGGTTGGTAATGGAGTTTAGAAGAGTGTATGATAGACGTAAGTTATGTGTGAAGAGGGAAGAGTAAGGTGATGAAGTGTTCACGTGATGGACTGGGCATGGCGTTAGAAATAAGGTTGCATGGACAGGTGCTGGAAGAAGTTGAACGCTTTAGTTACTTGGGTTGTGATGTGGCTGCAGTTGGTGGAATGGAGAGCGAGATATTGCACAGAGTGAATCAAGGAAGCAGGGTTTTGGGTGCTATAAGGAGAGTGATGAGCAACAAGAGTATGAGTATGGATGTTAAAAGGGGATTGTATGAGAGTGTGATTGTGCCGACTGTGTTGTATGGTGCAAAGACTTGGAGCCTGAACACAGATTTGATAAGGAAATTAAATGTTTTTCAGATTAAGTGTTTGAGGAGTATGTTAGGAGTGACAAGATTGGATAGATTGAGAAATGAAATTGTGAGTGACGGAATTGGAGAAGTAGTGCAACTCCGCAAGCGTGTGGATAAGAGAGTACTTAGTTGGTTTGGACACATGGAGAGGATGGATTAGGAGCGAATTTTGAAGAGGATCTACAGAACAGAAGTAAATGGAAGGAGACCAAGAGCAAGGCCGCGATTAACGTGGATCAATGGTGTCATGACTGCACTGCAGGAAAGAGGTTTAAACATAGTGGAAGCTCGAGCTCTTGTTGGTGATAGGAATGAGTGGAGAGGTGTTGTAAAAGGATAGTGGGATGTTTAGACGCGTTCTAAGGGATGGGCAGGGCACCTGAATGATGCGGCAGGGGTAAACCAGTGAAAGCTGACATGGCCGCTTTATTGTGTCCCGCTCTCTGGAGGTACCAAAGCATGACCAACTTGGGTGCAGAGGTGCTTAACTTGTTTGGGTGTTTGGGCATTTGGGTTGGCCATGGTCCAAAAATTTTGTGTGTGTTTCTGCTACTTTTTCCCTTTTTTAAATTTTCTTTGTTTTTGTATGTGTTTGTCTTGCTGTCGGTCACCCCCCTTGAGGGATATGACCAGGGTAGATAGAATAAAAATAGGGTAATATGCAAATGTGGGGTTGGGGGTTAATGTGGGCTTTTACTCCCCTGGGCGGAGTTAAAGAGCCTCATGGCATGAGGGAGAAATGATCTCCTCAGTCTGTCCGTGGAACAAGCCAGTGACAGCAGTCTGTAGCTGAAGCTGCTCTTCTGTCTGGAGATGATGCTGTGTAGTGGATGTAGTGAATTGTCCATGATTGACAGCAGCTTGTTCAGTGCCCGTCTCTCAGCTACAGTTGTCAGGCTGTCCAGCTCTGTGCCCACAACAGAGCCCGCCTTCCTCACTAGTTTATTAAGAAGAGAGGCATCCTTCTTCTTAGTGCTGCCCCCCCAACACACTGCCGCATAGAAGAGGGTGTTTGCCACAGCAGTCTGATAAAACATCTGCAGGAGGTTTTTGTAGGTGTTCGAGGATGCCAGCCTTCTGAAGAAGTACAGTCGGCTTTGTCATTTCCTGCACAGAGCTTTGGTGTTGGCAGTCTAGTCCAGTTTATTGTCCAGTTGCACATCCAGGTATCTGTAGGTCTGGAAAAACTCTACATAATCTCCTTTGATGCTTTCATGTTCCAGGTGAGGTCTCGGCCTCCTGAAGTCCACCACCATCTCCTTTGTCTATGTGGTGTTCAGGTGCAGGTGGTTAGCGTCGCCCCATTGGACAAATTCCAGGATCAATTTCCTGTACTCTTCCTCCTGCCCATTGCTGATACAACCCACGATAGCAGTGTCATCAGCAAACTTCTGCACGTGGCAAGACTCACAGTGGTTCTGAAAGTCTGACGTATACAGGGTGAACTGAACTGGAGAAGTTAGAAAATTGGCTATGAATGTCTTAAAAATTACTTGAATTTGGCTATTAAAAAGTTGAACTAACCCTCTGGGTATTTCTGCTTGAACTTAAATATTTGTGTACGTCTGGACCGTCATAAACCGATAAACTTGGCTTAGTGTTTATGCTTAGAATTCACAAGGGAGCAAACCTGAGTTTACCTGGGTAAGCTGAGGTATGCACATACATTTGCGCACACATGGGGCTCACAGGTGCATGTCACTTGTCAACATCTTGGCCAAAAGGGAATCACACTTTTTTCCCCAAGACTTGAAGTCACACACTGGACACCAATTTGCAGACTGCAGAATCATTTGTGTTACCTCACAAGTTTATTTTCTTTGCGTTTAATAAATGCACATGGTTCATGTTGGATATATTTTTCTTCAAATTCAGCCAGGGCTGACAAGATTAGGAATTTCTGTAGCCGATTAATTGTCACACCAAAAAAAAGAAAATCACAAATGACGAATATATTGTCAATTTTTTCCCTAATATGACATATACTGTACACCTTGAAGAGGAACAATAATCATGTTGAGAAATAATCATGAAATCAATATAAACTTATCATTCTGTTCCTTTTGTTAAAGCAACTGCCACAGTGCAGGATTTCAGCTTGTTAGGCTAAAACCTTTTTGAGGAACAAGGCACGGGTGAGGTAACAGGTTGTAGCTCTTTGACACAACTTTGCAGTAATAAAGTGCAAAATTAGACAAAGTGCCAAAATGTTGAGCAAAGATTGAATTCACGATTAAACGAAAAGGTCATATTTGGGACAGTCCTAAATTCAGCCTATGGTATGATGTTCTATATTTTTGATGCAAGTTTGCAATGTGAAAAATATACTTTGCACTCTAATTACGTAATGAAACACCCCAGAGTCAGTATTCAAAAGCATTAAAGACCAAACTTGAATATTTCATGATGTATTACTCAAGCATGCCATGTTCATTGAAAATGCATGAAAAGGCAGTCCCTGGCTCATCGGTTCTTTTTTTCTTTGTATCATTGTTTGTTACGGCCTAAAAAAAAATCTATATGATGTTTCTATATATGGCACATCAGAGCACAGATATTTTCCTCGTTTTACAGTTCGATGCTTTAAAATAAAATGCAAATTCTCTAAATGCAAAGCAGCTGGTCCATTTGATGGAATTGATCTTTTGTTATGAGTAGTATACAATAGACACCTGGGATAAGCAATGAATCTGTCCCGAGGTGGGGGGAAATTGCCATATAACAGGGAATATAAAAATACGGTAATTAGCTTAAGTTTCCCTAAATCCTGGTACTGCTGAATAAAAACATTGAAAGAATATAGTAGTATATCTTAAGCACTATTTGTGTGTAATATATGTGCATACAATTGAATAACATTATGAATACATGTAAATAAAAATAAACTAAAGTATATTTGATTTACCTTTAGTATGACGTGACCTGAGCTGATAGAGTAGAGTTAGTGGGTGGATGCAAAGGGAGGAGCGGACAGTGGATTCAATTAAAACTTCAATTTGCGAGGACAGTCATGCCCTTTAATCAATTTATTTTTAATGCTAGTCCTCTTGTGTTTTTGCAGTGGACCCAAACGCAAAAGTTGCTCCAAAAATACCAAGATCATAAATTAAGTAACCAACAAATGGTGCAAAACAACAATGAAACGGTCAGAACCAGAGACAAAAACCAAACTTCACAAATCAGGATGACACTGAAAAAAAGGTGATGGTAATTTTAATGCTGGAAAAGTGAATGTGGAAAATGAAAATCACCCAACACTGGGTGCAGCCTGAACTGTCCTAATGAAGGGTCAGGCTGCATTGTGGGAGGTGTGGGGTGAGTTGACAACCTGTCTCAATTAGAAACCAATTTGGCTCCCTCTTGTGCGATTCGTGAAGCTCCATCATATTTCTTGATAATTGCTAGCTTCCTTTCCATGGTTATCAGGTTTCTGACTTGGATCTTTGTTAAATTTAAAGCTCTTAGTTGCTTCATATATATGATCTGGAATTTTCCTTCATCCTTATAACACTGGTCAATAAAATGGTCAAATAGAACTTCTGTAAAAAAAAAAAAAAAAGATCTTATACTATTAGGACCAAGAAACATGTATGATGTTTCACAGTGTACCGAGTAAGATTTTATCATTAGATAACAGAGTTACTGTACCATGTTTTATCCACCAGTGCAGCATAATAAGAGCTATCAGATTTCTTTCCCGACTTGGAAATTCTTCCTCCCATCACTGTACATCTCCCGAGAAAGGTGTTCAGGAGGCATCCTTATCAGATGCCCGAACCACCCCAACTGGCTCCTCTCATTGCGGAGAAGCAGTGGCTCTACACAGAGTGCCTCCCAGATGACTGAGCTTCTCACCTTATCTCTAAGGGAGAACCCAGACACCCTGCAGAGGAAACTCATTTCGGCCACTTGTATCCGGGATCGTGTTCTTTTGGTCATAACCCACAGTTCATGACCAAAGGTGAGGGTAGGAACGTAGATTGACCGGTAGATCGAGAGCTTTGAACTCCTCCACTTGGGGCAAGATCTCATCCCCAACCCGGAGGGGGCATGCCACCCTTTTCTGTCTGAGTACCAGACTCAGAGGTGCTTATCCTCATCCCGGTGACCACCAACGGGTCTGAGGGTTGCCGCCGCGGCAGGCACCGACTCCATTACGGCCACAGATCCGATCAGCTGCCTCGACAATGGAGGCGCGGAACATTGTCCACTCTGACTCAATGTCCCCCGCCTCCCTCGGGACATGGGCAAAGTTCTGCCGGAGGTGTGAATTGAAACTTCCTCTAACAGGAGATTCTGCCAGCCGTTCCCAACAGACCCTCACTACACGCTTGGGTCGGCGGGGTCGGACTGGAATCTTCCCGCACCATTGGAGCCAACTCACCACCAGGTGGTGATCAGTTGACAGCTCCGCCCCTCTCTTCACCCAAGTGTCCAAAACATGCGGCCGCAGGTCCGACGAAACGACTACAAAGTCGACCATCAAACTACGGCCTAGGGTGTCCTGGTGCCAAGTGTACATATGGACACCCTTATGTCTGAGCACAGTGTTGGTTATGGACAAACCATGACGGGCACAAAAGTCCAATAAGTATACATCAGGGTTTAGGCCAGGGGGGGGCCGTTCTTCGCAATTACGCCCCTACAGGTCTCACTGTTATTGCGTTGAAGTCTCCTAGCACTACTAGGGAGTCCCCAGGGGGCGCACTCTCAAGCACACCCGCCAAGGACTCCAGGAAGGGTGGGTACTCTAAACTGCTATTTGGTGCATAAGCGCAAACAACAGTCAGGACCCGTCCCCTCACCCAAAAGCGTAGGGAGGCTACCCTCTCGTCTACCGGGGTGAACCCCAATGTACAAGCGCTGAGCCGTGGAGCAACGAATATGCCCACACCGGCTCTGCGCCTCTCACCACGGGCAACTCCAGAGTGGAAGAGGGTCCAACCCCTTTCGAGAGGACTAGTACCAGAGCCCAAGCTGTGTGTGGAGGTGAGTCAAACTATATCTAGTCGGGCTCCTTCCCTGCCAGGGAGGTAACATTCCATGTCCCAAAAGCCAGTTTCTGTAGTCAGGGATCGTCGCGCCAAGGACCCCTCCCTTGGCTGCCACCCAGCTCCCTACGCACCCGACCCCTTTGGCCCCTCCCACAGGTGGTGAGCCCATGGGAAGAGGGACCCACGTCGTCCCTTCGGGCTGTGCCCGGCCGGACCCCGTGAGGAAAGGCCCGGCCACCAGGCGCCCGCCAGCGGACCCCACCTCCAGGCCTGGCTCCAGATGGGGGCCCCGGTAACCCAAGTCTGGGCGAGGGAAATGCTGGCCCAATGTTCTCTGTCTTCATAAGGGCTCTTCTGATCTGCGTTTTGTCTGGCCCCTCGCCTAGTACCTGTTTGCCATGGGCTTAAAGCCCCTGGCAACATAGCTCCTAGGATCATTGGGACACACAAACTCCTCCACTACGATAAGGTAGCAGATCATGGAGGAGATAATTTTAAACTTTAACAAGCAAAAGGTAACCACGATCACCCTTGCTCACAAACTCACTCACTCTGCCTTGTTTGAGAACTTTTCATTGCGATGCAAAAATGTGAGCATGTTAATGAGGATCTCAGTGATGACGGATGCTTGCTGCGGCGTGCATGATGTCTTGAAGCTTGTCATTGCTTGCTGTTTTCGAGTAAGATAAGAACATATAGTATGAGTATAATTATAGCGGAATTTACAAGGACACCCATCTATCACATCCACTACACAGCATTATATCCAGACAGGAGAGCAGCTTCAGAGACAGACTGCTGTCACTGTCTTGTACCACGAACAGACTGAGGAGATCTTTTCTTCCTCATGCCATGAGGCTCTTTAACTCCAGCCGGCGGAGTAAAGGCCCACATTAAACCACACCCCCTACATTGCATATAGATAGATAGATAGATAGATAGATACTTTATTCATCCCCGTAGGGAAATTCACACCTCCAGCAGTCTACCCCGTTGTTTATTAACAGATTAACATGATGCCCTAGGGTGCTTGTAGCGGAGCGGATGACGTCACGCCAGTCCAAAAGTTCGACATTCCTGCGGCAGATGGAAATCTTTTCTTTGTGAAAATCCAGGGATACACGACCTCGTGTTAGCAAGTCCGCCTCCTCTCCGATTCCCCCCGGCTTTCGTGTCTCTGTTTAGCGACCTTGAAGCCGGATTTCTCCAGGTAGCTCCGGGTGGCTACACGTTAGCGTCCGGAATGCTAAACGTGAGCCACGTTTCCGCAAAACACAGCAACTGCGTTCCCTGTGCGCTTCGATGTTTTCCACCCGCACTCGATGATCTTATTTGGTCGTGAGTTCGCATTTACCATAATTGCGGATGGTACCGAAGACTTATAACGCCGCTAGCCGCTTCGCTAGCTCCGGCTGTCCTTTCACCATGGGCCCCTTCATCACGCCGGCACGAGAATTCTTTAGGGCAAGGAGCTGAAACTTCTTGAGTACACACATCTATTGTGCGCTAAAACCCATGTCCATAGGATAGAAGTAATCCATAGTGTAGTTGTCAAAACGGGAAGAAAAAACGCCGAAGATAGGAGCAGACAATAAAACAATTGGGCAGCTGCTGGAAAAGGCAGCCGCTCGTGGCAGCGCACCGTACTTTTATTGCAGTGTGTATTTTATGTAGCACTATTTAAATACTCTATACAACACGCTACAGTGGGTATTAGCACGTCACATTGGGTATTTGTATATTGTATATTGTATTCCTTTTGCTTTATTATTGTATTGTTCTCAGCGAAGGGATGCTGCTGGAAATGTGAATTTCCCAACGGCGATGAATAAAGTATCTATCTATCTTTGCCAGAAAAGTAAAACTTGATGCTTAATCTTAAACTTATTAACACCATTGTGAGCAAGTTGAGCTTTTTTTAATATAAAGCACAATTAAATACTGCTTAAACCTTTATAATGTATTGTTCATTTTTTGTGTGTTTGGTGCAAATAATTTGTTGTTCCCTCTTGTTAATTAGTGGCATGTACTGTTTTTTTTTTTTTTGTGTGTGGTCCAAATAAATCTCATTCTTTCATTTAACTGAAATAAAAGTATTTCGTTCACACACACACAGTCGCTAACAAGCAAACGCTAATACATCAAGCGAGCGACCAGAGACTAAAGCTTCAGTTCCTCGCTTAATCACTCAGACTTTCCCAGAAAAAAATAAAAAAATAAAACTTGATGCTCAAGCTTACCACCATTGTGTGGAAGTTTTTATTTTATTTTATATAAAGCACAATTTAACACTGCTTAAGATGATTTCACTCAAATAAAAATTCTCACACGCACATGCACAGTCATTAATCAGCTAAAAACCAAACGCTAACATCAGCGAGCTACCAGAGGCAAAGGTTACGTTTTCACACTTAAAAACACAAATAAAAAATGAATAAAAACAAATAATGTCGTGGCTTACCCTGCTTATGAGCTCCCTTCATCCTCGTCGGTGTCTCCATGGTTTTGATTGCAGACTCACCATATTGGTGCTCCCGTGCTTTATCACCGTTTTTTTTTTTGTAAGGTGTGAAATGCTCACACACGTTTCTGGACTACAGTTGGACTGTTTTCTCCGTTGAATTTACCGTAACCTTTGATGATAGTTCCTTAGTTCGCAATCCACCTCGCTCTACTATGCTTGCCAACTCGTGTTTGACTTCACTGGCTCTGCGACGTGCTAAGAGACTCATAAATCGCGCGACAAAAAATCGATGAACTAATTGGATCTAGATTACGTATCAATTATGGACATTTTTCTAATGAGCCATGTAAAGTATTAAAGTGGTGTTCCCCGTGGTAATGTGTAAAATTGGCTTTGAAAGTCTTTAAAAAGTCCTTGAATTTGGCCATTAAAAAGTGGCAACCAAATGCATGTTGTGTTTGATTTGTGGTCCCAATACACTTTAAAAGGTCCAATTACAAAAATTTAGTGGGACGGATAAAAAAATGATCTTTTCAAGTGACATTTTTAGTAAAACAACGGGGAAAAATACGTATTATTTTGTAAAAATAAGTATTATTTTTAAGTAATTTAAACAAGTCTTGTTTTCTTTCTTCTCATTTTCATTAAATTAATAAATTACATTTTCGGTTGTTTTTTTCAAATACACAAAATAAACATTCAAATGATAAATAACCAACTTAAAGTTTTAAAACATGTTATTTTTATTTTACTCAAATACTAATAGTAGTAAAAATTAAAAATAATTAATATTTTAACAATATCTTACGTTTTTAACTAGAAAAATAAATAAAAATACATAAATATGTAGTATTAGAGCGTTAGTCAATAAAATTATTAGTTTGGTTAACTAATTTTGTTTAAAAGTTACAGCCCCCCAAAAATCTTCTGGTAGCAAATATTTTTACTTATTTTATTTTATATTTTTATTTTTGTAGATATTTCAAAAATGTAGTTTAAAAAAACATCCTTTTCTTTCTTACCAACAAAAAAGTGAAAATAAAGGTAAACTAGAAAAACAGAACAAAATGATATGGTGAACTTACCGTATTTTTACGACTATAAGGGGCACTGGGTTATAAGGCGCACCCCCCAAAACTAGTTTTTTCCCCTATTGTTTCATACATAAGGCGCACCGCACTTTAAGGCGCTACAGTGGGAATGTCAACAAAACAGTCAGATAGTTCCGTCAAACTTATTAACTCCTTCACATTCCGCTGGCTCACAAAGAAGCAAACACGTGTCTCAGACGCGTACGGACATAGTGTACGATGTCTCCAATCACTCAAATGCGTCATTCCACACGTTATTGGGAAGGTTAAACTCTTGGGATTCAAGAAATGCCAACCATTTTTTAATTTCTATTTTATTTTTCGCTGACAACTGTGTGGACAGCAAAGTAAGAATTTCAATGTGCAGGGAAACGTGGTTCTTTACTGTGCATATGACAATAAACACTTTGAATTGAATTGAATTGAATTTAAAAATAGACTCAGCACGGAAACATCAAGATCAGTCTGAAACAGGATACTGGGAAAATATAAAGCCGGGGTAGCTCACCAAAGTCGTCTTGCAGCCATCACGTCAACCGAGCAAAATATTGACACACTCCAAAACACGCAATAATGCCGACAAATAAAATAAAAATCCGCTGAGAAGCATCTGCATCAACATACGTTGCTTGTTGCCAGCTGTCTGTTAAGCCCCATGATTCCTGTTTACAAATAAAGGAGTAAAATAATTTTGGTTAGGCCGTCGACCAACCAAACTGTGATTCACATCGTTTTCAGCCAATTGCAGGCTTTGTTTTGCCCCGCTTTAGCCTATGCGAGCCTGTAGATGCTAAAAAGGACCTGCCTCCTTTACTTTTCGAATTTTAGCCAACAGTGATGAATAGTGACCGCAATAATGCCGACGAATGACATAAAAAATCTGCCGAGAAGCTTCTGCATTGATAAACGTTGGTTGTTGCTAGCTGTCTGTTTAGCCCCATATTTCCTGATTACAAATACAGACTATTAAAACATGTTTTCTCCATTCCGTAGCGCAACCTAACGTGTGATTCACATTCATCTTTTTCGGCCAATTGCAGGCTTTGTTTTGCCCCGCTTTAGCCTATGCGAGCCTGTAAATGTTTAAAAGGACCCGCCTCCTTTACCTCCGAATAACTTTAGCCAATCGTGACCGTTTCAAATGATGATTGAAACATTGGTTAGGAAATGAATAGCCGGTACATATATCCCAGCATACACTGCAAACTACTTCGCCTACGGGGGGAAATCTAGTCGGCAGCTGCTTGCGAGACCTTGCGACCTTGCGACTCAATATTGATCCATATATAAGGTGCATGGTCAGCTTTTGAAAAAAATGAAGGGTTTTAGGTACGCCTTATAGTCATGAAAATACGGTAAGCTAAATAATGGCCCGTTTGAAAAACTAAATGTTAAAAACATAAAAGTGAAGCTGAATATTTTTTTCCACGGGTGATTTGCCTCGATATTTTTTAATGGAGAAACTTTGCCTTTGTTTAAAAAAGGTTGTGAAACGTTGCCCTAGAAACAAGACATTGCGAGTTTGACATCATGCTCGTGGAACCCCCTCAAAAAATGTTTTAAGAATTTTAGTTTGAGGAGTAGTTTGACTGTGTAACATTATAAAATCCTGGCTTTACTGTTTGTAGTGGATTTTCTTTTTATATTCATCCCCTCCTCCAAAATTTAATTTTACAGTAAAGGTTATTTAAGGAGCGGTTCCATTATGGGCACAGAACATATCTTGAAATTGACAAGATACAAGGCCTTTGGTTGTTTGCTCTGTTAAGCAGAGCCTAATTACATAATTTGATTGCAGTAATGTAAGTCCCCGCGGGGAAGATCTGCGTGGATTTTATCAGTGATCAAAAGTAGGCAGAGTCTCCGAGGGCTATGGTTAATATATTGAAAACAATAATTAATAGTATGAAGATTATCTAATGGATCACGAAAGATGACGAACAATTCGTACCTTCTTTCTTTTCTTTTAGTTGTGAGTTCCATTGTTGCCTGAGGCAGCATTTGGCAATTACTTTGCTATCTGTTTATTTCGGTTTGTGTATCGTCTCCTTAGAAGACATATTACATTCCTGAAGAACTTTGAAACAATGAGAAAACAAATTATTATTTATTAACTGTATGCACAGAATTTGAGCAGCACAATCAATTAAATAGAGTACTGTACTACCTTGCCATACCATGGTTCTTATCACGGTCATGCATTGTGTTCTGCATTCTGATTGGCTAAACAGTCTTGAAAAGAGTAGGTATCAGTAGAAAGTTGATACATAAATCCTTATAAGTACAGCATACTGTTAAAGTTAAAACTTATATAAACTCTATGTTGGCAGAATTACTCAAATTAAAACAAGCATTAAGGTAAATCAATTTCTCAAGCGGGAGAGCACTGTCCGGTGGCCCATTCGGGCCACGACCTCGGCAGCACTGGCCCCTCCCGTGTGTGTAGTTAACTTTATTCACACAGGAAACAGAAAAATACACCAGAAATGCGACTTCAAAATAACAGAGTACAAGACTGATAAACGTACAAGTGCAAATAGACTGATTATTGAAACGTTACCAAATCTCTAAAACTTCTAAAGCAGAGTTAGTACAACACTTTTACTGTAAAATCAAATTTTACCTTAGCTCCTTTGTGGTATTTTCACGATAGTTCCTTAGTAATATTTCTGTAGTCTATAATATTTCTTATTGTGGCAACAAAATAGTGTAGTGTTTGTATAGTATTACTATAGTATTTTTGTGGTAGAATTTATATTATTGTAATACTTTGCCGTCTCATTTCTTGTTCTAAAGCAAAACAATATGTTATGTCTATATTAATTTGCCTTCAATTAGACTTTCATCCTTTAAATAATTTTCTTTTATTTTTATAGCTTATCTATAAAAATACTGTTATATGTTTTGCACAATGCTGACAACTTTTTTGCAGTACGATGACTATTCTTCACCAAATGCATATTACACAAACCTCAATTGTATGTAACATTTTACATGCAAATATTTTTGTGTAAATATTGTATAAATTATAACTATGACCTTATCTTCTCTGTTCCTTTACCTCACTTTGAAGATGGAGTGTTATGCCAAATTACATTGTCAGTCACAATATGTTAACCCATTTTGTAACTATGTCAGTAAAGGTATATTCTATTCTATTATAAATGGTTTGCATTTCTTCTCCTTAATGATTTACTTTCTATTCCCCTTTTTACTTTCTTCTACCAACTCTCATCTTTCTGTATTTGTAACTTCCCTACCTGCTTTGCCAACAATTCATTCTCAACATAACATTTTTTTCTTCTGCACCTTCTAACACTGGCTTTTTAGCTTACCAGTTTAATGGGAAATTGACGTATAACCATCTCACTTAATTTTAGCTTTCTTTATTCAAACCAATTAAATGTACTATTTTAGCTTCACCTATTTAATGTGAAAATGACGTGTATTGATCTACAACGAGTCATTCTATTCATTTGTATTCCACTCAAAATAAATTATTATTCGCTCTTTTTCAATAAGTTTGTACAAAAAGGCTTTTATCTCAAATCAATTTCTCCCAATTCACTCAATTGGATTTTTCCTTGTCTTTACAGTCCTTAATTTTCCAATTTTGAACTGAAAACCGGAATATTTTATCTTCATTTTTGTTATTGTATCTTTTCCAAGTATTATTCTGGCATTAACTTCATTTAACGCATCTAAAATAACTCAAACATAAGTTTTCTAAACTTTCCACTCCTGAATTTATCATTTTCCAATTGAAAAAACAAAAAAATTTGGACCGAAAAAAATTACTAGTTCGTGTGAAACGCCGATTTTCCAAAAAGCGAACGTGTTCGATTTACGAGATGTGCTCTCGGTTCCACCCAAAAACAACATATTTTAAACGGTTTTATACGTAAAAAAAAGGTTTCTCTTGTTTCAATGTGCACTTCAATTGCGTCGATTTTTACTTTTTTTCCCGATATTTTCAAAACACAAAATAGACAACATAAAACATTGGAATTTAAGCGTGATAGGAAAGGATGAGAACACAGATGACAGACATAGGGCCCACACAAATTAGTTCAATTTACAGTGCACATTGAAGCCATGTGCTTTTTCTTAATCTTTATTTTGACCTGTTCATTTTAAAACGATTTCAAATAGGGAACTCTACCAACTGCAGAGATTTTATATATTCGCAATAGCGGACTACTTTAAGCCTGTCCTCTCTTGTCCTATGATTTACGAGGCTAATTCCTCTAGTAATATCATAGACTGCCGTTTCCTTTCCGGTTGAGTTCACAAAGGCCCATGCCCTCGAATTTCGTTGGGATGATACTAGTAATCAACCCCTACAGGCTACCGATTCCGTTAACGGTGAAGCGAATTCTTCGAACCCAGAAGCTGGCTCGTCAAAATATGTATCATATATACACATACATATATCATATATATATGTATATAAATATATATGAACATTTTTAAACTTGGTGAAGCACACCCTCGAACCTATTTGATAGTTGCTAGTGAAATCCCCAATTGTCAACGTCTTCTTTCATTTTATGGCTTTTCTTAAAATTATTTTCAATCTTATACCTTGATACATGTTCTTACCTGAATAAATGCCAGTCTGGCTCTTTTGGAGCCTCCTTGAGTCGTCCAAGACTCCGGAATGCTAACATCGTGTTGCCAGATGCCATTTTGTCTTTTCCATGTGCTTCTGGCCTTTGTTCTCTCAATCGGTCTCCATCGGACAACAAAAGAAGGTCCACGCGGTTAATCAGCACCAAAATGTGAAAGTTAAAACTTATATAAACTCTATGTTGGCAGAATTACTCAAATAAAAACAAGCATTAAGGTAAATAAATTTCCCAAGCGGGAGAGCACTGTCTGGTGGCCCATTCGTGCCACGACCTCGGCAGCACTGGCCCCTCCCGTGTGTGTAGTTAACTTTATTCACATAGGAAACAGAAAAATACACCGGAAATGCGACTTCAAAATAATAGAGTACAAGATGCAATTAGACTGATTATTGAAACGTTACTTCGTGTGTGTGTGTGTGTGTGTGTGTGTGTGTGTGTGTGTGTGTGTGTGTGTGTGTGTGTGTGTGTGTGTGTGTGTGTGTGTGTGTGTGTGTGTGTGTGTGTGTGAAAGATTGTTTTTATATTTAGGAATATAAAAACAAGTTATATTCACACAGTGAATTCTGAGAAATGTTACAACCAAAACGACCAACCTATCACATACTTTTAGTGGTTAATGCTTGGGTCTGTAAAAATGTTGTGTTTTTAAAAAAAATAAAGATTTCGATTTTGTACATCACAAGCTATTTTTTGAAAGTAACCCACATAAAAAATCGAAGGATTACTTTACAACATTATATTAAAATACTACAGTGTATACATATTTGTGTTGTACAAATAAAGTACATAATCAAAACTCTAGAAACCAGGGCCAATTGGCAATGTGCGCTTTTTTGTGTGTATGTCTACATTTGTGCTCTTCGTTATACATCTTCAGAAAACTTTGGCCATTCCCTCATATTTTCGACTTCTAGCAGACTTAAGTATTCAAGAAACCAAAAGAGGTGGAAAACGCATGTGGCAGTATGATATTCCAAGACTCCATCTGTGATTTTCTAGATCCTCACTGAAATACAATCAGAACTTCATTGGCACACTCCCCTATTTAACAAAATACTATTTGGTGAGTGAAGGCAAAGAGTGAATATTGACACTAAATGACAGCAGTGAAAATGTCAATGTGATGTAATTTTCACAGTACTGAAACGAAAATATACTTAATAAACTAATGCTCGACACAAATAGCAATTGTGCTTTGTTTATAGCAGAAGATTTAACCAGCATGCGTCTATAACACAGAAAAGTATTAATTTGCTGAGTTCAGCAAGATTGCATGCTTAACCCAGAACCGTTCACAGAAAAAAGGAACCTGAGCCGGTCAGCCCAAGCCGCGTGGTCCTGCTAGGTATTTTTATCGATAAGTCTCCTCAATGTAATGAAGCGTGGTCTTGATTAAAAGGTTTTTAATAGGCCTGCCTAGTTCAGGAGCCAGAATAATGAGGGAAATCCGGTGCTCTCCACCTGGAACAAAAGGTCCATTGGCTGCTCTCAGAGATAGCGAGCTGGCAGGAATGGAAATGTCCTTTGTTGCTGTACAATAAAAAAATGCAGATTTTAATTGTGTGTGCATGTGTGTGTGTGAGCATTGGGAAGATTGACTGATGTTGAGTATTCAAAGTTTGGTCAGAATTCTGTATCGCAATGTCAGAAAATGTTCAAACAATGGCAAGACATGTGAAGTGAATACTGTGTTTTAATTCAATCACACGAATATGTTATTTGACTGATACTGGTGGAATGTGAAGTTGGAGAAGGGGGCGTTAGCTTGCATTTGCGCATCAGGGGTTCCCGTGACAACTCCAGCACAGGGTGTCCGCTCCTCCCAGGAGACCAGAACCAAGAACTGGTACAAGTCTGAATATGGCCAGCAACAGGGCATATCCTAAGAACTGGACTAAAACCCTCGCCGGTCCTGACTAAGTCTAAGCTCAACAAGCTGCCAGACAACCTTGCTAAGTCAGCAGCCAAGCTTGATCAAGCTAGTGGCCAAACGGTCGAAAGGGGTGACCGACAGCAAGACATACACAAAAACAAAGAAGGAAAAAGTAGCAAAAAACAACAAAAAAAATTGACCATGGCCAACCAAAATGCCCAAACAAGTTAAGCACCTTAGCACCCAAGTTCGTCAAGTTTTCGTCCCTCCAGATGAAATGGGACACAAAAACTCGGGTCAGGGTGACAAAACACACACAGCAGGGCCCAACAGCTTTCACTGGTTAACCCTTGCCGCATCATGAAGGTGCCCTGCACATCCCTTAGAACGCGTCCAAACATCGCACTATACTTTCACAACACCTCTCCAATCATTCCTATCACCAACAAGAGCTCTAGCTTCTACTATATTTAGACCCCTTTCCTCCAGTGCACTCATAAGACCATCCATTCACGTCAATCGCGGCCTTCCTCTTGGTCTCCTTCCATTTACTTCTGCTTTGTAGACCCTCTTCAACAGTCGCTCCTCATCCATCCTCTTCATGTGTCCAAACCAACCAAGCACTCTCATTTCCACAGGCTTGCTGAGTTCCACTACTACTCAAGTTCTTTCTCTCACAATTTCATTTCTAAAGCTATCCAATTTTGTCACTCCTAACATATTCCTCAAACACTTCTCGTCAAAAACATTTAATTCCCTTCTCAAATCTGCGTTCAGGCTGCAAGTCTCTGCACCATGCACAATGTTGACTACACTATGTTTACTGCTCACCTTGCCAATGTTGAATATCTTTTTGCACTATGATGACTATTTTTGCACCAAATGCATTTGTTGACCTTTTTTTTTTTTTTGCACTATGATGACTATTTTTGCACCAAATGCATATTGCACAACCCCACGATACCAAACTGTATGTAACATCTTATATGCCGACATTTCTTGGGTAAATTTTGTGTAAATTATAACTATAACCTTATCCTCCTTGTTTTATAACCTTATCTTCTCTGTTCCTTTATCTTCTTGGTTTTTTACCTCACTGTGAATGTGTGAACTGGCGTGTCATGCCCAATTTCGTTGTCACAATATGTTAACCCATTTTGTAACAATGACAATAAAGGTATATTCTATTCTTCTATTTTATCCATGTACACATTAAACACTTCTGTCTCACACGAGTCAACACAGGGAACCACTCACTTGTCGCACTCCTTAGTGTTGCTGGTTTTGTGAAGCCTACAGGAGGTCCAAAAGAATGAAGTCCAAAGCAATGCTCATGCACCCTGCATGTCTTATGACAGCAGGGTCTCAAGACACCAGGAGAGGCCAAAAGAATGAAACTTATAATACTAATTTAGGAGTAAATTAATGCTAACTATAGCGTTACATGCCCTTCCTGTCTTGTGAAACCAGGAATAGTTTAAAAGTTATTAAGTGAAGTGCTAGTTACACCTAAACAGGGTACAGATGCTCTCCTACTAAAACGGTAGGTACGAAAAAAAAAATTCAGGATGTCGAGAAATATCCGGACATTGCTGTAAATTAGATTTTGTATTGTGTGCACCTTTTTCCGAATACAGAACATTACTGTAGTGCCTCTTTCCGCCGCTACCAGCGTGTGGCGCTGTGAGAGGTCACCCAGCATCCACCCGGAAGTAAGAAAAAATCTGCCTTCTCTTCCTAGTTCGTGTGTAAACATCTCTCTTTCATCTGCTCGTAATCCCACTGCCGCCACCAATGTAGCGTGTTGTTTTGTGTGGGTAATGGATTGCTCCATGTTCATGAAAAAATACTCAGAAACACTTACTTTGGAGAGCGACAACCGTTAGCACCCGTTTATTGTAAACACACCGAACTCTCCCCAAAACCAAACTCTCAGGCTCCCCTACACTCTCGCACCAACTCTCGCAACATTCGTCGCCCTACTGACATCATTCATGCGCACCTCACATTCACACTATCTCCAGCTAGGACATTTTTATTGTTTAATATCTCGTGCATCAATTCAATATGGAAGAGGTGAGCCGTTTCTTTTAAAACGAAAGTGGAATAAGAAAGCTTGATGCCTTTGAGAAAATGGTTGGATCGCTTTTTTTCGGCCACTCTCTAACACAGAGGAGGAAGTCGCCTAACTTTTCCAAAAGTAAGTTAAACTCAACTTTATTTATCTTTATAGAGCATATTATTGTATGAATTGTTTATTTTTTAGCACAAAATAATACAGGTTACTTACACAAGCCTTAAACATACTTGTATAAACCTTTAAACATACAAAATATAGCACTGAAGCACTTTACGAACAAATTAACTTATGAACAATCGTCCGGAACCTATCTCGTTCGTAAGTCGGGCAACATCTGTACTATAAAATGTACCGTATTTTCCGCACTATAAGGCGCACCGGGTTATAGGGCGCACCCCAAAAAATCGTTTTTGGTCCTATTTTTGACATACATAAGACGCACCGGATTATAAGGCGCTACAATGGGAACGTCGACAAAACAGTCAGATAGTTCAGTCCAACTTATTACCCCCTTAACATTCCGAAAGCTTGCAAAGACGCAAATACGTGTCGAGAACACGTGCGGATGCGGTGTCCGTACAATGTCACTCAAATGCATCGTTCCATCATTCGGAAGGTTAAAGTCTTGGGTTTCAAGAAATGCCAACCATTCCTTAGTTTCTATTTTCTTTTTCGCTCGCAACTTTACTGTGCATATGACAATAAACACTTGGAATTGAGTTGAATTTAAAAATAGACACTCGGTTCCATCCATTATCTGCACTGCTTATCACAGAAACATCGAGTTCAGTGTGAAACAAGATACAGGGACAATATAAAACCCGGAGTAGCTCACCGAAGTCGTTGTGTTCATAATAATGTGCAGCCAATGTCCTCTTATATCCGTGAGTGCAGTAAATCCAGGAGAATAAAATAGTTACAAATACAGAATAGAAAAAAATGCTTTCTGTGTGCCGTCAGCCACGTGCTATACGCATTCATCTTTTTCGGCCAATTGCAGGCTTTGTTTTGGCGTTCAAGCCAATGCCAGCCTGTAAATGATAAAAAGGATCCGCCTCTTGACCTCCGAATAACTTTAGCCAATAGTGATCGATTCAACTGATGATTAACACATCTTTTTCGGCCAATTGCAGCCTTTGTTTTGCTGTTTAAGCCAATGCCAGCCTGTAAATGATAAAAAGGATCCGCCCCTTGACCTCTGAATAACTTTAGTTAATAGTGATCGATTCAAATGATGATTGACACATTGGTTAGCCAATGAAACGCCGGTAAATAAATCCCAGCATACACCGCGTACTACTTGGCGTTCGGGGGAAAATCTAGTCGGCGGCTGCAAGTTAGTTGGAAAACTTAATGTTGATCCATAAATAAGGCGCACTGTATTATAAGGCGCATGGTCAGCTTTTGAAAAAAATAAAGGCTTTTAGGTGCGCCTTATAGTGCGGAAAATACGGTATCAATTATGAACATGCAAAAAAAGGAAGGTAGTGTTTCCCAGTGGTAAATTGTAATGGGAAGAACTTCCTGCAACTCATAATGTAAGCTAACTATTTATTGTCATTTTTACTCAAAAATACCTACACACGTTTTGTTCAGATCCACAAATGTATTCGCCATTTACTCAAGATCTAAAAATCACATACAAGATTAAAAATCGCTTTTGTAAATTGTAGATATATTTGTGGCTCTGCAAAACACACGATCCACACCAAATTTCTCTTTTTAATGGTAATGGGGAAATTTAAAAAATTGCATTGTAAGTCCTTACAAAGTGCTTGAATTTGGCCATGGAAAATGTGCACGAACCCGGTAGATAAAATCTTTGACACATGGTCTGTAACGAGCATAATGAAAAAAAAAAAAAAATCAACAATACACTGCCTCTGCTCCTTCACCCCACATCAGTGTTCATTTTACCTTTGAAAAGTATGGGACTCGCATGCTCAAAAAACGATGGGTCCCAACAGAGATCTATGGGTCCCCAAAATTTTGTATTGTCTAGGTTGAAATTGTAAATCGGCAACAAATGCCATGCCATGCCATTAGCTGTACCGCTTATCCTCAGTAGGGTCGCGGGGGGGCTGGAGCCCATCCCAGCCATCTACGGGCAGTGGGCAGAGGACACCCTGAACTGGTTGCCAGCCAATCGCAGGGCACACAGGGACAGACAACTCATTCGCTCATTCACACCTAGGGACAATTTGGACCGGCCAATCCACCTGAAATGCATGTTTTTGGAACGTGGGAGGAAACCGGGGTCAAGTCAAGTCAAGTCAAATTTATTTATATAGCCCTTAATCACAAAAATGTCTCAAAGGACTGCACAGGATTACAGTTAAAAAATTACACAATTACCTGATCTTAAACTAGCAAACCAGCATGCGGGCAAGGAAAAACTCAAAAACCTCAGTGTGAGGAGAAAAGAGAAACCTTGAGAAAGGACCTCACATGTGGTAATCCCCCTTCCAGGATTGAACAGGGTGAATTACAATTAGCATTACTGTACACAGAATAGTAAACACTAGGTAAGATGTTGAAAATGTCCGGAAAGAGCATGACATCAACGACGACGCCAGCTGGTAAATGCAGGGGTTGACATGCTGCAGGTCAGACCCCGGTCCGCTGACCCATCCCAAATCATCCTTCTCCTTCGTATCAGCCAGGCAGGCCTCAGAAAAAGACAGGACAAAACAGAATACGAGGTGGGCATCAATCATATGCTTTGGAATAGAAGTGTGTCTTAAGCCTCAATTTAAAAACTTCCGTTGAGGTTGCAGATCTTATCTCCAGAGGCAGGGCATTCCACAACACCGGGGCCCGGATGGAGAACGCTCTCGAGCCCGCAGACTTCTTGGCTCTCGGAATCACAAGTAGACCGGCATTTTCCGAGCGCAGACTCCGTGCATAGGGGTGCCCGGAGGAAACCCACGCAAGCACGGGGAGAACATACAAACTCCGCACAGGAAGTCTGGAGCTGGATTTGAACCCACGACAGGTTCCCATGACATGAACTGTGCCGCACAAGCGCTAGCCACTGCGCTGCCGTGCTTCGGCAACAAATATGTAATATAAATCTATATATTCATTCCGTTTTAATCATCACAGTTTATTGGTAATACAAATCAGTTATCTCTTCAAGATTTTCAGTTCACAACAATATTGTAAATTATACAAAATAATATTGCTGAAATAATTATATAAATCTATATTTTCATTCAGTTTTAATCATCACAGTTAATTGGTAATACAAATCAGTTATTGCTTCGGATTTTTCCGTTTACAATATTGTACATTATACAAAATACTGAAAATATTTCCATCCACTTAACTATCTTTAGCAGTGAAAGCATGGCTAAGTCTTCTTTTTGATGTCGTATCCGTTCATACTTGCCTCTCTCTTCCTGCAGCAACAGAATTTGCATAGCTAATTTGTGGTTTTCATTGCCGTTGTGCCGATCCAAAGTTCGTATTGCAAAATGATTTATGCAATCCAGTTTTTTTGTCACGCTGGGTACACGCATCACAGAACATGTAGCCTCCATTATCATCCTCCTCATAGCGTAACCAGGAATATAATTTAGTCCATTTTGGCTAAAAGTCCTTTTTTTGCTAGTATTCTTTTATTTACTTTCGTCGAATCGTTCGCTTCAACGCACGTGTTTTCCTTGCCTTCCCGATCTTCTGAAGAATTTCTCCACCGTTTTTTATCACTTTCTGCATTATGTTTCGACTTATTACCGACACTGAAAAAATGACCAATTTTTTGTTGATTTGCACCTAATCCCAACTGTTTTTATGGAGGCATACTTCTCTTTCACTCGACAACCACCAAAACAATGACGTCATCTCAAAACAACGAGATCTCGTTTGCAGAGATCGGCGTGAGACCAAAACAACAATGGCGGATCTGCCTGACGAAATGTTTGGAGTGCGGTAAATCTTTGTTAAAAAAAGAAAAAGCAATCGGATAATAATGACAATTTGGTGTCATTTGACACAATGCGTCCCCAGCAAAAATGATGCGTCTAGGACGCAGGGACGGGGGCAAACGAGAACACTGCCACATCCGAGACTCCAAAGCAATAAATCCGAAGGACCTAAATGCACATGCTTCATGGTAATATATTAGTTTGACCCTCAGTAGAAACCCTCTGTTTTACTTCCAAGCGTGTTAGCACAGCAGCCCTCTGAGCTTTGCATTAAAAGTCCCCTGAGCTACTGTACAAAAGTCACATTTTTATCTCTTATAAAAAGTTGGACCTGCCTCGTCATATTTGTAACTCGGCGCAGAAGGCCAAGTGAAAGAAATGGTGACTCATTCACCGCTGTCTTTCTCTCCAAAGCCATTCATAATAATCATTCTTCCTACAGGGATTCTTTATTTGCTTGAGAAGCCGCGAGGCTCAAGTTGATACATTATGTATTTGGTCCTCCAGGAAAGATTTCAATTTATTACTGACAAGAGCAAATGAAAGATGGGCATGCTACTAGACAATGTTCCCTCTAAGCTGCGTGTGTGCGCAATTGCGCACTACCCAGAGCTTTTAGGCGTACAAGAAAATCTAGCCAGCTCACAAAAATGAGGGCTCGAAATTGCGAATTAAGCCAGTTACAGTGCACGGAGGTAAAAATACACGGGTTCCCCTGACGCTGTGTTCTAAATGCAGTATTTGAAGTCAATGACGAAGTAGAACGAAGTTGAGTAAAGTCAGTAGAGTTTTTCGGCTCGCCTCACTAAAAAGAACCGACGTTTTTGGGTCCCAAAGGGCTCTTCAGGTTGTTTTTGCTTCTTTAATCCCTACACGACCAAATATTAATTGAAATTGTGCACACAAAGTCTCAAAGGGGGGGAATAGAACAAAAAAGAAAAAAAATACCAAAATGAAATAGTAGTGAAAACCTGAGAAAAAAAAACAAAACAAAAAGGAAAAATTCAGAAAAAAGGCCAGAAGAAAAGAAAGAAGCAAATAAAGGGAAAAAGGTAATAGAGAACAAAAAAGAAAGAAAAAAGTAACAGCTTGGAAAAAATAAACACAATGAGATTTTTTTTTAAAAGGATATTAAAAAAAGGAGAAAAAAACAGGGAAAAAGTTTGTGTTGCATTCAAATAATTTCCAATTATATCAAATGATATCAATCTCGTTGCCAACATTGTACTTCCACTAAAAAATGTAATTAAATTCAGTTCTGTATCGTGCCACTGACTAAAAAAGCCCCCATAAATGTTGGACATGTTTGATAATGATTTAGTTGCCACGCTTGGGGTTGCTGTTGCTCACTGTTGTTTCAAGCATTGCTCACCGACTTTGTTTGAACGCTCGGACCCGTGGAAAATTAGAGGGGACATTTCTACTAGAGGCTAGTTTTAAGTGTTTTGTTTATAAACGTCTCATAAAATGACCAAATAATACAATTATTTATCTTATTTATTTGCGTATAACAATCGGGTATAACGCGCACCTGTAATTTTTTTAAATTAGAAATTTGTATAACATTTTGTTTGACTTTTTCTCGGTTCTTTTGTTGCGGTTAGAAGAGGAAATAAAACCCGGGGCGCGGCCATGCGAGCGCCTCGTCTTAATCACTTTACTGCCAGTCGTATGAATGGCATATGCAAAGGCAGTACAATTTATCTCGTTATCACACTATTTTTAGTTGTGTTACTCGAGCTGAATTTGACACTGACAATATATTCAATTCTATTTTTTTATTCTATTAAGCTTTGTAAGTGATAAGAACTCTTAAGCAATCAAAATGCAAATAACACAAGTTTGTTGTACTTTGAGTGGCTGCTTATAACGAAAAATAAATTACTTGTAGCTGCTACACGGTACAATCTCACTCGGGAGTAGGATGGACGTTTTCGTGATGGTGGGTAGTTAACGCAGCCGAAGGCAACAAACGTATAACGCTTGCAGATTCGCCATTGCTAAATAATCAGAGCAAATCAAACTCCCATACCTTTTTTAGCGCCAGCAAATCGACTTGAGGACTAAATGCTAATGTCACGCACAATATACATGTAAACAAATTAAAACAGCTCAACTGCAGTAAGTTAGCTCTGTAGTGTTAGCGGGTAAACATTAGCCAAAGTAGGCTAGCAGCTTACAAAAACCTGTAAACAGAGGTCACACCAACCTTTGAGAAAATGTCTTGCTGATAAAACCTTGGCAGGGCCCCCCCGTTTTAACCTTCATCTCCCTACTTTTCTTGTGCAAAAAAAAAAAATAAGCACCCTCGTCCCTGAGTGAATGCTTGCTTCACTTGGCTTGCCTCACTTTAAACTAGACTTCATAACGTCCTTATTTTGGTTTAATTTTTTGTTTCAGTCAAAGCTAAAAATAATATTAGCTCTTTTTCCGCAGAAACATTTTTAGTGTCGAAGATTCTTGTTATCAAACCCACATGTGTTTTTTTAAACTGCCTTTTACAGATAGACACACTTCTGATTACACTTTGCAGTTTCCAGGATAGTAAAGTTGTCGAGATAACACAGGAAGTCCATCACTTTCGATGGAGGTACAAGGATAGACTGAGATGAGATTTGGTGCTGACATTCATAGCCGCTGGACGAATCGTATCAACTTTGAAATATTTCATTACAGAGAGGGAGGAATTGCACAATAGCGTGGAAGATCTTCGATTTCTTTGTGACAGCAATACCACAAAGATGAATGAGTATTGAACAAAATTGAGTAAGTGTGCTTGTGTTGAATGAAAAACAATCTGAATTTTCTTTTAAAATCCACAACCTTAGGCTAGCACAAAGTAATGAAGAAGGGACTTTCCACCTTATCCGATATCGATACAAGGTTCGTACGAGTGCTTGAAAAACATTGAAAATGCTTGAATTTCAATGTTATGTTTGCAAGGATTAAATGTGCTTGAGTTTTGGGTGAAGACAAAAGTGCTCTTTGGAGCCTTCACTCTGCTATTGCATTTCTTCTTCCCTTGTTAACACTGGCACCTGGCATTAGTTTGTATGGCATTATCTGATGAGGCACCGTTGCTCCCTAAGTTTCGCACCCAAGAGGACTGGTACGTGCTACACTTAAACAGCGCACTATGAAATTTGTATTAGTGCAAGGATTACGTACAACTATTATGGGCCGTGCAAAAATGAAGATAGTGATTCCCATTGGTAAATTGTAATGCATAGAATATCTTGCAACTGAAATGTAAGCTAAATATTACTGTCGATCTTACCCAGCAGCTATATGAGGAGGGATTTATTTACACACATATTGTTCTGATCTACAAATATATTCGCAATTAACTCATGATCTAAAATTATATAACTGGATAAATGCATAGGCAAACACCAGATTCCTTATTTCTACGGTGCTGGAATGATTGCAACATTGAATTTGAAAGTCAATTAAAATGTGCTTGAATTTGGCCATGATAAAGGCATACAAACGATGTTGATAAACAGAAGATACATTTTTTTTAAGAGTCAACATTAGTGAAAGACTACTTCAATTGTTTTATGTGTGAAAGTTTCCAGGATACTGTTAAAAAAATCTCTTCACATCTCTGAACCTTAATTTTTCACATTGGCCACCCCGCCGTAAGTGACGGGCTTAGTTTGTTGCTATTCTAAACACAACCTTCTGATGGGTGGCAAACCAAACATTTTGATGGGAAGTTGTAGGATTAACTCTGCATACACCAAATTCATTTTTTGCTTGCTCAACTAAATTGCGAGGCAGACTAGATGGAGCCTTTTTCAAATCTCATGTGTTCGAATCGACAAAACCAATGCATGTTCAGTTTGGATCCTGCTGGGTGGAGTAGAAATCAGATGGAGGTTTTGTAAAGCAACCCAGCCAGGGTCATCTCAGTACAGCTAAATACGCCTTGAGCGAGGGATGTTCATCTTTTGATATGCCGACTCCTAACATTGCACCTTTTAGATTGGAGCCCCGGGCTCAGGCTTCACCCTTGGTCCAACTTATTCTTTGCACGTATATTAAACCCCCGGAACACAACAACATGAATCCATTCAGAGGTGGGAATTGTAAGGGTTCGGAAGGGTGCTTGAAATCCTTGAAAATGTTTAGTGTGCTCAAGAATTGGAAAGTGCTTGGAATTGTGGGGGATGTGCTTGTAAATGCTTCAAATTGTTGCCATGTTTCACAAGTCTGCTTAAAAATAACGGCGACGCTGCTCTCTGGTGGCTTTGGTTTGCCATTGCATTTCTTCTTTTCTTGTGATTAACGGCAGCTGACATTAGTTTGTATGTCATTGTCCAATGAAACGTTGTCACCCTGTATGGGTGGCGCCCAAGAGGACCGGTGCATGCTACATCTGTCACGAGGCGTGGTGGGGTCGAAGGAGTGATCGGACCAGAACGGAGGCAGGAGGCAGGAAGGGAGAACTCAATTGCGTGACGATCCATAAGTTTTATTTAACAAAATAAAAGTTGTCCAAAAGTCAGGGACAAGACAAACAAAAACATTCTTACAATCAGAACAGAACGGTACAGAGTTCCTCCGGCACGAACTCAACAGGACAGGGCTTAACAGACGGAAAATGTTTAAACCTAAAACAGGACAAGGCATAACAGACCTGGGATTGTGTAATGAGCCAGCGCCCGCCAAACCTAAAATCCAGCCTTAAATAGCAGACCAGCAATCAGCTGATCTGCTGCAGCTGAGTTCGGGGGCGCGGCAGACTGGTAGCCATGGCGACCGTGACAACATCTAAACAGGATACTATGAAATGTATATTAGTGGTAGGTTTATGTATAAACTATGGACATTCACTGTGGGCTGTGCGAATGAATTAAGGTACTGTTTCCCAGTGGTAAATCGTAATAGGAAGAACTTCTTTCAACTAAAAATGTAAGCTCCATATTAGTCTTTTTACACAACACCTATATGGGGGATATTTGTCTCAAAAATATTTACACAAGTATTGCACAGATCCACAAATGTGTTACTCAATATCTAAAAATTACAAGTCTTCATAATTGTAAACGCAAAATAAAAATCACATATGTAAATCACAGGTATATTTGTAGATTTGCAAAATACATGACTTGAAAAATTGGCTTGAAAGTCCTTAAGAAGTGCTTGAATTTGGCCATGAAAAAGGTGTACGAACCCTGTAGAATGAAATTGTCTTATAGTAGGGATAGAAATGGTGATAAGATAATGCGATCCAACCCCCGGTACCTCAGAAAACATTAAAATAATAAAATACTCTATAGTAAGTATAACTTATGTGTAATATATGTGTATACGATGAAAATCAGCGATAAACATGTAAAAGAAAAAAAATATTTTTAGATTTAATTTTGGTATGATGTAAGGAGTTTGGGTGGATGCAGAGGTGGGAGGGGACTGCAGATTACAATCAAACATTATTTTAGAAACCTACACTTGTGATAATTTTCATTCCCTTAGAAGACTTTGATGCTTTAAATGCCTCCTTATTCTTATTGTCCCAATCTTCGATAGGTTGCGGCCATATTCCTTAGCGAGCGTATCAATGGGTATGACTGTGTTTGTAGATAACTGAAACTGGTCAGCACGTTTTCGCTTCTTCTTTTATCATCACTGCTACTTTTAGGACCCCTAGCTAATAAAAACAATACAAAAAATACACAATATTATCTTACTCACTCGAAGAACTAACCCGAACGAAAGAGATAAAACAATTGTGGCATATCAGCAAATACATATTGGCAGCTTCACGATGCTATGATGCAAACCAAGATCAGACCAGCATCTTATATGACGCCATCAAATAGAAAAAAGGTATCTTATGAGGCATGGTCATATAAATGAATACTTCGAAGCTTTAATTATGTAACAATTATTTTGTTAATGGTAATTCGTGGGGCAAATGCTGTAATGATTTGTCTGAAAAAACATCGTATTCCACTTGGTAATGTTAAAATATGTAAGGTAGGGAGGGACGCTGTGACCGGGGGTCTACTGTGCATGAGCTTGTCATATAAAGAAAAGGCAATAGTCCATAAAAACAGTGTTCCATGCCAGCATTGAAAACCTAATTACCACTTGCTTTAAGCACTGCTAATAAGGCAGCCTCCGCTTACCATACATCTGGTCAACTTTGCAATTAATTGCAACAAAAGGCCGGCTTCATACCGCAAAGACACGAAAACTGAATAATATTGCCGGTGGTAATATTATTGCTCAATGCTCACTCTGAGATATGACATGTACAGGTTAACGCATTTTGCTAAATCAATGTGACAGTCCAGCATGTTTTACAGATGGAGATTTATAGCAGCTGTTGTTTTGATCAGGGGTGTTCAAACTGTCACTCACGCCTCCCCTGGGGTTCGAGAGAGAGTTAAGTGGTGATGAGTCAGAGATGAGGCTCTGATAAGGCATTAAAAAAAATCAGCTGACCAAACAGCCAATACAAAAAAAATTGTTGTTCTCGAAGGTTTCATTTTAACACAATATACTTCAATATTGCTTTTTGTTTTCTCCTGCTCATGCATTTCTTCCAAAAAGTCAGATACTGTATTTTTAAGCCCGTGGTATCCAAATATTTCTTGCAAAAGCCACACACATAAATATTGATTAAAAAATAATGTTCCTTAATTTACAAAGCTTACTGTTCTGATTAATCTTACAAAGAGAAACAAAATGGGATTTCTTGCCAATGATTTAGACATTTAGAAAAAAAAAACTCCTTTTTTTACAGGTCAATGTTGGGATATTTAATATATTCAATGATTCATTTTTACCAGGCTACCATTCAGTGAGTTCAAATTTTACAGTGTTAAGTACATATTTCAGAAGCTAGCATTATGTTTGTATATGCCGATGGTGTCGTGATTGCCAATCTGGAGCACCTGCGGCGGCTTGATTGGCGCCAACAGCCCGGACAGCTGATTGGTGGACACTCCCCTTTTAAACCCCCGGCTTCCTCTGAGTCATTGTCAGATCGTTGCGAGCTGTTGTATTCCACTCAGTGAGCTTTCCCGTCCTTTTCTGCTAAACCGTTCTCCTGCCTGATCTTCGTTTTTTACCCATTTCTGGACATGATTACGCCCGTTCTGCCTGCCCCGTTACCTGACCCGTTTTGCCTCGTTACCTGCCTGCCTCCTGCTACGACCCCGATTACGAACTTGACATCACCTCAGATCTCAAGCCCCGGCCAAACGACTTACTATTCCCGCCTGTCTTCGTCCGACACGGAAGTGTCACTCCCGCCTCGCTCGTTCCTGTTTTCCGTCAGTCCTCGGATCAAGCAAGCAGGCCTTAGTCTCCCTCACTTTTTAATAAAAACTGAGAAACGTATGCTATTGAGTCCTGTGTCCTTTCTGGTCTGTGACAGATGCTAGACAGGCTAAAAAATACCCCAGTTCCATATTTTGGACACCACTACTACTTCCAGTTAAAGCTTATTGTAAAACCGACACAACAATGTATAACACAACCAAGCATTTAATATAGTATTTATTCAAGTCTGTTAATTCAATGCTACAATTTAGCATAGGACTCCAGAGAGGGTTAACAGAAATTAACATAGATGCTATTCTAACCCACAGATCATTACACACTAAAATTAAGCTGTGGACTTTCTCAATCTTTTTATTTTGCTTTTGATAATCCCTTACAACTTAAAAATGTCACGCAAAATTCTGTCTCAAAAATCTCCGGTAGCTACAGGCAACATAACATAGCAATTGAACAATTCATGCAGCAACTTTCGTTGATTTCTATTCAGTTTTCATCGGCACCTTCACTGATGTTTCCTTGCGTGCTTCACTATGAGTGACGTAGGGATGCATCGCGAATTGAAATACCATACATCTAATGAATTCTTTGCAAAACCACGCTGCGGGATGGATGGCGGCATGCAGATGGCATGCACACAGAGTTCAAGGTTACACCAGCTGAGGGGACGGAAAAGCAGGTAACTTTCTCCGCCAGGACGCCATCGCTGTCCTGGAGCCGTCCCAAAGGCAGTGAGCCCGCCTTTTACATTTTGTGCGTTTACAGTAATGGATCAGCACCGTGCAGATTTTGTTTTACGAATGCGCCACCTGAATCACGGCGCATCTGTTTGCCCACCGGCAGTTGTGCTCACACAAGTAGAACTAATGAATGAAGACACAGATGTGTAATTCGTATTTACCTATACAACAGATTTTGCTTAACTGCGTGCTTTTAAGGGGTCAAAGGCTTTCATTTTCCTCATACAAAGAATGATGGAGGAAGATAGTTTTGTGTAGCGTATATGTTGGTTAATCGACGCACTAGTGTGTCGAAAAGCATTGCAGAAAAAAAACGGCAACTGGGCCCTTTTTCTTGGACCATGTTCAATCTAAAACAAAGACAACAGACACTCATGGTTGATTAATGCATGTGGAAGAAGCGGAATCACACGCTTACAGTCTCTCACACACTTACAGCTTTCCTGGAATTTTATTGAGGAAATTTGGACCACATTTACATGTTTAACAGACTTCACCACGTCCAGCCTAGCATATGTTTGACATATCTGAAAAGCACGTTTCAGCAACGTCGAGAAACAGACAATACGAGGAAACAACAAAAATGCTGAACTCTCTCCAATTGGCCCCTGCCTGCATTTGAAATTGATTTGACAGTACAGAATGTACTTGTAAAAAAATATTTATAAAGTACAGCACTGTTATTTGTTTAATAACCACTTGGAACTGCCTTAAGATTTGCTCTTTAGTTTCAAAGTATAATAGAGTGTTCAATAAATTAATGAATAGATATATACGTAAATAAATGTTTTTACTTCACAGGTTTTGACTAAAACGGGCCTTTTTTGGAACACAACTCCCCCAAAAATGAGGCATTACTGTATATGAAGAAATTTACTATATTTAAAAAAATGAGTCCCGTAAATTCCGGACTATAGAGCGCACCTGATTATAAGCCGCACCCACCACATTTCAAGAGGATAACCGCTTTTGTACTTACACAAGCCGCACCTATATTTAAGCCGCATGTGCCCACATTATAACATGTAACACAATCACAAAATTAACCCAAACTCTACTTTGAGTCCCGCGATTTTAACTGAGGGGGTTTTGGGGTTTTTAAGGGTTATTGTTCTATCTTCGTTATTCATTATCCATTATCCGTTATCGGTCAGTTCATAATACGCTACAAAGCCTAGGAGCCGGGACACTTACTCTCAGCCAAAAGGCCAAGCTAAGGTCCTGACCCTAAAGCCTTGCTGCGATCATTGACAAAGTCCAAAAAACATAGCCGGGGGGTTTGGGGTTTTTAAGGGTTATTGATCTATCTTCGTTATTCATTATCCATTATCCGTTATCGGTCAGTTCATAATACGCTACAAAGCCTAGGAGCCGGGACACTTACTCTCAGCCAAAAGGCCAAGCTAAGGTCCTAGCCCTAAAGCCTTGCTGCGATCATTGCGAATGCACCTCCCGGAGGTACTGCAATACCGGGCTGATGCGTGGAGTGGACAGAGCAAGCTCTTATTCCATCTCCGGAAGCCGGACATAAAAAAGTACACAGTTCAAAAACCACAGCTGGCAAAATGAACGGAAAATGATACCGGTAGTTAATATTTGATGCAGACCTGCATAGTCCAGGTCCCGTTAAAAGTAATCCATGAAAAAAAGTGTATATTTCCAAAGGTAAGGGTGGGAAAAATATTTATCCACTATTATCTGCCGTGTCCACAAACACTCACCTTTACCGGTCCCCACTTCCCATCATCCCCCGCGTCTGTTACACCCCTTTTTTTTTAATTGGTCAGTGCAAGACTTATCAGAATAAGGATCGAAAAAAAATACAAATAAATACATTACAAAGATATACAGTTGCAAATACATATTATACATGGTTACACATATTTACAAAGAAAGACGGTACACCGAGAGAGTTTTCAAAGATTTGATAATAATATTATAACTTTCATCGCAAACCGTGCCTGTGAAGGGTAGCAAAACCCTATTAACAACATGCTCGCAATGCAGTTAATGGGTCTGTTAAAGAAAACATACTGTACATGTAAAAATCAAAGCAAACCGTTCTCATCTTCCTCCCCATAACTGCCGTCATCAAAGTTGTCCTCCTCTAGTATGGGAAAGAGACTTTATCATATAGACGTCGTCCCACGCTCCCTTATTCAAAAACACGCTAGCAACACGCTCGCAAGGTATAGTTTGCGTGCAGTAGCTCCGTTTCCTTCTTTATCGGACTGCTCGATTGCGTTTAGCTTGTAAGCTGCGTCATGTGCCTTAAACTCGAGCTCCGCTGGCAGCTGTTAGAAAAATTACATAAATTGGCCGCATCACTGAATAAGCCGCAGGGTTGAACGTTTGGGAAAAAGGTAGCGGCTTATAGTCTGGAATTTACGGTAAATGTAAATAGATAACAATTAATTAAATGTTTGATAACCACATAAATGATTAAATGGAGATAACTAATAAGTGACTAAATGTAGGATAATCATAAAAATGAATTATTGTAGATAACAAATAGATAAATGTTGATAATAAAGTATATGTAAAAGTATAAGTATATGTAAAATAAAAAGACTTCTCTACTTTGTGCTTCAGTTTTTTGCTTGTTCTCTCCTTTGTGGATTTTTAAATGAAATACATTTTTTCTTTTTTTGTCATTAATATCATTGTATCGTGATCTGATTTGGGTGGGTATGACTGTGTGTGCACAGCTATGATGGGCTGACGTGACTGTTTGTATGTGCGGCCGTGATAGGCTTGTTTATGCTGTCAGTCAAACATGTGCAGTCTAAGTCTCCGAATCAAAACAAACTCCTAGCAAGGCTGCAACTAGCAGCGTGTTACTTTGAACAGAAACTTATCAATTAAATTAGACTCTAAGGAAAGTCAGAAGAACGCAAAGAAGTGCTAAACACCGGCAGGCTATTTGTGGGATTATTATTTTATACCAGAAGCAACTCGTGAGAAGGCTAGAGCAGTGCTGCTTGTCCGGCCTGCCGCTGATGGCTAGGCTAACAACTTTCTGAAGCCACAAGGAGCCAAAACTTGTAGGAAACCACTACATTCGGGACGGTCTTATTCAATCATCGCAAAGATCTGTCTCCATTCGAGGACAACCAATGCTAACGCGCAGATAGCTGGCCGTTTTTTTAAATTGCTTTTTTACTATGTACGAGAAGCCCTCCAGTTTTATTTTACCTTTGCATAAGGACAATAAAAATCAAGGGTCCAAGTGTTCCGATTTCCGCGCAGGGCCTGAACCACACAGGGGTGCATGTTGTAGTAAGTAGTGGCTCTTCCCTCATACCTAAAGCTGCGTGTGCTTTTGATCATTGTCCTCCAATATAATTTTAATTTTGTATAATGAAAATAAAACCATCCATTCAACTGCTATTATGTGTTGTGTGGTAGTATTTATAGACAGGGTTGGGTAGGGTTACTTTAACTTGATTACTTTCAATTACTTTTGGATTACTCCAATACCAAATATGCTAATAAAAGACAAAATAAACTAAATATGAATACAATTACTAAATTTTGTGCAGGCTTGGGGAGTAACGGAATACATGATGTTGGCAAAAATGATGTTGGCAAGCTGTTTGGATTTATTTTCATTTTGTTTCTGTCGCATTTTATGTTAGTTTTGCCGGAGATCAAAGAGATCAAAGCCAGGAGAGAAAGCTTACCACGTGTTGTGAGTCATTCATATTTAGTTTATTTTGTCTTTTATTAGCATATATGGTATTGGAGTAATCCAAAAGGATTTTTTATAATAATCCAGTTAAAGTAACCCTACCCAACCCTGTTTGTAGATCTATAACTGTTTTTATGTTGCCGTCATACACTCTCAGTTGGTAAAGATATATAAGTTATCTCGAGATAAGTTTATGAAGGTGCAACACTGCTTCGTGGATTTCACTTTTCTCGAGTGGTTCTAGTCCTTTAACCTCAATTCCTATATATGTTCTTACTTAATGCGCTGGGAGTAATCCCCAATAACTGTGATATTCTGTATTATTGAACTAACCACCACAGGGAGCCAATATTACCGTCATTCTCGTTAATGTTAAAGCAACCATTGTGCAGAGGCAAACAAGTTTCATTGACAGCCTAAAAAAGTTAAAGCCCGGAAACATAGTGAAATCTTTTTTTTTATCTCATAATCTTATAAACTCTTTAAAAAGTCATGAAGAATACTGTTCTTTGCTAACAGAAAAATGCCAGTCTTCCAAAGTGTGAGTGCATCTCAAAGACAACAATTTTTAGCATCAACAAGCCTTAGCGATGTTGCGAGGAAAAACAAGAGAGATTTCTGCATCTCCTTTTTTTTACTGTTCTTGTCCAAAGTGGGGAGTAGGCATGTTCAACATTGAGCAGAAGAAGAAATGCTAAGCCTTTTTACTTCTTCACTTTCTGCTCTTTGTTCTCACCATCCTCCTAAGGGGCCGGTCACACAGACATTTGCGGCTGAATCACGGCCAGAAATTTCTGCCTGTGAGGCGGACGCTATTGGACGCTTGGAGATCGCCATACAGACGAGATACAGCAGTGCTTAACACGCGGTCGGAAATTCGCGCGCGGGTGGCAGCGCGAAAAAGTTTTGCGCTGCTCAATTCTTCAGAGCGCGGGTACACAGCCTTTCACGAGCGTATCGAGGCTGAACCACGGCCAGAAATTTCTGGCCGTGAAGCAGACACTGTTGGGCGCTGTTGGACGTTTTGAGACCGCCATATAGACGAGATACAGCAGTACTTTACTCGCGGTCGGAAATTCACACGCGGTCGGCCGCGCGAAAAAGTTTTGAGCTGCTCAAAAGTTTGAGCACGTGTTAAATGAAATGATCTGCATTTATATAGCGCTTTTCAAGTCAATGACTTCCCAAAGCGCTTTACATTGTGCTTCACATTTCCCAATAGCGGCCGTGATCTGTGCAGCCATGTAAGGCGCTAACCTGCTTATTGGGGGTATTGGGGGTTCAGTGTCTTACCCAAGGACACTTCGGCATGTAACACGGACAAGCCGGGATTCGAACTGGGATCCCTTAATCCTAAAACGATCGCTCTACCTCCTGAGCTACTGCCGCCCCTAAAACCGCGTGCCTCACACGAGGTAATGACGTGGAAATGACGCAAAACGACGTGCTCTGGCCGTGGCCAGGGCGTGGTTACACATGGGTAGGACGGGAAATTTCAGCAGGTAATCGTGGGTGGAGCATGGTAATAGCATGTTCTGCGCCTGTATCGCGGTGTTATTACGTGAAATTAGCGTGTTACGCGTGTGACGGTCAAACGCCTTTCTCCGCGTATATACAGCGCGATTTGCCGAGCACATGTTAGTTGTGCTCGAGACGTCTAGGGGGTGAACATGGATCCCCGTCAGCGTAGTGACCTCGTCTTAATCCATTTTTATTTCTTGACATTTCTTTTCAAGATAATAAAATAAAAATGATGCCATAGCTTGAAATCTTGATCTTCACGGGACTGTGTCTTGAGCGGTTATGATTTCTACAGCCCGGTGTTATCCGAGAAATGCATCCCTGCTGAGATTTGCATCCACACGCTACTACAACCACTTTTACCTCGTTTTATCTCACTTTTAGGGAATGTAATGGCGAACATATAACCAAAACCACTTCGTCTTGCATTTGTTGGGAATATAATACAACTTTAACCATTCCGTCTTTGTTTTTGTTGTGAACGTAATCGAACGGTAAATTCTCCCCCCCTTGCGTGAACGCGCATTCTGCTGCGCTTCCAACAAAAGCGATCGTATTCTATATAAAACGCTTATTAAAACAATAAAGCCAGCTAATTATAACAATTGGGAGATCCTAGTCTATATAACGCGTTTATTTAAACAATAAAGTGCGATCGTATTCTACAAAATGCGTTTGTTAACGCGGATGAAAAAGTCACCAACGTCAATGCAAAGCGATCGCAGCAGAATGCGCGTTCACGCGAAGGGGTGGGGGGATGGGGGTGTTGCGTAGGAGTCGGATTTGGGCACAACACCGGCTCGGGAGCTTTTATACCCGTGGTCCACACGAGAAAATGACGCAGATATGACGCGATGAGGAAGCGGAACAGTCGCCGGCGTCTGTTTTGCGGGCATACCACCGATGAACAGCGGGTTGGCTAATTTTGCGCATTTTCCATCGCGGGCAACCACGGGCAAAAAAAAAACGCAAAATTTTAGCCGTGATTCAGCCGCAAATGTCTGTGTGACCGGCCCCTAACCTAAGGAACGCTTGCATGTCAATTAAAGTCCATCTCATATAGAAGTCTGCCATAGAAAAGATCATGATGGTGCAGGAAGAAATAAAGATACCAAAGACATAAATCTGTTCTGAGTTACGGAATCGCAAAGTGAAACTGCCATATAGCGAGGGATAGAGATGTATGCTTATTAGCTATCGTGTTCCTTACCAAACCCCCCAATTCCAACCCTTAATGCTGAGCGCCAAGCAGGGAGGCAATGAGTACCAATGTTGTAAGTCTTAGGTATGACTCGGTCGAGGCTTGAACCAGCGACCTCCCAGTCTCAGAGTGGGCGCCCTACCATCTAGGCTACCGAGCTGACTAAGGCTAACTGAAATCGAACACTGAAAAGGTGAAAATACCGGATGTGGTTTTAACGGCACACCAACACTCTTTCACGAGATCTCGCGAGTCAGATAAAAATGTTACAAAGTCGAGCTACAAGGTCACGATACTGATCCCCAAACACTGAAAAACCTTTAACAGAGGGTGAATTTATTAAAGACTTTACAAAGTATGCCAAGCTGAATAGTCAACCCGCACCCATTTTTAGTTTACCAAATCTGTCCCGCTTTCTGTATGGACACCCCTGTATCAATGCAATGCATTATTATGCTGTGTTCAATTGGGAATAGCGATACATTACTACTAATAAAATCAAATTTATTTTTTAAACATTTTTGAGGCAACAAATTGCCACGCAAAATGCTAGACCACCAGTGGTACAGTTAACTTATGAAATTGCATCAGATCTTGTCCCATTATCACACTATATACTATATACTTACGGTGCTACAACACAAATGATCATAATGCATAATGCAAACAGTCTCTCCACTTCTTCACCTGTGCGTCATAACATCTCAGTTTAATATATATGCGTACTTACACGAGCTTGTATAGCAGGGGTGGACAACCATTCAGCGACTAAAAGCCAATTTTTAGTCTGTGTTTCTACAAAGAGCCACATCACAGTTGTCGACAGAGGCGTGTCGATCTTTTTTTTTCTTCGTTACTAAATAGGCACATTATACACATGGTACACATAAACATAATATTTTAATCATGTATGCACGCATAGACAGATCTCTACTCTGCTAGATCTGATGAAAATAATCACACCAACATGATAATATCAATAATTTTCAACATCACTGTTCTACACACACAAACTCTCAGTTCAAGCACAACATCTTTCTCTTTGCTGCTTTGTCAGACAATCTTGAACAATCCTCTTTCAAATCTGGGTTGTGTTCTGTTACTGCTACTCTAAGCAATCCTTTTAAATGAGTGTCAGTTAGAAGAGATAGATGCTTTTATTTCACATATTTCAGGACGGAAAACACAGATTCACAGCCGTACGTTGACCCAAACATGGACAGTATCTTAAGCGTAGCTTGTTTGATGTTGGGGTATTTTTCAAATGGCTTACTTTTCCAGAACTCAACTGTACCTTCTTTTAAAACAGCTTTCAGGCGAACCTCCTCACAACGGTCAATCATCTCCAACTCAGCGCAGCCTCATCTGTTATGATTGGGGCTTTCAAACAGTCGGTTCCACATTAAATGGGTTGACGAGGAACATAATCTCTGGTCTTTTCTGTTGGAGGTGACAGAACCGGGTCGCAAAGCTTTCAGGTTTTCAATCAGTGTTGCGTATTTGTCTCTTTTCTCTTTGAGGGCGGCGCTGGTGATTTGCTCACTGGCTTTAAACAGAGTTTGAAAATGTGTTAAATCTCCCTTTTCAATATTCGCCTTAAACAGCTTTAGTTTATTAACAAATGCAAACACACTTTGCATCAGGTCATGCAGCATTCTTAACGTATCCTGCAGGTTAAAGTTCAGTCTGTTCAGGTGGCATACGATGTTGACTAAAAATGCTAGATCCATAATCCAATTGAGGTCTGGGAGCGCGGGATAGTCCTTGTCATTCTCTTCCATCAACAGTTTCACTGTATCCAAAGGTTCAAAGAAGCGAGAGAGTACCTTGCTTTTTGACAGCCAGCCACCTCACAGTGCAGTGCAGCAGCAGGTCACCTGGAAGCTCTTGGTCCAGCTCAGCGATGAGATTCCTGAATTGCCTGTTATTTAGCGCATGTGTGCGGATGAAGTTGACGATTTCCATCACAGGTTTCATGAAGTTGTCAAGATTCAGTGATTTAGACACTAGTTGCTCCCTCTGGATGATGCAGTGGAAATCCCAAACGTCTGGAAATGTTTGATCAGCTTTGCACAGCCCCAGAACCCCGTTCATGGATCCGATCATGGCTGGTGCTCCATCCGTAGCTATTGCAGTTAGTTTCGGTGCGGGTAGATTTGCTTTTGCAAATGCAGCCATAATTGCTTCTTTCACATCTATGCCACGGGTTTTGTCTTTTAATGGCACAATATCAAGGAGTTCTTCTTTGATTGCACATTGATTTGACACAGACCGCACGAATATTGCCAACTGAGGCTTGTCTTGTATGTCACAGCTCTCATCCAATGCCACACTAAAATATTCACGTTTGAAGGTCAGTGTGCCACTGTTATTCAACAGCTGCATTAATATCGGAAATTCTTTGTTCCATACTGTGGGGAGACAGTTCAACATGCTCTGTTTTAGTTTGTTGTCTCCAGGAGCCAAGATTTCAAAGGCGTCGATGAGGCATTTTTAATGAATTTCCCTTTGTTGTATGGCTTTTTAGCACGTGCTATGTTCCAAGTTTACAGATACGATGCAAGTGTTTCGGTCTCCGAGTGTTTCATAATTTATTGGAAAAAAAAAATCAGTTTTTCTGCCTTGCTTTTCATAAATAACAAGTTTTTCTGACGAAGTTCAGTCCGTCTTGGAAATTTCTGTTCAATGTTAGGGTGGAGTGAGCTCAAGTGACGCTGAAGATTTGAAGCTTTGAAGCTTTGAAATGTGCTAATGCTGCGCCACATATTAGGCAGATAGGTTTGCCATTGCGTTCAATAAAAAAATATAAACTCTCCACCTCTGGCAAAAATGTCCTGTGTTCTTCATATTTTCGTTTGGCTGTGCTTATTTTACCTGCCATTTCAAGAGGTACTTTCACGTAAATTGACTACAATACATTTTGTCAAGCAAATATATTCTCGTCGCTCGTTTGACGTCACTCGAACAGGCTTGTCGGTGTGCCATCTAGCCGTAGGGAAGGCAAAAGACAGCGCCGGCTAAACATTTTTGATGCATGTCATGTTACAGCTTCGAAAAGAGCCGCATTAAACTACCGTATTTTCCGCACTGTAAGGCGCACCGGGTTATAGGGCGCACCCTGAAAAAATAGTTTTTGGTCTTATTTTTGACATAGCTCACCGAAGTCGTTGTGTTCATAATAATGTGCAGCTGTGGTCCTCTTATATCCGTGAGTGTAGTAAATCCAGGAGAATAAAATATTTACAAATACAGTATAGTAAAAAATGTTTTCTGTATGCCGTCAAACCACGTGCTATACACATTCATCTTTTTCGGCCAATTGCAGGCTTTGTTTTGCCGTTTCAGCCACTGCCAGACTGTAAATGATAAAAAGGATCCGCCTCTTGACCTCCGAATAACTTTAGCCAATAGTGATCGATTCAACTGATGATTGACACATCTTTTTTGGCCAATAGCAGGCTTTGTTTTGCCGTTTAAGCCAATGCCAGCCTGTAAATGATAAGGATCCGCCCCTTGACCTCCGAATAACTTTAGCCAATAGTGATCGATTCAAATGATGATTGACACATTGGTTAGCCAATGAAACGCCGGTAAATAAATCCCAGCATACACCGCGGACTACTTGGCGTTCGGGGGAAAAGGCTGCTTGCCTTAGTTGCAAGACTTTGCAAATTAATATTGATCCATAAATAAGGCGCACTGTATTATAAGGCGCATGGTCTTGAAAAAAATAAAGGCTTTTAGGTGCGCCTTATAGTGCGGAAAATACAGTACTTTATAACTGCTCCTAAAGAGCCTCATGAAACTAGCCGCGGGTTGGCCATCCCTGTTGTATAGTTTTTGTTGTAAGACTTTCTGTTTTATCCATTCTCTAACATTCTATGCTGAAGAAGTGAGTAGACTTTTTAATCTATCAGAATGCACTATTTACATCGGTGTTCCTGCGACCGTAGTGTGACAATTAGATAAGGATTAATATACCTTGTTTAATGTGTTGTGTACTAATCGTGGTCTAGTGGTCGTGTGTCAGCACTCCCACCATCACTACTTGGTTTTTATTCCCATTGCATACAATGTTTTGCAAATTAGGTCAGCAATGTTTATCAATTTGATCAATTATTGCACAACTATTGCTCAAATACGCTACTACCGTAAAATCTTGTATGGTAACACATACCTATAATTACTGTTTCCAGTCTAATCGCCCTATTGTGCAGTATAAAAGGTGCACCCTGTTATAAATTGCAATTTTAAATTTAAATTTCTGCGGTTTTTAGGTGCGTTTTACCGTCCTGAAAATACAGTACTTTAACTTGTCTTGTCCTGGTCAAGTAGAGTAGCGTTATATGCAGGGGTAGCAATTTTTATTTGCAAGTTCTGTCATGCCCTTTTGAAGATTTCCTTGCTCTGATTGCCTCCTTATTTTTAATAATAGCCCCGATTATAAATTATTTTATGACCATACATCTTAGCGAGAATAGCAATTTGTGTGCCCTCTTTGTATTTTCTGTGCTTTGTTTCCATAGTTATTATGTTTTTCTTCTTCCATCACCATCACTGCAAGTTTTGGGTGCCATCCCGAATAAATACAGGACAAAAAATGCAGTATTGTATCGCCAACTTGCAAAGTATTTACGAAGCACACAAGATACTGATTGAATAAGACGGAAAAGAATCGTGGGAAATACTTCACTTAATAACATATCGGTACCTTAATGACGCTGTGATGCAAACAAATAGAACACCAGCATTTGATCCGCGTTGACCAATAGTAGACAAGCAAGTTAGAGAAGTAACTCGTCTCCTCTTGCGCACAAACGCTATATAGATTGAAGCTTGTGTTTTTGGGCACTTAAATAACTTTTTGTTGATTTTTTTTTTTTTTTTTTGGGGGGGGTGGGTATACATTTGTAAAGAGTCGCAGAAAAAACATTTTATTACATACAGTAAAGGGAAAAAGGCGGGGACGCAGTATCACAGGGATCTACTGTATAGAGAATAAAGATGGTAGTTAGAGGTATGTTTGACCTCAAAACAATTGATCAAATTATCACAATCTGTTATAGTGCATCCTACAAGTACTTGATGGGATTGAGGTCAGTGCTTTGGGTTCATCAACACCAAACACAATCAATCAAAGTAATCTACCTTCATTGTGCCTAAGGCACAATCATGCCGGAAAAAAAGACAACAACCGTAGAGAATTCTCTAAAATGTCTAGAAAAGATGTACAGAAATCCCTCGCTACTTCGTGCTTTGGTTATCACTGGGTTATTGCAGACTTTGAATTGAATTGGTTTTATTATCATAGATTTCAACATACAATGCTTGTGTTCTGCACTAGACAGCAGACAACAAATGTTATAAATGGGGCAGGTTGTGTGTGTGTGTGTGTTTTGGGTGGGCATGACTGCCTGTGTTCGCAATTGTGATAGGCTCGTGTATGACGTCAGTCAAAGTGCTGGGTGAGCGCACAAGTCAATGTGGCCACCAAAACAAACTGTGGAACACAGTGAGTGCTGGCTTTTATCGGTTCGTTACATCGAAAAGAAACTCATCAATTAAATCAGACTCTCAAGAAAGCGCAAAGAAACGGTAATCATCAGCGGCTGCTCTGTAGATTATTATCAGGTTATGGGGGTGCTGATCTGCTGGTGATCCCGGCAGCTAGGGTGATCTGCAAGTTCGGGGGCTTTCTCCAGGTGCTGTGGAGTGCTTTGCCCTCTGAGATCTGATCTGCAGCCTCAGTGGAACTGTTTGAATCTAGGCATGAAAAACACACTTATGTTCTATAGCTTATGAATGATCATTATTTAATGTTGACAATTTCTCTGTATTGTCTGTTAATGCTTACATCCATTGCAACCAGATCATCATTTTGGTTTTATTTTAATTTTATATTATACTTAAATTATTTATGTTATGTTTGATTATATTGTTTGTTTATGCTACATCCAATGCAGCCTGGTCATCCTGGAAGGGGATCACCTCATGTGCTTCTCAAGTTTTCTTCGTTTTCCTTATGCTAAGGATTTTGAGTTTTTCCTTGCCCTCGAGTAGGTTTTAGATCAGGGGGTGGTGTAATAATAGTCTGTAGTTTGCAATAGTCTGTGGTCTGTACGGGCCTTTGAGACTCCTTGTGATTAAGGGCTATACAAAGAAACTTGACTGAGGCGGCGTCGTGAGAAAAGTCAATAGGGAGGCTGCAGGTCTGACCTACTGCTACGGCTAGGCTAATAACTGTAAGTACTTGTATCTCAGAAACGCAAGAGCCAATACCCATGAAAACTGATGACCTGGAATTAGGCCTTGGCGATAAATCGATAATGCTAGTAAGCGTTAATAATTTTTGCCACAATAAATGATAAAAACGTTCACTAAAAGTCGATAATTTAAACTCTAATTACTACCCGCCCACCGGACAGAATCAAGTTGCTACTGCGATGAAAATGCAAATTCCAGATCAACATTCAGGAGACGAAGAAACTGACGAGGACCAGCCAATCATTTTGCAGGAATAGCGACTCACAATGAAAGCAGATGAGTACAACGCAGTCAAAATGAGCGAAAACGAGACAAACTCATCTTCACTTGTTTGGAGGTTTTTTAGCTACTTGGAGTCTGATAAAAAATATCAGCGCGGCAACTAGCACTGCGAACTTTGCTGACCAAGTCAGCCAACACGTCAAACTTATTCCACCATTTAAAACCGTATCGCCTGTTAGAATACACATAAGGAACAACTATTCAGCCCCAAACGAGTGCTTGCGGACATTCACTGAACACCGGGCCACATGAAAAAAACTTTCCAAGATCTCTGCAACCAGCCCCTTCTCTGACTAGGTAGTCACGTGTTTAATGTTCCTCATATTTGTGAAATGCTGTGTAATGTTTTGTCACCCTGCGTCTTTGTTTTGACATTAAAGATCTGTAAAAGCAGAATCAGACTTTCACTTAAGGGCAAAAATTCGATTTAAAACATTTCTTATCGGTCGATATCACATTTCATCGTTAGAACAATTTTTGGCATATCGCCCAGGCCTACTTGGAACTACAACTCATGGGAAATCACTACATTCGAAAAGGTTGTATTTTAATCATCGCAGAGACTTGGCTCAATCAGAGAATACCTGATGCTAGTGTGTTGATAGTATGTCTACATTGCTTTCTTACTTTGAAAGTTGAAGTTTTGTATTAGGAAAATGAAGACCATTCATTCAACTGCATTTCTGTGTTCTCTGTTTTTATTTGTAGATCTATTGTCGTTATTTTGTTACACTCATGTACTCTCAGTTGGTAAAGAGGTCATCTCGAGAAGTTTGATCCTTTGGGGCTTTTAACAAGGGGCGTCGCTACTTTCCACATTCACTTATCGCGGGGGGTTCTGTTCCCCCTTAACCGCGATAACTGGGGAATTACTGTACCTAAAACCTGCAAAAAGTATCAAGTGCTGTGCTGAAACTTTATTCAAAACACAAGCAATCTCCATAGTGACTGAAACACTACTTGCTTTCACGCTCTGGTGCCTGGCTTCTGCCGGATGAAGAACTTGAGAAGAAAATTGGAGCATGATCTATAGCCCCTTTGCGCTTCAGTGGCACAACTGCCTCTTTCCATTCATAGAGGAACTACACCGTGAGGGATGTTCAAATAGCTTGTCCGAGTGATTTTATAGTTTTTTTTTTAAATATTTTCATATTGTGATATAAAAAAACATGCACCAGCAACTTGTAGCTTGATAAAAACTATAGTATTTACCCTTGGGAAATACCGGAAGTCCTAGATTTAAGACATACTTTATGACACGCGTGCCTCGTCCAGGATTTCGACCTAAACAAATTGGGTTTTTCGGTACTAAATTCCCCTAAAAAGTATTTCATATTCACGTTTTGCTACATTTTGCTTTAAGCATTACAGCAACTAGTTTAAGTCACCTTTTTGCTGATGTTCGTTTCCTTCTATGTCAAAAACTAGTTTATTTTACTTTACTTTATTTTAGCCAGCTGCTACTGTTATTGTTGGCTGTTGCTGCCTTGTCCTGCAGTGTCATTCGTCTTCCACAGCTGAACATTGCTGATTTTTGTGAATCAGGGTCACGACGCTTGACAAAATCAGTCTTTTACTGACCTTTTTATTAGCTTCTGCAGTTACTATCTAAAGTTACACTTTCAACAGAGGTATTGGCTCCTCTTAGCTGCTCCTGGTTTATTCAGCTTGCTAGGTCTTTTGTTGTTGCTGGCAGGGATTAGGAGCATCTTTCATGTTCTCTCCGCTGGCTTAAATTCGAGCAGGAAAATATGGAAGTATGCTTCAGAATTTTGCCAAATGTTGTTCTTTTAGGCTTCCTTGGTCTGTCTTCTTCAAATACACATGCTTCAGCTCAATTTTAAGCTTTACCAACCTCTAGTTGTGAATTATCACACACTGTTACTTTAAGATTGAATGAATTTCAGCATCCTATCTTGTTTAGTGACTAGAAGCTCGTATCCATCCTTCAACGCTCCAGTCAGAACTAGAGCATTAAAGCATATCTTTTAAAACCTTTGTTAAGGTTAGTTCTGCATAATTAAGTTCATCTGTCAGGATCTTGGCGATGGGGCATTTCCACTCAGCAAAACACACCGAACAGCATGTGAGCAAGCCGTCAAATGTTCATCGGCCTGGATTAAATCCAGTGCGACCATTTACTCACGCCCGGTTACTTGAGCCTCACGCCAAGGTCCGCTTTTCAGAAAAATCTCTATACCGAGGAGCCATCAAAGGGCAATTTCTCCACTGATCATCCACGGATGCCCCTCATTCTATGATGAGATGAGAGCAGTGGTGCTGATTACACAAGGAGCTCATCAGAAGCACGCAAGTCACGTCATGCGGCTGTTGTCAATCATGAAAGTGGTAATAGTTTGCATACATTTTTCTTAAGTCCCACCTGTACTGATCTTCTCACTCCAACATCTCAATTTCAAGTATAGAGCCCCCTTAATTTGCATTTTGACGATGAGAATGACATCATTTAAGAGTCAATAGGAATTTGGGGAGCTGAAACATGCTGCTCATTGGACTTACATTATGCATGTTTGAGTGCGAATGGGAACTTAATTGTACTGTACATTTACACAAACAAGTCTGACGTATTCCTCCTTAAATAGATGAGCCAAGACTTTCAAAATGTTTACATCAATAATCCTTGCTGAGTTAAATTTATTGTCTTTATTGTTTTGAAGTATAAATGGATCTTGTAAAACTGAGACAGTGTATAATAATTTACCACTAGAGGTTTTTGTGGTTTATAATGGTGCTAAAGCGTGTGCATTGGAATAAGACACACTACTGAAGCCCAAAGGCTACCACTTAGCAAAATTTGGAATCCTACTTCCATATTTTCTTGTGTGAGCAAGGATGAATTTCAGCCACTGACGGGACAAGTTTTTAAATCTTGTGACGACAACAAGAGATCCAGCAGGGCTGCATAAAGAAGCAATATCTGGAGTTGGTCAGAGCTGTTGTAAGTGACTAACTTGTGCGATAAGTGGCAGTGAGGTGCTGAAAGCACCACTGGAACAAGCTACCTGGCAAAATTATAATTCAGGTTTCTGTAGTCGTAAGATGGCAGATAAATTTGCCACCTTCTTTAAGTTGTGTTATATGATTACACATTTCTAAACGTACAAGTCTTTAAAACAAAAATCACATTCGACGGATTTTTACCTATTTTTTTGAATTAATAGTGTTTCAATTTAATGAAGACAGTATTTTTATACCACCAGGGATCACTGTATAATACACGCTGTGGTTTTAATGAGTGTTCGTATTAGCAAGTACTTTTCCTTAGAAAGCTGCAACAAAATACAGTGTAATCATGGGAAAGAGTCGTGTTCAGCTAAAAGTGAGCTGTCCAATGGCCACATTTGTTTTCCTCAGATAAATAGCTCAAGAAGAAAATCCCACCACAGATACTTTTTAATCTTGCTTTAAAAAAAGGCTGTGGAAAATATGTGTGCAGCCTAACCCATTGCCAGTTCTTATTGATTAGCTGTCACAAGAAGAACTATTGAGTTCTGTGCAACAGATAGGAATAAACGAGCATTCCTTCACCCCAGCCTGCACTTAAAACATTCACTCACATGCAGGGATTATTTATTTATGTGTAGTTGGCACTCTGAAAGTTGATATAATCAGTTTATATTATTTTCCAAGAGTATGGTATAAATCGTCATTATGGATAAAATATTCAATTACTGATTTATTTTATCCAGTATGGATTAAATAAATCAGTAATTGAATGATGCTATTGATAAAGGTAACATTGTTTTCAATTTGTGCAATTCCAGCATCCACTATTGCAGAAGTCACAAACGTGGGCACCAAGTTGTCCCTGAAGATCACTTTAGTAGCCCACAGAATGTTTAAGAAAATAGCCTACCAGTGATGGGTCATATCAAGGAAATTTGATTTAAAAATCATTGATTTGATCAGTGTCTTTAAAATGAATTAATGGATGAATGAGAGAATATGAGAAAAAAAAAAGTCAAGAATGAAAAATAATGTTAATGTAACATTTCCCAAAAGGAAAAGGAAGAAGCATACAGTGTCACGACCAGTACAAGCAGGGGTCCAAAATGCGTTACGTTTCACACAATGTTTTATTAAGGGCGGGAGGAAGAAGACAGCAATCTGGTGCTCGCTGGGCAGAAGGAGCGGGTAGCTGTCTGAACAAAGCGTGGTCGAACATCGGAACAAGTCGGGCAACCGGGATGGGAGACGGACCGTAGTCAGAGATAGGAACAAGTTGGCTCGCCGGGACGAGCGGGAAGCCAGGGATCAATACAGGAAACAGAATCAGGATACGGGTAGCTGGAACAGGAGAACGGAGCTTGGATCGATACAGGAAACAGAATCAGGATCAGGGTAGCCGGGACCAGAGAATGGAGCTTGGATTGATCCAGGTAACAGGTCGGGATCACAACGGGAGCCAGAGTCAAAAGTGTTTGCCTTGCATGAGCTGAAGTTCGCAGACGGACCAACGAGGAGTGAATGAGAATGACGTGTTTAAATTGGACAACTAATTAGGAAACTAACGGCAGCTGGGGCTAAACGAGAGAGCGCAGGTGAGAGCAGTGGGTGAATCATGACAGAACCTCCCTCAAGGTACGGCTCGAAAAGTCCCGAAGATCAGTGCTTGTGTGAGTGTTCGCTGTGTCCAATTCTGGTCATTCCGCACTGTCACGACCAATACAAGCAGGGGACCCAAATGCGTAACGTTTTACACAATGCTTTATTAATGGATTGGGCGAGAGAAAAAACAGCATTTGGAAAAATGTGCACACTATACAAAATGTAACTTACAGCAATGTCCGGATATTTTTCCACATCCCGAAAAAACTACCGTTTATCGTAAGTTGAATAGTCGTAAATAAGGGAGCGTCTGTATACTTATTTGACTCCTACCCTTACAATTTCCTTAATAACTGTCTTACAGCTAGAGACCCTGTGTATTTACATACAACAAACGCCTCATGGATATATTTACATTGGTTCTGTTACTTCAATATCCTCATCATCACCGCCATCACTTTTTCCCCGTCATCATCATGGCTGTCTCAATATATTTTCAACATATTTAATCATAAGAGTATCGATTATAATAACAATAATTCTCATTAGGGCTTATGGTGACACCGACTGTTTTGTGGTGTGTGTTGTCCATCCTACAAAGTTTCTTTGAACCTGCTGCTAGAGGGGGACCACCCCCTAGCAGGAGGATCACCCATAGGTAAGTGTCCTGATCTGTGCATTACAAAGACAAAAGATGGGAGCTTGAGCCAGATACCTCCAGCATCAAAACTCCCCCTTATCTGCCCTAACTATGAGCTTTGCAAGAATTTCCATTTTGTGTTCCACAGAGAGCTAGAACCACCAAGTTTAAATATCTTGGAGCTGTCGTATCAGAAGAGGGGTCAGAACCAGAAATCATGGCCAGGATAGCTCAAACCACTACCGCACTTGCCAGACTTAAACCCATCTGGAGGGACAATAACATGGCAGTGAAAAATCAGACACATGCAAGTGCTGGTTACATCCAAGTCAAGTCAAGTCAAGTCAAATATATTTATATAGCCCTCAATCACAAAAATGTCTCAAAGGACTGCACAGGATTACAATGACAGAATTACCTGTTCTTAAACCAACATGCGGGCAAGGAACAACTCAAAACCTCAGCGTGAGGAAAAAGAGAAACCTTGAGAAGGGACCTCACAAGTGGTATCCCCCTTCCAGGATGACCAGGGTGAATTACATTTAGTATTACAGTACACAAACATAGTAAACACTAGGTATCATGTTCAAAATTTGTCCGGAAAGTGCATGACAGCAGCGACGCCCCCTGCCTGTAAACTAGTCCAGAAAAGTGTATGACGGCCACGACGCAGCTTCCCATCTCTGCCAGCTGGTCAATGCAGGCGTTGACATGCTTCAGGTCAAACACTTGTCCGCTGACTCATCTCAAATCGTCCTTCTCCTTCATACCACCACCAGGCAGGCAGTCGGAAGAAGACAGTACAATACAGAATATGAGGTGGGCATCAATCATAAGCTTTGGAACAGAAGTGTGTCTTAAGCCTTGATTTAAAAACTTGAGGTTGCAGATCTTATCTCCGGAGGCAGGGCATTCCATAGCACCGGGGCCCGGATGGAGAACGCTCTCAAGCCTGCAGACTTCTTGGCTCTCGGAGTCACCAGTAGACCGGCATTTTCCGAGCGCAGACTCCGTGCAGGAACATAGGGGGAAATCAAATCAGAGAGATAAGAGGGTGCAAGTCCATGCAAACATTTATATGTTATTAAGAGAACCTTAAAGTCACATGTTAAGTGGACTGGGAGCCAGTGCAAGTTGGCCAGTACAGGAGTAATATGCTCAAACTTTTTGGTCTTAGTCAAAAGTCTCGCTGCTGAAATTCTGAACCAGCTACAAACTTTTGATGCTAGATATCGGGAGACCAGAAAGCAATACATTACAGTAATCAAGCCGAGAAGTAATAAACGCATGAATTAAAACCTCTGCATCTGATTGGGACAGCATCGAACGAATCTTCGCAATGTTACGGAGGTGGTAAAAAGCTATTCTAGTAATATTTTTCACGTGTGACTGAAACGACAGATTAGGATCAAATATAACACCTAGTTTTTTGACTGATTCACTCTGGGTGATATTACATTCTAGGTTCAGGGTAGTGTATGAAAACAACTGACGACAGTGAGCTGGACCAATAATCAACATTTCAGATTTTTCTGGGTTAAGGCGCAAAAAATTAAGTGACATCCATCTTTGAATCTCAGTAAGGCAAGCCTCCATATTTCTACAACTGAACTGTCCAGTTGTCTCCAGTGGCACATACAGTTGAGTGTCATCTGCATAGCAATGGAAACTAATATTATACTTGCGGATAATGTCACCAAGCGAGATCATATAAATACTAAAAAGAAGGGGGCCAAGTACAGAGCCCTGTGGAACACCACAGTGGACATTAGATTGTTTAGAGGTCAGATTGCCATAGTTAACACATTGCATCCTGTCTGACAGGTTGGACCTAAATTATGAAAGTACAGTTCCTGAGATACCAATGCATTCCAGACGAACAAGTAATATGTTGTGGTTGACAGTATTAAAAGCAGCAATGAGATCCAGCAGCAGTAACATTGATGAGGCACCGGAATCTATTGCTAAAAGGAGATCATTAGTTACTTTAGCCAGGGCTGTCTCAGTAGAGTGATTTGCCCTAAATGCTGACTGGACAGTTTCAAAGAGGTTATTTTCTGACATTAAGTCATTTAACTGCTGTGCAGCGACCTTTTCAAATAATTTTGCAAAAAATGGCAGATCACTGGCCTATAATTACCTAGGCTTTCTGGGTCATGGTTAGGTCGCTTAAGCGTGGGTTTAATAACGGCAGACTTGAAGGCTACAGGATCAATCCAGTGTGACCATTTACTCACGCCCGGTCACTTGAGCCTCACGCCAAGGTCCGCTTTTCAGAAAAATCTCTATACCGAGGAGCCATCAAAGGGCTACAGGATATCGCTATCCCGAGGATAGCGATATATTGATAATATTTAAAACTGATGGTCCTAAGATCCCAAACAGATCCTTCACCAGTGAAGCTGGAAACGGCTCAAGCAGGCAAGTAGTTTGTTTGGCCCTACTGACCATCTGTGTTAGATGATCAAGAGACAAATCATTGAAACTGGAGAATGTTTCTGAACAACCGCCGACACGGTCCTTACTTAACACCTCCACATCTTTGAGATAGGAGGAGGTTACAGAGCGTTGTTTTAAAATTTCATTCCTGATTAGATGAATCTTTTTATTAAAAAAATCCATAATGTCATTAGCAGAATAAGTAAAACTATTTGGGTTAAGTTGTTGTCTGGTAAGTTTCGCCACTGTGTCAAACAAAAATTTCGGATTATTCTTATGTTTAACAATAATCTTAGAGAAAAACGATGCTTTAGCTGAGGCAAGAGCTACTTTATATTTCAGCAAGCTGTCACACCAGGCCAGTCGGAAGACCTCCAGCTTTGTAGTGCACCATTTTCTGCAACCTTGTTTGAATGACAAGGTTTCTTCAGTAAACCAAGGTGTATGCGTCTTAGGTTGAAATGTATGCCTTAGGGGCTCCACAGAGTCAAGAACATTAACCAAAGCAGTATTAAAGTTATTTGTAAGTGAGTCAAAAGACCCAGTGTACGAAGGGAAGGCTGCAGTTTATATGTAATAGTTCTTTTAAAGCTAATGCCATCGTAGGGCGGATATTGCGACTGCTAAAGCCTAAATTTTCTTCACAGTAAACATTAAACAGTACCTCACACTTAACAAGATAGTGATCAGAGATGGCATTAGGATAGGGTAACACTGTAACATTTGAGGCTACTACGCCACGGGTCAGAACATGATCTAGAGTGTTCCCATCTTTATGAGTTGGCACATCAACTACTTGATTGAAACCAAATGTATCAATCAGTGACTTAAAAGCAATTGCAAGTTAATTTGATATGGGTGTTTATGTGAACATTAAAATCACCAATAATTACAACATTGTCCGCATAAGTTACTAAGTCTTTTAACAGTTCCAAAAATTCATCCAAAAAATTTGAGTATGGTCCACAACAACTACATAAATTGGTGTTGACTTTAAGGACCTCATAACAAGTGATTCAAACGTTTTAAAAGCAGTAGGGGTATCAGGAGTAAATATCAACTTACCTCCCGATATAAGGGCAACGCTTCCACCTTTTTTGCATGGTCGTGCCAAGTGCGAACTCACAAAGTTAGGGGGAGAAGCCTCATTTAACACTACAAACTCATTTGGTTTTAACCAGGTCTCACAAAGGCCAATAAGGTTAAGATTGTTTTCATTAATGAGGTCATTGACAAGTAAAGCTTTGGAGGCTAGTGATCTAATATTCAGAAGGCCAAGCTTCAGCACTGTGGACTGAGCTGAACCCTTTCCAGAGTTTTAAAGCTTAATGGAAACCTTAGTGGTAACCTCCACAGGATTATACTGGGCCCGAATTCCATACCACAGGAATGTTGTTGACAGGTGGACTAGCATGATGAATAGTGGTAGAAAATAATGTTATTTATTCTCCCTCCTCACCTAACAAGGGAGAATCATAGGTAAGAAGCACAGAAGAAGATGCTATAGAAGAGTACAGATCAGGGTGTGTGGTGCAGGCAATGGAACACTCTAAACTACAAAAACTATGTGCATTGCATGAATCTAGCATAGTGCTAGTTAGCTCTAGCATTATAGACTCCACACCCGTGGTTACAGGTTCACTAATCACCTGTGACCTGGCCTGCACTAGTGTACCCTGTCATGGAAGGCTTAAACAGTAATCTATATTTTTAGAAAGAGTGAGAGCACCTTCCCAGTTAGGGTGAAGGCCGTCTCTCCTCAGCCGGTCAGGTAGGCCCCAGAAAGCAGGCCAGTTATCCACATACCTAAATCCCTGCTGACTACAGAAACTTGCCAGCCACCGGTTTAGCGAGACTAGTCTGCTAAACCTCTCATCATTGCCTCTCGCAGGCAAGGGGATAGAGACAATTACCCGATGCCGACTCATCTTTCTGGCGAGATTACAGGTCCTAGCAAAAAATTTTTTTGTAATCTCAGATTGCCTCATTTTAGTATTATTAGAGCCAACGTGAATGACTATATCAGTGTAGCTAGCCCTGTCCTGGTGTCTAGATTTGCATGTCAGCTCCCTCAAATTAGCCTCAATGTCGGGTGCTCTGGCCCCAGAAATATACATAACCGTGGCTGGGGTGCTAAGCTTTATGTTACGGGTGATGGAGTCACCTATAACTAGTGTGCGGGAGCCAGTAGACCGGGGTGGAGTGGGACTAGCTAGGGGGCTGAACTTATTATGTGTCTGAATTAGCATGCCGTTTAGGGCTAGTGCTAACCGGACTAGCAGGTTCGCTACAACCCACGCTAGCAGTGGTGTCCGCGGCACCTAACATTTTCCTTTTAAACTGCTCTAGCTCACGGACACGTCCCTCTAGAAGGGCTACTTGCCTACGGAAGCGGGAGCAACCATTACAACAACCCATACTCACTTGTAAGCAGTCGGAAGCCGAACAGTGTCTTAGCAGCCGTGGGAGGGGTTGCCCTTCACCAGCGATCGGCAGCAGCGCGACTGTAAAACTGTTGTGCGCAGAACTTACCTTACACCCATCGTCCGAGATACTTACCAGAAACGTTTAAACTGTTCGAGATAAAAAATCTCAGTCCAGAATTCTGCTATAGTAGGAATCTGAATCGATCTCGTAGTCGCGACGACGTGAGCAACACAAAAACTCCCATCCTCCTCTACGCTTGCAAGACATGGACTCTCACAGTAAAACTGGAATATAAAATCCAGACCATGGAAATGCAATGCTAAGGAATCTACTATGCATCAGCTACTCGGTCCATGTGACAAACAAAACGGTGCAAAACACCTTCAGAGTGCAAGAAGTGTTGTCACCTGTACGCAGGCAGAAAACTTCAGTGGTATGATCACGTCACAAGATCATCAGGACAGACCAAAATAATTCTCCAGGGCACAATCCAAGGGGGTGGGAGGAGGGGAAGACAGAAAAAGAACTGGGCCGACAACATTTAGGAATGGAATGTTGCTAATATTGCCACGACCCAAAAACAGGCTAGGGACGTTAACAGTGGAGAAGGCTTTCCAGAGTTGTATCCTCATTGGTGACCCGACGACCCATGCGTTGAAGGGATTTGAGAACCGTGAACTGTTTCATTTCATTTCATTTAACTGTTCTTATTAAAAGTTATCTCTATGTGATTGTATCTCCACTTATTTAGTTTTTGTTTAGTTTTCACCATCAACCAACATATTTTTTCACCTCATTGTTTTGTTACCCTACTGAGGATAAGCGGTGCAGATAATCAATTAATGAACGTTTTGTTAATAAATTGTGGGTCTAAGAAGCAGACCACTGACATGTGGGAGAGCTATAATTTGGCTAACGGTAGAAAAAACATCAACCAAAGACTTGTTAAGTTTTTAACCAGCTGCAGCGGGGAGAGTAGCGGGAGGACAAGCAACCGGCTAGTTCTCGGCTCACCTTCCACACTCACTCTGGTTCACCCCCGTCTGCCTCTGTGTTTTATTGGAACCACAAGACAGGAAAAGTACTGGTATGTTCAAACAGAGACAAAAGACCACCCCCATGGAAAAGTACTTACACCTTTAAACAAAGACAGCAAGACTAAGAAACGGCCAAAAGGAACATCAATTGATCAGAAATACACACCTTGAGCCAATATGTTTAAGCCTACTTTACATTTCCCCTCTAATGTGGATTTCTAAACATCAAAGGACATACAACCTTTTGGCTTTAAATGAACTCATCATAAAAGGAATCACAACGGGGTGGCAGCCAGAAAGGGGTGAAAACCCTCAGTAGGGCAAAATTCCCCTTCTCCCCTCCCGCTTGGGAGCAAAAACCTCTTGGTTTAACTGACACCTGGAAAAGGCCGAACAACGAAAATACAATAATGGTATCCATCCTGTCAAAATAACAAAAATGTTTCCATGCAGCTCCCCGATCATCGTGTATGTGTGAGGGCAGGGGAAGAGTTCAAAGTCCTTCAGACGCTTTCATCAAGCGATTTATCAAAGTCTTCATCTTCCGTGGAGATGAGGTTGTAATGGTACATTTGAGCAACAAAAATTTTGTTGAAGACTCGTTTCGTGAGAGGCACAATACAACAGGAACACGTGCCACACAATAGGAGTAAGTTTAGGGTGATCACGATGAACAGAATTAGCACTTTCAACAGAACCTGCGTCCAGTTCCTGGAAAGCAACCAATATAACCATCCTGAAGGTACACCTTTCTCTTGAGACAAAGTATACCTTAGGTTCCTAATTGTGGACATAGCATCAATTGGTTTTGTTTTCGTCAGGAATGTAGGTACAACAATGTTCCCCTATGAAAGCACATACACCTCCTTGTGGGGCTAGGGCTAAATCTATTGCCATTTCGACTCATTTATGGAGACCTACTGTGGGTGCATTTGGATGTTTCGTTGGCACGATTTCAACCCATTTGGTTAGTGAATCGACGAGTACAAGACAATATTTGTATTGACCACTTCTGTTCAATTCAATGAAATCCATGTGTACAATCCCAAATGGGTAAGTCCCAACCGGGCACTCCGCTCTTTTAGGTCTAATGTTACCCTGAACATTATGCTTATTACACACTAAACTAGACCTACAAAAAGTTTTAAAATATGTTGTACTATGGATATCATCCCCCCTGTTAAGACATGGGCTTTCCCATGGCTCAATATTGCCACTATTTGAAAAAAGCTACAGGGAATGAGAGGATTTGGTACGCGCTGTTGTCCACATTGTCTTCTTGGCAGCATTGTATGATCTTTGTATTGTCTGGTTGTTTCTTCATCGAATATGGTGCAGATTGTTTTTGGGAGCTCCTGGAAGGAGGCGCTCCAGGATTTTCCGATGTTATAACACAAGGCGATGAAATGTTCACGCCCCATGACCAAACTGCTGCCGATTGGTCCACGCTGTTGCCGATGCAGATTTCTCAATCCTCCTTTGAAGAATGGGAGGAGAAGTGATAGGTCATCGCCCTCCTCCCCAGGTGAGGTGATAAGTCATTGTTATCTGCAAAGAATGGAACAAAAGGCACATTCCAACGCAAAGCCCAGTTTACGAAAACCTTCTGCCTGAGTTCACACTCGAACGCTGAAGTCAGATTTAGGACAAGTAACTTCATTCCTTCCTTTGGAGGGACCAGCTCGATGGCCTTGGGGGTAGGGCGCCTGCCCCGAGACTGGGGGGTTGCTGGTTCAAGCCTCGGCCAAGTCATACCTAAGACCTACAACATTGGTACTCATTTCCTCCCAGCTTGGCGCTCGGCATCAGTGGTTGGAATTGGGGGTTTGGTCACCTAATGACTAACACATCAGGTGGGTTGAGCGAGGGGGTTGGAAATCCCCTCCTCTGTATCAGTCTCCCAGAAAGAGTCAGAAATGACTCTAGCCACCTCCCACTAGGGGGACATGGCTCCGGTATGTATGTAACTTTATTCCCTCTTTTGGACTAATGAAATCAGTCCACTAACTTAAAGAGACCAAAATCAATAACCATAACACAAAGACACCCCAAAAATAGAGAACGTACATTTTCCCAAAAATAGAAAAATAAAAAAGATAAACATTGATCTACTTCATTACACCTCCATAAATAAGTGAAATTAGCTAAGCTAAAAGTAAGCAACGTAAAAATCAACAAATGTAAAAGGTGATGAAATGTATGAAAAAATAATTCCAATTTTCAAAATCAAAAACGTCCCATTCCCTTTTTTCCAGTGCATGGACTATCCATCATGTAATAATTTAAACTACGATTGCAAAGAGTAATTTAGCATAGCTTAAAACCTTCAAGCCCTATTAACATACTCTTCTTACACAACTTGATCTAACCCGCCATCATGGTCCTCATGCAGTCCCAAGGGGAAGACTGGTGGCTCCCTCTTTGGCTCTTCCAGTGGAAGCTGGAGGTATTGGCCCCTCAAGGGACCAACAGCTCTCTGAATGGCCCGAGATATAAGGTTCCTGTTACATGGAATAACAACCACATAATCCAAAAACACCAACTACTATAATCAAAGCAATTGTAGCTGAAGTCACCAGGTCTTTATAGGGACCAAAATAATCCATAAAGCGATCCCAGAGATCAGCATCTACACCAGAATGTTCCCTTATCTTCTTGTTGAGGGTTCTGAGGCCCTCAATAGCTTTGGTCAAAAGTCCACCTGGTGCTGTGTTGTTAGGGATTAAAGCGGTTGTAAAGTTGATCTCCTTCACACCATAACCAGATGTTTGCTCTGGCTAGAGGGAGGGGCACAATAAATTACATTTTAACCTCACACCATTCAGAAGGCACCTCACCCACTGTTTCCTAGAATTTACGACATGTCATCTTTTGTTGAGCCACCTTTTTGTCAAATAGAGGTTTTGCTTTTACCTTTGAAGTGATGGGGTCGAGTTTATCTGTTCATCAATTGTTAAGGCCATGGGTAGTGCATGGGGTAACCGGATTTTGAGACCTGTAAGTTGACATTTCCATTCTTCAATGGAATAGGAAAGCAGTGGTTGTGGTGAGCTTCCTCCAAGTATGCCCTGTGGCTTGGAGCTCCAGCCCTTGGTGGCCAACTGCACAGCCGTTGAGGTTCTGGCTGTATGTCATCTGCAGTCTGCCCTGGAGGTGTCTTGACCTGAAAAATAAAACTTTGTGCAACAAGGTTCACTTGGTGCCAGAAGGAAGTGGGTGTCAAGACCAGGTCTCTCATAGACATGGATAAGAAGGGCAAACTATGTTGATTTACCCAAAGCCCTGCTTCACAGTGGCCACCAACACTCAGCAATGCAAAACAATGTTCAGTGTTAGTTGGTTAGTAAGCATGTGTCTGCTTGAGCTATTAACCTTCTTGTGAAGATTAAAACATGTGTAAATAGATCTTCCCTTGATAAGTCTAATGGGGACTTGCACAAATGTCCACCTCATGAGGCCCCAGACTTTATCATCCTTTTCGTTCTCCTCGGTGGACTCGACAACCACCAGATCACAAGATTCTAAATCAAATAAATGCAGTCTAAACAATTTACTCTTCAGAATTGTCAGTCTATTTGGTCTCTAAATCTCAAATTTGGCTGATTGCACTGTTTCAGTCACTGAATTGCTTAACATCATCATTAGAATCAACCAACTAGTTAAATCATCAACCAGCCAAATAAAACTCTTTTTATTTACTATTGTTATGATTCACTCTTCCTTTTTTTTTTTTTTAATCATAAACGATGCATTATCCTTTTAGGCCAATCTTTAAGCATTACTTTTGTAAACATTTTCTTCCTTGCTTTTTTATCTTGATACTCTTCATCTCTTATTCCTTTTAAAATCTTAATATCATGTTTACGCTAAAGTTTTGTGTCTAATCTTGTTGCATGCAATGTTTTTATTGAAAATTTCAATGTAGATGTTTACTTACATCCCAGGATCTCCTGTTTACCATATCAGTATTCTAAATTTCTCGTTACTAGGTTCTGATTGCACAATTTTACAAATGTAAATGCTTAGTGCTTTAGTTAACCTAAATAAAATCAAAGGTATTTTCCTATTACCTATTTTTCTTCTTAATCAGCTTGATGCCTCTTAATCTGGCAAGAAATCTGAAACCCTCTAATATGATGTGTTCATTATGTTGAGCAAAACAAACAAGTTAGATGGAGAGCGTATTCAGCAAAAATGAACATAATCGCTTTATTTAGTAAAATATTAATGCTTATAAACATTTCTCCTTTTTATTTATCTCCTAAAATAAAATTGAAATTATTCCAAACAGTCCATATTGGCTATACCAACTTCCTCTATGTAGTTATAAATCATCAATTGTGGACAACCTAGATAAGTGGGTGAGTTTAACATCAAAATCTATCAATCTTCCTCATATATGTAATTATTTTGTCATTAACAAGACCCCTGAGATTCGATCTGCAACCTCAGTGGAAATGTTAAAATCTAAGCTTAAAACACACTTCTACTCTTTAGCATATAAATAATTAATATTTTATGTCGATAATATGTGTATTATTTGCCCTCATGTAGGTTTTAGATGAGGGGATGGTGTCGTAATAGTCTGTAACTTGAAAAAAAAAATCTCCTGGATGCAACTGGGACGCATCATCAGTGATGTATCCTGAGTTCATTGAGTGTTTCGGGTCTCGCAACATCAGACATTCTCGCCCAGGTGACCCAGCCGAGGTCGATCAGGCCTCAACTTGCGTCCCAGTAGCAGTCCACGGATCTGCCCTTTTGAGCCAAAGCCACCTGGTGGCTTTTTCTGCAGCTTCACTAGCGGGTTTAATGGCTTTCTTCTTGGCTGCCCCTGTCACACCCAACCGTCCTAGGACTTTGCAGTAGGATCGCCCAGCAAAACCCCTTCAGCCGACCTCTATTGGCTCAAAGAAAACTTTCCAGCCCCTGCCTCTGCACTCATTCACCAGCTACTGGTACTTTGCACGTTAATAATAGTTTGCAATAGTCTTTGATCCGTGCAGCCCTTTGAGACTCTTTGTGATTAAGGGCTATACAAATCAACATGACATGACTTGACATGACATAATGTGACTTCAAGCAGACATATATTCTTGAATGTCCTTTAACAAAGGCTTTGATGTGAGTTTCACATCGGCGGCCCTTTTTGGCGAGTTTTGGGATCGCTTTGAGGGAGTGAGGCCCCAGTTTTCTGCTTTTACGGTGGAGAAGCTGACTGACAATGTTAACAAGATAGTCAATGTCAGAATGGTCAATGAAGCGGTGATTGCAGAGGACATCTGTTTTTGGTTGAGCAAGTACTGCACGATAAAAGGCCAGGCTATGAAGGTGAGGGATGAGGACGGCGTCTGGAATTGTGCCTGGAGGGTACCCATCCAACAATGGCAAGACCTGTGACATGTGTTTAATTGCTGTTAAAAGTGTCAATAAAATTGTTTAAACCAAAAACCCTTGCTTGAATGTTGCTTGGCCCATCAAAAACATTTTTCCAAAATATGTCCATCTCAAAAATGAAATGACTCCATTGTTTTTGTTAGTTCCATTGCAACTGGCTGTCAATCAGTTCAGAGTGTCCCCCGAGTGCCTGAAGACAGCTGGGATGTGCTCCAGCACCCCCGCAACCTTGCTGATGATAAACGGCGTAGACAATGGATGAATGAATGTCTTGTTCAGCTGTGTCCCCCATCACAGCAAACAGTATTTTGTTCATCTTCGTTTAGATGTGCCACCTCTTGACAGTTCAATCTATCCTTTAGAGAGTCCATTGACTTTTAAAAAATGTTTTCTTTTTAGTGGAAATTAGAATCTTGCTAAATCAATCATGCTTGTATATCGGGATATCTTAATAAATCAGCTGGACTATTCAATCGCGTATTTTTTTGTTCTAAATTAAATGACCATATATACATTATCTTAGCTTAATCAGTTTTTATCCATTTATTTTCCTTACAATTATATTCTTTAATTCTCATGATCTGTCTCAAGATCAATTAATCTGCTATTTTTAAATTCATATGATCTTTCTCAGGATCGAATAATCTGCTCCTCATTGTCTTTTGTTTCCATACGATAAGCAAATTTACTGTATGAATTATCTCACCCGCTCTTGCAGCTCCTCTTATCACTTCTCCTCCTGCGCACCAACACAAGGCAAACTTTTCTTTCACTTGAATGTCCAAATCACGCATGTCCTCACAGGGAGGGCGGCAACCGTTCCTAAACTCATGACCTCATTACCCTGCCACAGATACACTGACCAAATTCACCCTCCATCTTATTATTCTAGATTTGACACAGTTCAATGTTGAAAAGTGGAATTATGTATCCCAATCAATCGTATTAAGGTTAAACTCACTTAATTTTCTCATATTTAATTGCATTTTTCCTTCAAACCAATTAAATCAACTACTTTAGCTCACCAATTTAATGTGAAAATGAGATCAATACACTTTGAGAGATATAATCATCCACAACAAGCTGTCTTACTCATTTGTATATCCATCAATACATTTTTCTTCCATTTTCTGGGTGAAAAGAAAGTATTAACAATTTTTCAATATTTTTGTATAAAAATGCCGTTGTCTCAAATTAATCTATTCCTATTCACTCAATTAGATTTTTCCCAGTCCTTAATTTACCAATTTTGAACTAAATAACTAAAAAAAAATTAGAACGGACAAAAAATGTTTTGGGACCACTTGGGGCCCGCGCTCCATGTTAGGTTTACCCCCAACACTTGTAGTAAAACCTGCACTCAAAGAAGACACAGAGACGTGAGTATATTTTACTTGCAAGGAGAATGACCGGAGACTGCCCAGTTACAGTCTACCAAACTCACTCTTAAGCAGTCTCCTTTGTTCTTGCCTTTTATTGTATTAGGGACGCCCTAGTTTACATAAGGTCTCTTCTGGTACAGGGAGGGGGAGTAAGAAAAAACAGTTGAGAACTGTTTTCTCTCATAACAACATGTTATCGTAACAACAATATTACTACTATTGAACTAGGCGTGCCTGCGGTCAGAGAGGAGCTGAGTGTGACACTCAGCTCCCCTATCTGGTGAACATCCTGTTTTCTACTTCTGCAAACACAAGCAAGAATGTCACACAGTATGCAAAGAAGATAAGCAACAGTAGAATATCATATTTACAGTTTAAATCCATCACATAAATAAGCATAAATAACCAATTGTGAGTCATTATCTAGTCATATAATTTTGTGAGTGGTTCCGTTGTCTTCCACAACTACTCAGACGAACCGGAGTCCGGTTTTAGATGTACTGACACCAGAAAATGTGGGGTTTAAGAAGCAGACCACTGACGTGTGGGAGAGCTATAAATTGGCTAACGGTAGAAAAAACATCAAGCAAAGACTTGTTAAGTTTTTAACCAGCTGCAGCGGGGAGAGAAGCGGGAGGACAAGCAACTGGCTTATTCTCGGCTCACCGTTTACATTCACTTTGGTTCACCCCCCGTCTGCCTGTGTTTTATTGAAACCACAAGACAGGAAAAGTACTGGTATGTTTAAACAGAGATCAAAGACCACCCTAATGGAAAAGTACAGACACCTTTAAACAAAGACAGCAAGACTAAGAAACGGCCAAAAGGAACATCAACTGATTAGAAATACACACCATGAGCAAATACGTTTAAACCTATTTTATATAAATATACATCTAGAATCTAGCCAACCCAGTCCTCGAGTGCCGCATGCCCTGCATGTGTTTGGAATTTCTCTGCTCCAATACAAGTGATGCCAATCACCTGGATCATTATCAAGCTCTCACAAAGCATGTTAACAAGCTGAAAATTTGCATCACCTGTGTTGGAGCACACAACCTCCAAAACTTGCAGAACGTGTGGCTCTCGAGGACCGGGTTGGCCACCCCTGAACTAGATGTAATGAATTTGCTTAATATAACGGTGACAGCAATATAATAACAATAACAATGTTCAACAATAACAATAAGAAAAGTCATAGTTAGTGATAATAATAATAACAACCACAACAAAAATAAAAATCACAATAGTTATAATAATACGCTTAATTATTAGCTTGACCCTAATATTGACTGTATAAGGTTTCTGCTCCAACATTATTTGGATACCGATAATACTACTGCTAATAATAATAACAATAATAGTCCCATACAGTTATCATTATAATTATCATGATAGTGATTACAATACCAGATTATTTATTAGTTTTACCCGTCTATTACTCTATAAATGCCACTTGTCACTAAATATCATTCAGACACATATAATAATGACAATAGCGATATTAACAGTTAATAACAGTTATGATAATCATAATTACAATAGTATTAATACTAATAACAGGGTTAAAATTTGGCTTAAGCCATCCATTTGCTACATAATAGTTCTAATCTGTAAATAGCATTCAGACCCCATTTTCTTCCTTTCTTTACTTTGACAAAATAGTTTCTTTGTATCAGAATTTTAAACAGGTAAATATTTGGACATTGTTTGCGCTCATCCTGTAAGTTGTTCCAAAGTTTCACTCAACGTACAGACACACACCTACTTTCCCTGGTGGTTCTTGCCGGTTGGATCTTGAAGTTACAACATGCCATAGCTTCCTTCTTTTTGTGTGAATAATTTTGGGATGTTCTCTGGGAGTTTATCACTTAAAATGGTAGTTGTGAAGTGAAAACCCCACTACATCAGTTTTAATAATTTGGAAAATAAAATATTGGTGTGATTGGTGTATGGTTCTTATTGCACGTTTTTGTTGTATAAAAAGGGGTTGGCAAGATTTTTCGTAGTTATTGCCCCAGACTTTTGCACAGTATGTTAAAACTAACTGCAAAAACGGCAAAACTAGAGAACAATATAATAAATGCAATGCATTATATTTTAAAAATAATTTAGCTCTATTATAGATTAAATATTTTTAGATACTTTAGGTTGTATGTGCCTGATTTGTGTTTCTAGTTTAATTTACGGTTTATGGTAACTCCCAAAATTGTATTTCTGTTACATTGACTATGGAAACACCATCTTTTCATCGGCAGGTCTAGATTTGCCTTGTGATTACTGAGGAATACTTATTTAGTTTTATTTAAATTTAAAGATTGTTTATTTAGTTTAGATCATACGCGATCAATTCTAAACCTGTTTTTTTTTTCTTTTTCCATCTGATTTGTTTATGCAAATCACTCAGTACCTTTAAACAAGGCTGATGTTTTAGTGGTTAAATGAGCCTTTTAACTTCTTCTAGTTACGACTTAGTAACATAGTAACAACATAGTGATAACATAATAACTTATTTTAAAAATACCTACAAAACTAGTAACCGATGGCACTAATTAGAAAAAAAAGTAGTTCTCTGCTTCAAAAGTGTTGTCCATCCCTCTACTGCAGGGTTGGGCAAACGTTTTGAGTCGCGGGCCGCATTGGCTTAAACATTTTTTGAAAGGGCCAGTAGGAGAAAAAAATGTTGATTACATAGAGTTTGCATGTTCTCCCAGTGGGTTGCGTGGGTTTCCCCCGGGCACTTTGGCTTCCTCCCACATTCCAAAAACATGCATGTCAGCTCAATTGGCCGGTCCAAATTGTCTCTAGGTGTGAATGAGCGAGTGACCTGTGTCCCCTGCGACTGGCTGGCAACCAGTTCAGGGTATCCCCTGCCCACTGCCCGAAGACAGCCGGGATGGGTTCCAGCACCCTTGCGACCTTACTGAAGATAAGCGGTGCAGATGATGGATGGATGTTTTATTTATTTTTCAGTTTGATAGCCGGCCATCTACTCTAATTTTGTTGTTAACCTATTTTTAGTAGCAAAATTTACATTTATTTGCACTGATAGGGTTTAGAGTTAACAATTATTTGTTTTGTGTTAGAATAAGTTACACAGTAATACACTTTGAATTTCAATGACAGTTCAAATGAATGACAAGAAGGTTCATTAAATGAACAAAGAAAACACAATTCCAATGTTTTCCAGTTCAGGGGATCCCAAATGCATGAGTGGAGAAGCACCTTTTCCGTTACTGGCTCTATCTAGTGTTAAAACGGAGAAGTGCAAACAAGTTGAGCTGAAGCGCCATGTGCGGGCCATATTCAACTATATTTTCAGAATTTGCTGCGGGACAATAAAAACTGACCGCGGGCCGTAGTTTGGACACCCATGCTCTACTGTTTAGTTTATTCATCTCATTCTCATCTCATTAGCTTATCCTCAGTAGGGTTGGGGGGGTGCTGGAGCCCATCCCAGCAATCATCGGGCAGTGGGCAGGGGACACCCTGAACTGGTTGCCAGCTAATCGCAGGGCACACAGGGACAGACAACTCGCTCTCTCATTCACACCTAGGGACAATTTGGACAATCCACCTGAAATGCATGTCTTTGGAATGTGGGAGGAAACCGGGGTGCCCGGAGGAAACCCACGCAAACAGAGGGAGAACATACAAACTCCGCACAGTAAGTCTGGTAGCTGGATTTGAACCCACACAGGAGGTTCAAGACCTTAGAACTGTGCCGCACACGCGCTAACCACTGCGCCGCCGTGCTGCCTGTTTAGTTTATTATTTTGGTTAAATTATAATAAGACCAACAGTTACTCTTTTATATACAAATAGACTTGATTCTCAATGTGTGCATACTATAGCAAGAAACATTTTATATTTTTATTTTATTCTTATTTTTGCACAATTAAGCTGCTAATGTATTGTCTAATGAACATACAATATAGGTTAGTCTATAAGTATTACCTTGGAAATTCCCACTGTCTATTCTAATGTCCTTTTTTAATCTTTTTTTTAAATATTTTATCATAATAATAATAATAATAATTTCCTTTGTATTGTCATTCTTTGTAACAATGTACACAGAACGAAATGTCGATACACCTGACCCGTTGTAGCGAGCCGATGCAGCCGCAGCCAACAGAGGGCGCCGCCATTTTACCAATTAGGTATGACTCGGCCGAGGCGCGAACCAGCGACCTCCCAGTCTCAAAGCGGGCACACTACCATCTATTTAAATCATCTAACATCTAATCTCAATTCACAATATCACAACCAAATCTATTATGTCTTTTCTTGTACCTCTATAATAATTGTTAAAAATGAAAGGTAATTTATAAAGATAAACTTTACCCGTGCTACATATAAATTGGACCATATGCATCATTATTAATTCAGCTAATAAGTATTGTACAGTCATTTACAAATATTTGCTTATGCATATATTTCTTCAGAAACCACCAACAATAACTAGTTCAACATTTCCAAAATAATACCATGTCTATTTACTGCTGACCCCAACCTAAGCACACTGCAACGGTTATCATTGGCATCTGTCAGCAAATATTTTTCAAAACCTTTGTCAAAAACGTTGGGGCTTTGTTTCGTTTACAAGAAAATCACACATAATTTTCCATTCATAAACAAATGCACAGCCAAACACATCAAAAGAGAAACCATTCAAATGAACCTCCGTGTTCCATCTCCCTGAGTTGGTTGAAAGAAGCCTGTTCAAGATCTGCCGTGCAATTCACTTCAAACGATTTCAGTGCCAATACCTGCCCATGCCAATTGCACCAATCTGCGTCTGTACCTTTCTTGCTATAAGGCACTCAAAGAAAGACGGGTGCATATGCATGCCGCACTGATGCATTTTCTGCTTTTAACGTCACGTATCGCCCTGATTGGCGTGCCCATCTTTAGCCATGCACCAACTTCAACGCTGCTGTGGGTAAACAGGCAAAATAGAGATGCACTGAACCTTATCATCAGATGAAATAAGCTTAAATTTTGTCTACTATGTTGAATAACTCACACAAGTTGGGAAGGGAAATTGATGGTGAAGGCAGCCAGATGCTGTAATGACATTTCAAAGGCGCACATGCAACGTGAAACGTCTGCAGTGCAAGTGCAGCTCACAATGTCATTCCTAGCTTTGCAAGTTCATGTGCCAGAAAACGCAGGCATCGGCATATTTGTGGCATGAGAGGTCGCCTGGATCAGCTGAAAGTCTCTCTTCCACTAGATTCATCCAGGAAAAGCTTTCAAATTATCCTCTTGTGCAAATTATTTGCTAAGTGCATGATTGCTTCGTTGTCAAAAATGTTCCTTCATTATTTTGACATCTCAGTACTTCTTTTTAATGGTAAATGTTTTCTATTTAGGATTCACGCTAATTTTAGGGACGATAGTTTTCAAACTGGGAACGGCCAAATATGACACCACAGTTTACTCCCAGATAGGAAAAAAACACATGATAATGAGTCACTTTTTGCCAGGCTAAAATATTCAATCTTCTGTCACGACTTGTTATAAACATTCAGCATCTTCAGTTCCTCTTTAGAATACATTTTTATTTTTCTATTGAAGTAGTATCACCACTTAGTCGTTTCTCCTCTCTACCTCTTTGTAATGTGCTCGAGGCACTGGAAAACTCAGGAGAATATATTTTGATTTCCTATCAAAGTCGTAGCACAACGTGGTTGTGTCTCCTATCGACCTCTCCGTAATTTGCTTGAGGCACTGGACAGCTTGCCAGAATATATTTTGCTTTTCTACAGAAGTAGTTGATCATCTTGGTCGTGTTTCTTCTTTACCTCTTTATAATGTGCTTGAGGAACCAGATAGCTCACCAACATATATTTTGATTTTTCATAGAAGTGGTGACACAACTTGGTCATGTCCACTCTATCTCTCCTCAGTATGTACAAGGCACTGGAGAGCTCGCCCATAATGGTTCTTTTTAAAAAAGTAATATTTGGCCAATTGATTTATAAGGTCAAAATCTAGTCTCTCCAATAATTTTCTTAGATATGTTTACCAAAGCTGTATAATATTATTGTAAATGGAAACAATCATAAAAAGATGAATAAAACTAATTAGATTTGGCATGTCATTGTATTTTTTTTTCTTCAAAACTTTGGTTAAAAAAAAGTTAGCAGTTATCCCCAGGACCTGGACTTTTATCGGTTATTGTCAGGAAAAAACAGTTATCTAAATAAAATAGATAATCCTTGGGGACTGAAACAAACACACTCAAAAATTGTAATCAGCCAGTAGATGTCTTGCAAGTTAACAGCTAGTGCTAGCAACCGCATGAAGTAAATTCTTCATGTGGAATACAGGTCACTTTTAAAAGCCACAAAACTATTACAAAAAATGTTTGTCTGTAAAACCTTGAATGCTGCCTGACCAAACTTTTTACTTATTACGACAATTTGACCTCACATAGAATCTCAAGCTGTAAGTTCTTTTCAAAAACGGTCACACCTTCCTGCAAGATTTACCATATTTTCCGCTCTATAAGGCGGAACAGATTATAAGGCGCACCCCCAAAAATGTTTTTGTGATATATATGTGATATATATATATATATATATATATATATAATTTTATTTTTTTCAATTTATAAGGCACATTGGACTAAGAGGCTGATGGAATAAAAACTACAGTAAGGTCTATGGTTTCACAAAAGATAAAAAGTGCTGTAATCATGCATTAATTGATCAGTCACAATATATCACTGATTACAACTGAATTAAATTGAATGCAATGGGAATTTAAAAACCAGATTGCAGGAAAGAGAGTGCCAGATGCTATCCACTAGACCAGTGTTTTTCAAAAATTTTTGAGCTAGGGCATTTTTTTAAATTGGAAAAATTTTGCGGCATACCACTAACTATAAATGTTACAAAATCACCCTGAACAGTATGTTTAATTACAATATAATTCATAATACCTCCAGTGTTTACAGCACAGCCACTTGGCAATGACATAATATTTGCAGAAAATGATTCATAAATGTTTTATAAAATTTTAAATTTGAAAAAGTGACATTGGATAATCTCTCACGGCACACTAGTGTGTCGCGGCACAGTGGATGAAAATCGCTGCTCTAGACCACTATGGATACAGATGACATGTTAAAAGGCATTAGGTTTTATGTCACCAGCACACTATTTAACGTCACGGTGCAGATGGTAGTACATCCATGTAGGGCAGGGTTTGGGAACCATATGTGCCTCTTTTTATGAGTACCGTAAACTCCGGACTATAGAGCGCACCTGATTACAAGCCGCACCCACCACATTTTAAGAGGAAAACCGATTTTGTACTTACACAAGCCGCGCCAGTATGTAAGCCGCATGCGCCCACAATAAAAAAACACAAACTTAACCCAAACCTGACTTAAAGTCCCGCGATTGAACTGAATGTCCTTCATTAAAGTACACAGTCCAAAAATCACAGCCGGCAAAATGAACGGAAAATGATACCGGTACTTAAGGTTTGATGCAGACCTGCAGATTCCAGGTCCCGTTGAAAGTGATCCAAGGAAAAAAGTGTATATGTCCAGAGGTAAGGGTGGGAAAAATATATATCCACTATTGTCCGCCGCGTCCACAAACAGGTCTCACCTTTACCCCACTTCCCGTCACCCCGCCTATTCTTTTTCATTCGCCCGGGCAAAATATATCAGAATAAGTGTCTAAAATAAATACAAATGAATACAACAATATACAGTTGCAAATACATATTATACATGGTTACACATATTTACAAAGAAAGACGGTACACCGAGAGAGTTTTCAAAGCTTTAATAATAATAATAATACAACTTTCATCCCAAACGGTGCCTGTGACAGGGCAGTTAATGGTAGCAACACGCTAGCAACATGCTCGCAACACAGTAAACGGGTCTGGTAAAAAAAAAAACCATACCATACTTGTAAAAATCACGGTAAACCATCCTCATCCTCCTCTTTAGAAGTGAAGCCATCAAAGTCGTCTTCCTCAGTGTCGGAAAGAAACTTTGTCATATAGACGTCGTCACACGCTCCCGCAACCTCATTCGCGCTGTCACTGTCGCTGGAACTCTCATCCACTCCTGATTCTGTGCCCTCCTCTCCGTCACGCAGCACACCGGTTTTTTGGAACCCGTTGGTGATAGTGCATTTTTTGATGTGCCCTTCTTTTTGCATTTTGCATGATGAGGGTATGTTTACGCTAATTTAAATTATGCACAAGCCAAGAAGTTGCAGTCTTCCGCGGCGCATATATTCCACCGGTCTAAATCTTACCTTTTGTACTAGAGCGCCACTGGCGGCCGTTAGAAAAATTACATAAATTGGCCGCATCACTGAATAAGCCGCAGGGTTGAAAGTTTGGGGGAAAAAAGTAGCGGCTTACAGTCCGGAATTAACGGTACATTGGGCTTGGAGATAAACGTTTGCTGTTGCAAACTTCGTCAGTGATGTTTCAATTGTGATTTTTCCCCAAAGGAGTTAGAAACTTGCAAAGTCAATGTAACGCTGGGAACAAAATGGGTTTGGTTGAGACACGTTACGATGATAACCCAACAGAAAATTGTAAACCAAACAAAAACGCCAGAAAGGTACACAGAAAATTGAATTGGGTGAGCAGTAAGAGTCAAAGGATTAAATTGTGTGAGCGGAGAGGTGGGCAAATATCTGCACAGACAGAACGCTTCCTTCTTTATTGCATGCGCCCAATGCGCTTGAAGGATATACTGTATGGCGGCGGGAAAATTTTAATTTGACGTATTTTGTGACATTTTTACAGAGAAGAACTGCTTGCATGTTGTTCTGAAACCATTATTTACGAAACAATTGAGGGTAAAAAAGATTCAACAATTTTCAGCAACTGCGGGAGAGAGACAAGTTTAAAGTGGTATATTCGTTGATATGAGACACTCGGCTTGGCATTATTATTATGTCATACATTTTATCAACTCATCTAACGTCCATCCATCCATCCATTATCTGCGCCGCTTATTCTAAGTAGGCTTGCGGGGGTGCTCAAGCCCATCCCAGCTATCTTCAAGCAGTGGACAGAGGACACCCTGAACCGGTTGCCAGCCAGTCGCAGACTCATCTATCATAACCCAGTGACATAAATTGCGCGAAAAAATTAGCTTCTGTCTGGAGAGAGGGATTGGTGTTTTGTTGAATTTTTTGTCTAAAAATATATAGTGCGGCTCTTACAAAAAACATAATAAAAATATTTAGTTGTTATGGCCAAAAATTTTCCCGACCCCTTGTCCTTTCAGGATGTATGCTCCTCCTGTGTATATACATAATTTATATATATGTCTGTATGTATGTATGTATGTATGTATATATATGTATGTATGTGTATATATAATATAAAGGGAGTGCAGAATTATTAGGCAAGTTGTATTTTTGAGGATTAATTTTATTATTGAACAACAACCATGTTCCTAATGAACCCAAAAGTCTCATTAATATCAAAGCTGAATATTTTGGAAGTTGGAGTGGGGCTTTTTTAGTTTTAGCTATTTTAGGAGGATATATGTGTGTGCAGGTGACTATTACTGTGCATAATTATTAGGCAACTTAACAAAAAACAAATGTATACCCATTTCAATTATTTATTTTCATCAGGGAAACAAATATAACAGCTCAACATTCACAAATATACATTTCTGACATTCAAAAACAAAACAAAAACAAATCAGTGACCAATATAGCCACCTTTCTTTGCAAGGACACTCAAAAGCCTGCCATCCATGGATTCTGTCAGTGCTTTGATCTGTTCACGATCAACATTGCGTGCAGCAGCAACCAAAGCCTCCCAGACACTGTTCAGAGAGGTGTACTGTTTTCCCTCCTTGTAAATCTCACATTTGATGAGGGACCACAGGTTCTCTATGGGGTTCAGATCAGGTGAACAAGGAGGCCATGTCATTAGTTTTTCTTCTTTTAGATCCTTTCTTGCCAGCCACGCTGTGGAGTACTTGGATGCGTGTGATGGAGCGTTGTCCTGCATGAAAATCATGTTTTTCTTGAAGGATGCGGACTTCTTCCTGTACCACTGCTTGAAGAAGGTGTCTTCCAGAAACTGGCAGTAGGACTGGGAGTTGAGCTTGAGTCCATCCTCAACCCGAAAAGGCCCCACAAGCTCATCTTTGAGGATACCAGCCCATACCAGTACCCCACCTCCACCTTGCTGGCGTCTGAGGCGGACTGGAGCTCTCTGCCCTTTACCGATCCAGCCACGGGCCCATCCATCTGGCCCATCAAGACTCACTCTCATTTCATCAGTCCATAAAACCTTAGAAAAATCCGTCTTGAGATTTTTCTTGGCCCAGTCTTGACGTTTCAGCTTGTGTGTCTTGTTCAGTGGTGGTCGTTTTTCAGCCTTTCTTACCTTGGCCATGTCTCTGAGTATTGCACACCTTGTGCTTTTGGGCACTCCAGTGATGTTGCAGCTCTGAAATATGGCAAAACTGGTGGCAAGTGGCATCTTGGCAGCTGTACGCTTGACTTTTCTCAGTTCACGGGCAGTTATTTTGCGCCTTGGTTTTTCTACACGCTTCTTGCGACCCTGTTGACTATTTTGAATGTAACGCTTGATTGTTCGATGATCACGCTTCAGAAGCTTGGCAATTTTAAGAGTGCTGCATCCCTCTGCAAGATATCTCACTATTTTTGACTTTTCAGAGCCTGTCAAGTCCCTCTTCTGACCCATTTTGCCAAAGGAAAGGAAGTTGCCTAATAATTATGCACACCTGATATAGGGTGTTGATGTCATTAGAGCACACCCTTTCTCATTACAGAGATGCACATCACCTGATATGCTTAATTGGTAGTAGGCTTTCGAGCCTATACAGCTTGGAGTAAGACAACATGCATAAAGAGGATGATGTGGTCAAAATACTCATTTGCCTAATAATTCTGCACTCCCTGTATATATGTAAATGTGTGTGTGTGTGTGTGTGTATAATATAGATATGAATGTATATTCAGTGGCTTGCGAAACTGTTGGCCCCCCTTGAAGTTTGTGACCTTATGCCACATTTCAGACAAACATCAAGATATAAAACTGTAATGTCTTGTGAACCATCAACAATAAGTGGGACAAATTCATTAAGTGGAACACACTTTATTGGATATTTTAAACTTTTTAACAAATAAAAAACGAAAAAGTGGGTGTTCAAAATTATTTAGCCCCTTTACTTTCAGTGCAGCAAACTGTCCAGAAGTTCAGTGAGGATCTCTGAATGATTCAATGTTGATCTAAATGACTAACGATGATAAATGGAATCCACCTGTGTGTAATCAAGTCTCTGTATAAATGCAGCTGTACTGTGATAGTCCCAGAGGTCTGTTTGAAGCGCAGAGAACATCATAAAGAACGAGGAACACTCCAGACAGGTCCGAGATACTGTTGTGGAGAAGTTCAAAGCTGGGTTTGGATACAAAAAGACTTCCCAAGCTTTAAACATCCCAAGGAGAACTGTGCAAGCAATAATATTGAAATGGGAGGAGTATCAGACCACTGCAAATCTACCAAGATCGGGCGCCCGCCTAAACTTTCAGCACAAACGAGGAGAAAACTGATCAGAGATGCAGCCAAGATGCACATGATCACTCTGGATGAACTGCATAAGTCTACATCTGAGGTGGGAGAGTCTGTCCATCAGGCAACAATCAGTCGTACAATGCACAAATCTGGCCTGGAAGAGTGGCAAGAAGGAAGCCCTTTCTTAAAGATATCCATAAAAAGTTTCGTTTAAAGTTTGCCATGAGCCACCTGGGAGACACGCCAAACATGTGGAAGAAGGTGCTCTGGTCAGATGAGACCAAAATCAAACTTTTGGGCAACAATACAACACGTTATGTTTTGCGTAAAAGCAGCACAGCTAATCACCCTCAACACACCATCCCCACAGTCAAACATGGTGGTGGCAGCATCATGGTTTGGGCCTGCTTTTCTTCAGCAGGGACAGGGAAGATGGTTAAAATATATGGGAAGTTGGATGGAGCCAAATAAAGGACCATTCTGGAAGAAAACCTGATGGAGTCTGCAAAAGTCCTGAGACTGGGACGGAGATTTGTTTTCAAACAAGACAAAGATCCAAAACATAAAGCAAAAATGACAAAGGAATAGTTGACACAAAACATATCAAGGTGTTCGAATGGCCAAGTCAAAGTCCAGACCTAAATCCAATTGAGAATCTGTGGAAGAACTGAAAACTGCTGTTCACAAACGCTTTCCAACCTCAATGAGCTGGAGCTGTTTTGCTAGGAGGAATGGGCAAAGATATCAGTTTCTTGATGTGCAAAAGTCAAGTCATGTTTATTTGTATTGCCCTTAATCACAAAGAGTCTCAAAGGGCTGCACAGACCACAGATTATTGCAAGCAGTTAAGGCGCAAGAAGTTGAGTGACATCCATTGTTTTATCTTAGTGAGGCAGGCCTCCAAGTTTAGTGTGGCAGATTCCTCAGTGGGAAGATATAGTTGTGTGTCATCTGCGTAGCAATGGAAAATCATATACTTGCGAATAATATCACCTAATGGAAGCATGGAAATGCTGAAAAGAAGGGGGCCAAGTACTGAACCCTGCAGAACAGCACAGGTAAGACTAAAGGGCTCAGATGTCATTTCATTATACTTGACACAATGCGTCCTATCTGAGAGGTAGGATCCATATACAATATGTACATATATATATATATATATATATATATATATATATATATATATATATATATATATATATATATATATATATATATATATATATATATGTATATATGTATGTATGTACAGTGCATCCGGAAAGTATTCACAGCGCTTCACTTTTTCCACATTTTGTTATGTTACAGCCTCATTCCAAACTGTATTAATTTAATCTCTTATCTCAAAATTCTACACAAAATACTCCATTATGACAATGTGAAAAAGTTTATTTTTTTTTACTTTTTTTGAATTTATTAAAAATAGAAAACTAAGAAATCACTTTTACATAAGTATTCACAGCCTTTGCTTAATACTTTGTTGATCCACCTTTGGCAGCAAATACAGCCTCAAGTCTTTTTGAATATGATCCCACAAGTTTAGCACACCTATCTTTTGGCAGTTTTGCCCATTCTTCTTTGCAATAAGTCTCAAGCTCAATCAGGTTGGATGGGAGACGTTTGTGCACAGCCATTTTCAGGTCTCTCCAGAGATGTTCGATCGGATTCAAGTCTGGACTCTGGCTGGGCCACTCCAGGACATTTACGGAGTGGTTCTGAAGCCAATCTTTTGAGATCTTGGCTGTGTGCTTTGGGTCGTTGTCCTGCTGAAAAATGAACCTTCGCCCCAGCCTGAGGTCAAGAGCGCTCTGGAGCAGGTTTTCATCCAGGATATCTCTATATATTGCAGCATTCATTTTTCCTTCTATCCTGACTAGTCTGCCAGTTCCTGCTGGTGAAAAACATCCCCACTGCATGATGCTGCCACCACCATGCTTCACTGTAGGGATGGTATTGGCCTGGTGATGAGCGGTGCCTCGTTTCCTCCAAACATGGCGCCTGACATTCACACCAAAGAGTTCAATCTTTGTCTCATCAGACCAGAGAATTTTGTTTCTCATAGTCTGAGAGTCATTCAGGTGCCTTTTGGCAAATTCCAGACGGGCTTCCATGTTCCTTTTACGAAGGAGTGTCTTTCGTCTGGCCACTCTACCAAACAGGCCTGATTGGTGGATTGCTGCAGAGATGGTTGTCCTTCTGGAAGGCTCTCCTCTCTCCACAGAGGAACGCTGGAGCTCTGACAGAGTGACCATCGTGTTCTTGGTCACCTCCCTGACTAAGGCCCTTCTTCCCCGAACGCTCAGTTTAGAAGGCCGGCCAGCTCTAGGAGAGTCCTGGTGGTTCCAAATGTCTTCCATTTATGAATAATGGAGGCCACTGTGCTCATTGGGATCTTCAAAGCAGCAGAAATTTTTCTGTATCCTTTCCCAGATTTGTGCCTCAAGACAATGCTGTCTCGCAGGTCTACAGACAGTTCTTTTGACTTCATGCTTGGTGTTTGTGCTCTGACATGCACACTCAACTGTGGGACCTTATATAGACAGGTGTGTGCCTTTCCAAATCATGTCCAATCAACTGAATTTACTGCAGGTGGACTCCAATTAAGCTGTAGAAAGATCTCAAGGATGATCAGTGGAAAAAAGATGCACCTGAGCTCAATTTTGAGCTTCATGGCAAAGGCTGTGAATACTTATGTAAATGTGATTTCTTAGTTTTCTATTTTTAATAAATTCAAAAAAAGTAAAAAAAAAAAAACTTTTTCACATTGTCATAATGGAGTATTTTGTGTAGAATTTCGAGATAAGAGATTAAATTAATACAATTTGGAATGAGGCTGTAACATAACAAAATGTGGAAAAAGTGAAGCGCTGTGAATACTTTCCGGATGCACTGTATGTATGTATGTGTGTATGTGTGTGTGTGTTTACATATATATATATATATATATATATATATATATATATATATATATATATATATATATATATATATATATATATATATATATATGTATATGTATGTGTGTATATATGTATATGTGTGTATATATGTATATGTGTGTGTGTGTATATATGCAAATGTGTGTGTGTATATACGTGTGTGTGTGTGTATCTATCTATCTATCTACCTTGGTCATATCCCTCAAGAAGGGTGACCGACAGCAAGACACACACATACAATAACAAAGAAAATAAAAGGGAAATAAATAACAACAACAACAAAAAATTACACAAAAGTTTTGGACCATGGCCAACCCAATTGCCCAAACACCCAAACACCTCGGCACCCAAGTTCTTCCATACATACCTCCAAGCTGTAATTCACCCTTTCCTTTCATCTTTGTTTCACTCAAGGCTAACACATCAACCTTCCTTTTAGTCATCATTCTTCCGAAGGTTGATGTGTTAGCCTTGAAAACAAAGATGAAAGGAAAGGGTGAATTACAGCCTGGAGTTATGTATGGTAGGAGGTCTGGAGTTACGGGTGAACATGCTAGAGAAGGAGTGGCTATGCTTGTGAGTGAGAAAGCAAAGGAAAAACTGGTGGAGTGGAAAGAGGTATTTTCCAGATTGATTTGGGTGTGGTTAAAGTGGGGTGTAGAAATATGGATGTTTATAAGAGCATATGGACCTGGTTCAGAAAGAAGCGCTGAGGAGAGAGAGGAGTTCTGGATGGACTTGTCCGAATGTGTGGCAAGTGCGAAAGAAGGGTGGAAAGTGGTAATACTAGGTGACCTGAATGCTAGAGTGGGTGATGAAACGGTTAAAAATGTGTTTGGTAGATATGGAGTACCAGGAAGCAATGAGAGTGGGAAATAATTGATTGAGTTATGTGCGGAAAATGAGTTGGTGATTGGAAATACATTGTTTAAAAAGAGGGACGTGAATAAGTATACTTTTGTCAGAGTGGATCGTGGCAAGATGGTGGACGGAGCACTGATGGATTATGTAGTGGTTAAGAAAGGGTAGATTGTTGGATGTGCATGTTTACAGAGGTGAAATGAGTGGTATGTCTGATCATTTTTATGTGGAAGGAAAACTGAAAATAGATGGATCGTGGAGGGCTAGTTATAAGAAGAGTGTGAGGGAAGAGGTCAAAATGTCAGAGTTGAATAAGGCAGAAAATGAAAGAGAGTTTAAAGAGAGGATATGGGAAGAGTATGAACGGATTTGTAGAAGAGAAATTGAGAGTGTGGAAATTGAATGGAAGTGGTATAAACAGGCAGTGTTGAGTAGTGCAATAGAAGTTGGTTGCGGTATTAGGAAAGGAAGTGAATGGTGGAATGATGAGGTATATATATGTATATACATGTGTGTGTATGTATATATATATATATATATATATATATATATATATATGTGTACATATATATGTATATGTGTGTATATATATATATATATATATATATATATATATATATATATATATATATATATATATATATATATATATATATATATGTGTACATATATATGTATATGTGTGTACCGTATTTTCCGCACTATAAGGCGCACCTAAAAGCCTTTATTTTTTTCAAAAGCTGACCATGCGCCTTATAATACAGTGCGCCTTATTTATGGATCAATTTTAAAATTGCAAAGTTTTCCAACTAACTTGCAGCCGCCGACTAGATTTTCCCCCGAACACCAAGTAGTACGCGGTGTATGCTGGGATTTATTTACCGGCGTTTCATTGGCTAATCAATGTGTCAATCATCATTTGAATCGATCACTATTGGCTAAAGTTATTTGGAGGTCAAGGGGCGGATCCTTTTTAATCATTTACAGGCTGGCATTGGCTTTAACGGCAAACAAAGCCTGCAATTGGCCGCAAAAGATGTGTCAATCATCAGTTGAATCAATCACTATTGGCTAAAGTTATTCGGAGGTCAAGGGGCGGATTCTTTTTATCATTTACAGGCTGGCATTGGCTTAAACGGCGAAACAAAGCCGCAATTGGCCGAAAAAGATGAATGTGTATAGCATGTGGCTGACGGCATAGAGAAAGCATTTTTTTCTATTCTGTATTTGTAAATATTGTATTCTCCTGGATTTACTACCCTCACGGATATAAGAAGACATTGGCTGCACATTATTATGAACACAACAACTTCGGTGAGCTACTCCGGATTTTATATTGTCCCTGTATCTTGTTTCAGACTGAACTCAATGTTTCTGTGATAAGCGGTGCAGATAATGGATGGAATGGAGTGTCTATTTTTAAATTAAACTCAATTCCAAGTGTTTATTGTCATATGCACAGTAAAGTTGCGAGCGAAAAAGAAAATAGATATTAAGGAATGGTTGGCATTTCTATAATCCCAAGACTAACCTTCCGAATGATGGAACGATGCATTTGAGTGACATCGTACGGACACCGCATCCGCACGTGTTCTCGACACGTATTTGCGTCTTTGCAAGCTTTCGGAATGTTAAGGGGGTAATAAGTTGGACTGAACTATCTGACTGTTTTGTCGACGTTCCCATTGTAGCGCCTTATAATCCGGTGCGTCTTATGTATGTCAAAAATAGGACCAAAAACTATTTTTTCGGGGTGCGCCTTATAGTGCGGAAAATACGGTGTGTATATATATATGTATATATATATATATATAAGAACTAGAGAGGAGGGCAAATAAACATCTCCGCAGGTGGCTTGGTGTTCCACCAAGCTTCACATCATTAGGGCTTTACTTTAGGTCGGGGCAGCTGCAGTTTCCCCTGTCTTCGATAGTGGAAGAGTTCAAGGTGGCCAAGTGTAGGGCGAGGTCCGTCAACTGGAGGAGGAAGGCAGGTGGTCCTGGGAGATGGAGCTTCGAGTCCAAGGAGCCTGGACAAAGTGGGACCTACCAAAGCGAAGGATCACCTGGCCAGATCTCTGGAGGTTGGAACAGTTCCGGATCTCTTTCTTGCTCCGGTCAGTGTACGATACTCTTCCAACACCAACCAACCTGTACAGGTGGGGGTTGAGGGAGCACCCAACGTGCAGGGTATGTGGTGGGAGAGGGACACTGGCGCATATTCTGGCAGGATGCCAGATTGCTCTTGGCCAGGGCAGATACCGCTGGCGCCATGACGAGGTCCTCGGTGCATTGGCTTACATCTTGGAGCAGGAAAGGCGGAAGAAGCACCAACCTCAACCCGGTTCAACACATTCCATCCAGTTCGTCAGGGAAGGGGAGAAACCAGCATCCTCCAAGAAGACCAAAAAGAGCCTCCTGCAAACAGCACCAGCGTGGGAGATGAGGGTAGACCTGGGAAGGAAATTACACTTTCCCCAGGTAGTCCAAACTTCCTTAAAGCCAGACATTGTGATTTGGTCAGAAGAGGCTAAGAAAATCATCCTGATTGAGCTAACTGTACCATGGGAAGAAGAATGCAGCGAAGCCCATGAAAGGAAAAACACCAAATATTAAGACCTGGTCCAATAGTGCAGGGACAAGGGATGGCAGACCTGGCTATTCCCAGTGGAGGTCGGGTGCAGGGGCTTCCCAGCACAGTCTGTATGGGACACATTAACATCTCTGGGAATAAGTGGAAGGGAGAGGAAGGCAGCTGCCAAAAGGGTGGGGGAAGCCGCGGAGAGAGCCTCTTGTTGGCTCTGGAGTAGGAGAGAGGAGTTTAGATGGGGACCAGGGGAAGATGGGCAGTGACTGGCCATCACTGCCGGCCCGCCAACTCGAGGGCGTTGTGGTTAAGGGTCGAAACGCCCAGTGACTGTTGGACACCCCCTGACGACATCTTCTCCTGGTTAAAGGCTACAGTCACTGTTCGGGTGAGTGCAGAAGTTGCACTGATTAGAAGTGTATGTAATAATAATATATATATATATATATATATATATATATATATATACATTTAATCTCATCTCCCATCTTATTAGCTGCACCGCTTATCCTCATTAGGGTCGTGGGAGTGGTGGAGCCCATTCCAGCAATCATCGGGCAGTGGGCATACATATATATATATATATATATATATATATATGCACATGTATATGTATGTGTATATGTACGTATATGTATATATATATATATATATATATATATATATATGTGTGTACCGTATTTTCCGCACTATAGGGCGCACCGGGTTATAGGGCGCACCCCCAAAAAATAGTTTTTGGTCCTATATCTTCCATAGATAAGGCGCACCGGATTATAAGGCGCTACAATGGGAACGTCGACAAAACAGTCAGATGATTCAGTCAAACTGATTACCCCCTTAACATTCCCAAAGCTTGCAAAGAAGCAAATACGTGTCGTAGACACGTGCGGATGCGGTGTCCGTACGATGTCACTCAAATGCATCATTTCAAATATCATTCGGAAGGTTAAAGTCTTGGGATTCAAGAAAAACCAACCATTCCTTAGTTTCTATTTTCTTTTTCGCTCGCAACTTTACTGTGCATATGACAATAAACACTTGGAATTGAGTTTAATTCACTCAACTCATCACAGCAACATCAAGATCGTTCTAAAACAAGATACCGGGAAAATATAAAGCCACATAGCTCACCTAAGTTCTCACGTTCAATAATGATACGCAATCATGGTCTTCTTACAACCGTGAGTGTAGTAAATCCAGGAGAGTAAAATATTTACAAATACAGACTAATGAAACATGTTTCTTTATGGCGTAGTTTAGCAAGCTTGCTATTCAGTGATCTTTTTCGGCCAATTGCAGGGTTTGTTTCGGCCCTCTAGCCAACCCGAGGCTCCGATTAACTTCAGCCAATAGCGATCGATTTAACGGATGATTGACACATCTTTTTCGGCCAATTGCAGGGTTTGTTTCGGCCCTCTAGCCTATCCGAGACTCCGAATAACCTTAGCCAATAGCGATCGATTCAAATGATGATTGACACATTGGTTAGCCAATGAAACGCCGATATATAAATCCCAGCATACACCGCGGACTACTCCACGTTCGGGGGAAAATCGAGTCGGCGGCTGTTGCGTAAGTTGCGAGACCTTGCGATATAATATTGAGCCATAGATAAGGCGCACTATATTATAAGGCGCATGGTCAGCTTTTGTAAAAAATTAAGACTTTTAGGTGCGTCTTATAGTGCGGAAAATACGGTATATATATATATATATATATATATATGTGTGTGTGTGTATAAATGTATATATATGTACATATGTGTATATATATATATATATATATATATATATATATATATATATATGTATATGGGCAGCACGGCGGCGCAGTGGTTAGCGCTTGTGCGGCACAGTTCATGTCATGGGAACCTGTCGTGGGTTCAAATCCAGCTCCAGACTTTCTGTGCGGAGTTTGTATGTTCTCCCCGTGCTTGCGTGGGTTTCCTCCGGGCACTCCGGTTTCCTCCCACATTCCAAAAACATGCATTTCAGGTGAATTGGCCGGTCCAGATTGTCCCTAGGTGTGAATGAGCGAATGAGTTGTCTGTCCCCGTGTGCCCTGCGATTGGCTGGCAACCAGTTCAGGGTGTCCCCTGCCCACTGCCCGAAGATGGCTGGGATGGGCTCCAGCCCCCCCGCGACCCTAATGAGGATAAGCGGTACGGCTAATGAGATGAGATGAGATATATGTATATGTACATATATATGTATATGTGTATATATATATATATATATATATATATATATATATATATATGTGTGTATATATACATATATATATGTGTATGTCTATGTGTATATATGTATATATATGTATATGTATATATATATGTATATATAGATATATATGTAAATATGTGTATGTATATATATAGATATATATGTATATATGTGTATGTATATGTGTATATATGTATATATATGTATATGTATGTATGTGTATGTGTAAACGTATGTATATGTATATATGTATGTTTGTATATGTACATAAACTTATATATACATATAAATGTATATATATATATATATTTACATATATGAAATGAAATGAAATGATCTGCATTTATATAGCGGTTTTCAAGTCAATGACTTCCCAAAGCGCTTTACAATGTGCTCCACATTTCCCAATAGCGGCCTTGCAGCCATGTAAGGCGCTAACCTGCTTATTGGGGGCATAAGGGGTTCAGTATATATATATATATATATATATATATATATATATATATATATATATATATATATATATATATATATATATATATATTGCTGATCCTGCTTTGTTGTTTTCTTAGATGCTGATGTTTTAAAAGCTTTTAATTGGTTCGAGTCATCTAAGGAAAATGCAAGCCTCGAAGGCTGCAGTCTGGGAACCTGATTACTTGCTGTATCATGGTGTGTGTCAGAGTCTTGTGACACAAAGATTTCCCCAAATAAAACATCTATTGATGTCTATTTTCATCTGTCGAAACTAAAGAGTGACATCAAATTTTGTTTGGTCTCCTGCTTATCTAAAAGTCGATTGCCCCTATCCATAAATAGACCACAATCTATTTTAAGACCACAGGACACTTGAGACCAAACAAACCAGAACATTATAGAGTGGATTTTTTTAGGTATGCATTCAAAGTATAAAAGGCGCTTTGAGGCTTGCATAATAAGGTCTATTGTTTAGAGTGACTGTGTGAAATAGCATCTATAGGTTACGGATGGAGCTAAAGCGAGTGCATTCGAAAAAGACACGCTAACAAAGCCAAAGGATACCACTTGGAACCATACTTCTACATTTTCTAGCATGAGCGGAGATGAATTTGAGCAAGCCAAAATAGATCAAAGCTGGTGTGAACAACAAATAGACCAAGCAAGCTGGATGCAGCTGAAAAGAGCCCATAGCTGGAGTTTGTCAGAGCCACTGTAAGCTTGTGTGAGTGGCTAACCCTAGCTGCTATCGGGAGAAGCTACAAAACAGGCAAGATGAAATTTGTTAAGTGTCAGGAAATTAATCACAGCGACGTGTGCTTCCGTTAGCAGCTGTGTAAGGCAATTGACACTGAAAGACGAAGCAGGAGCAGGTAACAATAAGAATGGCAGCTAGCGGCGAGCCAGAGCCAGCAGCCAAGTGGCTAACATGAGTAGCTAGAGAACAAAACCGGAGAAAAAGTGGGGGATGTCTGGATCACGAGTAGGGCTGCAAGGATTATTTTCTTTATCGGTGAATCGATCGGGCGGCACGCTGAATGGGTGGTTGGTGCGCAGCCCCACAGTGCGCAGGTCCAGGGCTCATTTTTCAGCTTCTGCATCCTCCCTATGCGGAGTTTGCTTGTTCTCTTTGCACTTGCGTGGGTTTCCTCCCACATTCCAAAAACATGCAGGTCAGGTTAATTGGCCGCTCCAAATTATCCTTAGGTGTAAATGAGTGAGTGAGTTGTCTGCCCCCGTTGTTCCCTACTACTGGCTGGCAACCAATTCAGGGTGTCCCCTGCCCACTGCCTGAAGTCAGCTGGGATGGGCTCCAGTGAGGATGAGTGGCACAGAAAATCGATGGATGGATGAATCGATCAATTATTTGTTCAATTAATCGCTGAATCTGATTTAAAAAAAAACTAATTTTAATTTCCTCCTCTTTAGTAAAATATTTTAAGTTTTGGACTAAAAAAGTGATAATTCTGTCATATAAAATGTTAAAAAAAAATCCAAATGTTTTCCAAATAGCTTAACAATAAACAAAAATACATTCAAATGTATGCTATATATGCCGTGCGGCAGCCTTTTCCAGCAGCTCCCCTGTTATCTCTCACTTTTTGTGATTTATTGTTTTCTTGTCTGCTTCTATCTTCGGTGTTTTTCGTCCCGTTTGACAACTACACTTTGGATTACTTTCTATCCTATGGACATGGGTTTTAACGCACAAAAATGCGTTTATTCGAGGAATCAACTCCTTGCCCTGAAGAGTTCTCGTGCCGGCATGATGAGGGGGCCCATCGTGGATGAAGAGCCTGAGCTAGCTAAGCGGCTAGCGGCGTTATAAATCTTCGGTGCCGTCCGTAATCATGGTAAATGTGAAGTTCTCTACCAAACAAGCCCGACAAACTGTCTGTGCTGGTGAAAAACATCAAAGCGCACAGTGAGTGCAGTTGCTGTGTTTCACGGAAACGTGGCTTACGTCTTGCATCCCGGATGCTAACGTGGAGCCACCCGGAGTTACCTGGACCTGGGCTACCCGGAGCTAACAGGCTTCAGCGCTGTTAGACAGAGACACGAAAGCCTGCGCGAACCGGAGAGGAGGTCGACTCGCTAACCCGAGGCGGTGTATCCCTGGGCACAAAGATTTCCATCTGCCGCACCGACGTCGAACATTTGGACTAGCGTGTGACGTCATCCACTCCGCTAAACTACAAGCACCCCGAGGGCGTCATGTTAATCTGTTAATAAACAACAAGATAAACTGCTGGAAGTGTGAATTTCCCTATGGGGATGAATAAAGTATCTATCCATCTATCTATCTACTTCATCAGTTTTTGCAGCCCTAATCACGAGACTTTTCGACATTTGCCTCGATGACCAGCTGTGGAAAGCGAGTTACACTGAAGGACGAAATAGGAGCAGTCAACAAAAACAGTGGCTAGTGTGCAGCCATAGCCTGCAGCTAAGGGGCTGTTACAAGAGGCTAGAGAAGAAAACAGTAGAAACAATTGCCACAAGCCTGAATCACAGGACCTTTTGATGGTCACTTGCTTGACCGGCTGTTGAAGGCAAGTGACACTGGTGGAAGAAGTAGGAGCAGCTAACAATAATTTTAGCGCCCAATGGCGAGTCATAATCTGCAACCAAGGGGCGTGGATGAGTAGCTAGAGACGGAAACAGTGGAAAAAAGTACCAGATGCCTATTATGAGAGGCTAGAGAAACACTTGCCATATGCCTGAATCCCAGGACACTTTTGACGTTCGCTTGCATAACCAGCTGTGAAAGGTGAGTGACAATGAAGGAAAAAGCAGTAGAAGCTAACGATAACTTTAGAGGCTAGTGTCGAGCTATAGCCTGCACCCAAGGGGTTGAAATGAGTGGCTAGAGAAGAAAACGGTAGAAGAAATATTACTGCTTCTTCAAGTGACACATCAAGTTGTGTAATAAATATCGTCTTACTACGACTTTAAAAAATTGTCATCATGAGTGAGTACATGTGTTTTTGCTTATCATTTGAATCCATAGTCTTGTGTTAAAACACGCCACTAGGGTTTGCTATATAATACACTGGGGCTTTAAATGACGAGTGCTGTCCACTTGGCAGTTATAATTTCCGGCAGCACACTGTACCTAATGTATCCGCAATCGAAAGGAGGCCAGCTACGCTTCCCTCGGTGTGGCAGGGTGATTAAATCAAAACGAGGAAAGTAAAAAAAAAAAAAAAACAGTCATTTGCCACGGCTGCTAACCAAGCACAATCGTATCGTTGTGCACAAGAGACACCAGGATGCTGTTTTTGGTAGCAAGTCACTAGTAATCAGGTTACACTTGCCTGGTGCTCTGAGAAGATCTCCTTGCTTTTGCCGCCATCCCTTATCATTAGCGGCTGCAGGCCAAGTGCGAGCATCGCAGCTATAGTGTAAGTAATAACTCGGGCTGGCTGCACGAGAGATCTTCCGTGCCGTCTTTCTTTAATGGGAAGGTAAAAGGCGGGGAAGAAATTGGCCACGGGAGCCGAGCCAAGGCTTTTGTTCTGTCACGGGGTGACGAGTGAGCAAAGGAGAAGTGGAGTGGAAGCAGAGAGAGACCTCCGCCTTGGTGTTCATAGCTGTTCATTAGCTTTGTTGGATTTTTTTATTTTTGTGTGCCAGGCCGTCATAGTTTTCCCTTAAAGCCATGCCCACTGAAATGGTGTGTATTTTGTTAGGGTCTGACATACCTCCTACCACTAAAGTCCCCCAACCAGGGTTTGAACTGAGCACAGATGTCTCTATTTTTTACACACATGTGTGTAATTATCTAGAACTCTTTAAAAAAGGGGTTAAGAAGATATGGCTCACGGGCTACATATGGCCCTTTTCCAGATTACATATGGCTTGGAGATAAGAGTTTACTCATGCAAATTTCATTTGCATTTCTGCTGTTTTGATTCTGGTATGTCAACAATAGCAAAGCAAATGTAGCGCTGTTAATCAATGCTCCTCTCCAGTATATATAGGGCACAGTTTTTAGTAAAGTTTACAGTCAGTGTCACACCAACAGACCTTGTTTTGGCTGTACGTCGCTAAGAAATCCTTAATCTGGAAACTCATGAAGTCATGTAAGTTCACTGATGAGGTATTTTATGATGAAAACCCACGTAAAAAACTAAATGTAAACTCCCAAGAACAAAGAGCACTACTCTCAGAAATAAAGATACAGAGAATTAGAATTGTCTTTGTTGTCATTGATTTCAACATTGTGAAACATTGTATGCTCTCATGATTTGTCACCTGCGCTCACCCTTTTAGCCCCAGCTGCTACTTGTTCCCTAATTAGTCCCCCTCCTATTTAAGCACGTCATTCTCCTACACTCCTGGTCAGTCAGTCAGCAAACCTCAATGCATGCAAGGGAAGCACTTTTGACTCTGGCTCCCGTTTTGATCCCGAACTGTTTCCTGTATGGCTCCCCGATCCAAGCTCCGTTCTCCTGTCCTGGCTACCCGTATCCTGCCATATTTTGGTTACTTATTCGATCCCCGATCCAAGTTCAGTTCTCCTGTCCCGGCTACCCGTATCTTGCCTGATTCCGTTTCCTGTGTCAATGCCCGACCATGCTCCGTCTCCTGTCCCGGCGGGCCAACTTGTTCCGATCTCCAACCACGCTCTGTCTCCCTCCCCAGCTGCCCGACTTGCTTCCAATCTCCGACCAAGCTCCGTTCTCCCGTCCTGGCTGCCTGACTTTTTCCGATCCGCGATCACGATTCGTTCTCCGGTTCCGGCTCCCCGACTTCTTCGGTCCAAGATCACGCTCGGCTCTCCGGCCCCGCCTCTCCGCCTCGCCATCTGTCATCGCCCGCAGGGGTTTCCTGTTCCACCTGTCCTGCGAGCACCAGATCACTGTCTTCACTCCAGTCCCCGTCTTCCCCTATCCCTTAATAAAGCATTGTGTGAAACTTTACGTATTTGGGTCCACCGCCTGTTCCGGGAGTGACAGTATGCAACAAGATTAGACATGGGACTCTAGGGTAAAAGATGTAATATAGAGAATTTGAAGAGAGAATACATACAATATTATAAGGATAAATAGGCAATTACAGACCTTGCAACCTAATTAAAATTAGAATTGTCTGCAACTGAATTGAAATAAGAATTGTCCTTGTTGTTATTGATTACAAGCGCTAAGTGTTCATTAAAAGAAGGACAATCCGGCTCAGATACAGATACCTCACTGTGAATGTGTGAACCTGGAGTGTCATGCCCAATTTTGTGGTCACAGGTGGTTAACCTATTTTGTAACAATGATAATAAAGGTATATTCTATTCTATTCTATTCCCGAGGTCTGTCATCACCCTAAACAAGAGCGCAGAATTGTGAAAATATATAACTTGCGACTTATTTGGGTTTGTACGGCTGCTTGAAATCCTTGGAATGATTCAATTTTAATGTTGTGTTTTCAAGGATTGAAATGAATTGTGGGTGAAGAGCTTGTAAATGCTTGAAACTGTTGCCACAAGTCTGTATATATACTATATGACGCAGACACTGCTTCGCTTTGCCTTTGTATTTCTTGTTTTCCCAATGACTAATAGCAGATGGCATTAGTTGTTATGGCATTGTCCTAAGAAGCGTCATCACCTCCTACAAGTCGCGCCCAAAAAGACAGCTGCATGCTACACCTAAACAAGGCGCTATGAAAAGTGCATTAATGCAAGGATATCAATTATCGACATTTATTATGGGCTTTACAAATTAATTTAGGTAGTGTTTCCCAGTGGTAAATTTTATGAGAAGAACTTCCTGCAACTGAAAAATTACATATTACTCTAATGTTTACCAAACATGTGGGGAGAGATTTGTCTCAAAAATATTTGCACATGTTTTGTTAATATACACAAATATGTTCACGATTTACTGTAGATACAAAAATCATGTCTTGATACATTCACACACAAGGATAAAGTTCGCATATGTAAATTGCATACAAGAGTCACACCAAATTTCTTCTTTAAATTGTACTGGAGAAATTGGAAAATTGTCTTTGAATGTCCTTAAAAAGTGCTTGAAATTGGCCATAGCAAAAGGTATATGTACCTTGGACATGGCACTTCAGGATAAACATGTAATAAAGTCAGGAATTCATTTTCTCAAGGGAACAATCATAGGACCAATTGTTCTTTGGCGACAACATAATTTTGACCGGGAATAAAGTGTCCTTCCTGTCGATTTGAGCGGAGTCAAAAAGCTTTCTGTTATTTTCAGCTAGTGTGTCCCATTTCCTCAATGGAGGGCATCTGACAAAATTTTACCATGCATCAAAGTACACTACAGAACAGATATTTGCGTCCAAATCAAAATATCACTTTTTAATTATTTTGGTATTAACTATTTTCCAATAATTAAATCAACTTCATGTTGAATTAAGGAAAAAAAATCAAGAATGATCAAATCCTTTCAATAGTCGACTATTAAAATAGGTGTTAGATGCAGCTTTAATAAAAACACTGGAGTGCTTTTTCCTGGAAATGGGCCTCTAAACATTTTTGTAGATTAAGTATTAAAAAGCAGCCATTTGCAGCTGTTATAGTCATTTACCATGTTAGTAGTGTATGGCATATATTTTTGATTAATTTCATGTTATCTTCATTTGAAAGAAACAGTGCTTTTCCCCAAAAAAATACAGCTATTCCCCAGGTGACCCCAAACTGTTAAACAGTGGTGTACATTTCGAACGTGACGACATGTTTACCTTGAAACAAACACCTTTTTACTCCTGCAATTTCACCCATAAAAAGAAGGAAAAGGAAAATTCGGGCGTTTATTTGGTGCCTTGTTATCTAATGGCGCGGAAGTCTCGAGAGGCTCCATACAGCCTGTGAGGAAGCCAAAGAGAGGAGAGGCCGTTGAAAGGGCAACAACACCTCATTAAGCATTCAGAGTGTGCTAATGCTCTCCTGCGCACGTCAATAATGCCACTACTCACTAGTCACAATTAGAGACCAGAGACAAACGAAACAAATAAAAGCCAAATGGACTCCAACATAAACAGTTGTTTACACCTCGCTAAATTGAAAGCGTCCATACTTAGCCAACTGCTCACCAGACACTGATTCTGTAACTTGGGATACACATGACTCAGACACGCTCATAGTTAAAAATGAATCATGCCACGCTATTTGAGCAAAGTAAGCACGCCAGAAACGTCAGCAAAATCCCAGCAAATAACAACTTAATTAATAAAAACTCATTAGCAAAACTGAAAGGGGTAAAACGGCAGGCAGGGCCGGTACGATTTAACATTGATGTTGACACTTCCTTTCGGTAATCTACCGTTTTTGTTGTTTTTGCATCCATATTCATGCGTGAAACATGATGCGGGATACCAGTGGCTTCAAAAGCGAGTGTCCAGTAGAAGTGGAAATTGACATGCTTTTTGAATTCTCAGTGATTTTGGGTTAACTTTTCATAAGAAGTGGACAGTGTTTTATATTCCCTGGTGTGTTTCAGCCATCCACAGGGGAATCCACACGGATATATGTGAACAGAGTTGTGTGAAAATACCACATATTTACATGGTTCGTACGGGTGCCTGAAATCTTTGAAAGTGCTTGAATTGTATATTTTTGTCTTCAAGGATTAAATAGTGCTTAAAATTTGGGGTGACATGCTTGAATGTCTTTAAAATTGCTGCTATTTTTCACAATAAGTCTGCTTAAAAATGCCACGGACACTGCTCTCTGGTGGTTTGCATTTCTTCTCTCGTGATTAACGGCAGCTTGCATTTTTGTGTGCCATTGTCATACAAGCGTTATTACCCCCTGACTGAAGAGGACATGTGAATGCTAGACCTAAACAGGGCACTATGAAATGTCTTTTAGTGCAAGGATTACTTATCAACTATGGACGTCTATTATGGCCTATGCGAACAATTAAAGTTTCTGCAACTGAAAATGTAAACTACATATTTTCTGTTATTTTTACCTAACACCCACAGTGAAAAAAATAAGTATTTGAACACCCTGCTATTTTGCTATTATCTTTTTCTGTACTTAGAAAACATGGTGGGGTCTGAAATTTTCATCTATTATAGTCTTATGTCTACTGTGAGAGTGATAGACTAAAAAGAAAAATCCAGAAATCACAATGCATGATTTTTTAACAATGTATTTGTATAATAAAGCTGCCAATAATTATTTAAACACATGTGTATCATCTAAAATTCTGACCGTGAAAGACCTGTTAGACCGCCCATTAGAAGTCCATCTGCACTCCATGTATCATCATCAATTTAGATTCACCTGTTTGAGGTCATTACCTGCAAAAAGACACCTGTCCATCCCATACAATCAGTAAAACTTTAACCTGTAACATGGCGAAGACCAAAGAGCTGTCCAAAGACACCAAAGACAAAATTGTACACCTTCAAAAGGTTGGAAAGGGCTGTGGAGCAATTGTCAAGCAGCTTAGTAAAAAAAGGTCTACTGTTGGAGTCATCATTAGAAAATGGAAGAAGCTAAACATGACGGTTTGACCCGAAGGCCAAGGATCTTTTCCTGAATATAGCGTAAAGAGAGTTAATCAGTCTCATTTCAAATAACAAGTTGTTGTATAAAAACTGGTTTCAACTGGAAATTCAACCTTCAACCAACCCCTAAACCCTTAGTGTTGAAATCACATCGTAACCAGGGCGTTCCTTTTCTAAATGAAAGGCCAGGAGAGGGAAGACTGCTTTGAAGTGAGTTGGAGGACTGTAACCAAAGCAGTTTTCCGTTCACTTTCATTGCAAGAAAACCATACACAATTCTCTGTGTCTTCTTTTGTATGCAGGTTTTTGTTACAAGTGTTGGGTTGAACCTTACAGCCTATGACCATTTGGATGATACAGAGGAGTCATGGGAAAAAGTTTTTTTGGTTGGATGAGACAGAAATAGAAATCTTTGGTCATATTTCCACTAAGCGTGTTTGGAGGAAGAAGAATGATGAGTACAATTTGAAGAACACCATCCCTACGGTGAAGCATGGGGGTGGTAGCACCATGCTTTGGGGATGTTTTTCTGCACATGGGACAGGGCAAATGCACGGCATTTTAAGAGAGGATGACTGGGGCCGTGTATTGTGAGATTTTGGGGAACAACCCCCTTCCCTCAGTCAAAGTATTGAAGATGGGTCATGGCTAGGTCTTCCAACACGACAACGACCTAAATCACACAGCCAGGAAAACCAGGGAGTGGCTCAGAAGGAAGCATATCAAGGTTGTAGCATGGCCCAGCCAGTCTCCAGACCTGAACCCAATCGAAAATCTTTGGAGGGAGCTCAAACTCCGCGTATCTCAGCGACAGCCCAGAAACCTGCCTGACTGATCTTGAGAAGATCTGTGTGGAGAAGTGGGCCAAGATCCCTCCTGCAGTGTGTGCAAACCTAGTGAAAGACTACAGGAAACATTTGACCTCTGTCAGAGCAAACAAAGGCTACTGTACCAAATATTAATATTCAATTCCTCTGGTGTTCAAATATTATTTTGCAGCTATATCATACAAATAAACTAGCTGGGTGTTCAAATATATATATATATTTTACTATATATGGGGATAGATTTGTCTCAAAAATATTTACACCCAGATTGTTCAGATTGACCAAAATAGCTTATCAATCGTGTATCAAACTGGTAGCCCTTTGCACTAATCAGCAACAAAAAACTACCTCTCATCCTCAAAAAAGTTGGCGACCCCTGTTGTCAACAAAGCTACCAACTGCTGATGAATACTAGCAAAGAAACACTCGCTGAGTTATTTAGGTAATGGCTAATAATAAAATATTAGTAAAAATGTCCAACTACTACTGTTTTGGGGTATTCAGTATAATGAAAGATTAGCATCATGTTTGTCTTTTTAAGTATCGATACTTGTATAACCCTTAAACAAGATGAACAAATCGGGTTAATTTTCTTTGTGCAATTACACCTCGCTTTATAATTATTGCATCTATGAAACAGCTTTTGGTTTGTCATAGAGAATGAATCGGGATAAATTGCATTAATGGTCAAGGTTTAATTGCTAGTATACAAGCAAATAACCACAAAAATCTTACTAATGAGTAAGTGAAATCGAAAAATATACCCGCCATGAATACGACAGATTAACTAATGAAGCGGCCTAGAAATAGCCTTATCATTGTAAAAAAACAAAAACTCTGCAGATAGAATGGCACTAAAGCCTTTCTGTGCAAAGCAGGTGTTGCCTGGAGTACAACATGAGAGCTGCCTGACAGGCAAACACGCTGGACACCTGAAGATAAGTACGGTGCCGCAGTCCTTGCAATTAATGGGTGCAATCATGCGCCTAAGGCGCCAAAAAAGCAGAGAAGGATTAAATTTGAAACACAGCGCGGAACCCGATTAATTTCTAGTTATGGATTTGGGAATGCGTTTCCTGGTTAAGCTGCGACTGCTATTTCATTTATTTTTTTATTTCTGGGTCATCACTACAGTGGACGGGATTCATTATTTGGTGAGTCACTGCTACATGATTCATCGTGGGGAGTCGACGGGTCCACAACATTTAGGTCAATTATTAAATTAAAAGAAATTGATAAATCAAGTCCGAATTTATTAACCTAGATATAACCAAATATGGATTTATAAACCCATGGAATTGTTATTTTATTTTGGGCATCTGGTACAGCAGTGCGCCAAGCGGGTGTTGAGCAAGACACACCTGAGCCCAATTTCCACACACCTGCCCCTAAATATACAAAAACTTAATGGTGCTCAGATAGCACACTGCGCCTGGTCATAGTTTTTCCATTTCGGTCTTTGTTTCTGGTTTGGACATTGTAGGGTTTGATTTTGTTTGGTAATGTGATTTGTTTTGTGACCCCTTGTTTGTTTGTTACTTTGTTCCTTGCATCTCCATTTCCAGTTTGGTCTTTGTTTTTTGGTTTCGACATTTTCAGGTTTGATTTTGATTTGGCATGCTATTTGTTTTGACATCCCTTGTCTGTTTGTTATTGTGTTCCTTGCATCTTCATTTCTGGTTTTGTCTTACTTACTTTGTTTCCCGGTTATGTTATGAAATACCATCCTTATTTTGAGAACACCTGCCTCAGTTCCTGCTTCGCTTAACCGGGACCACCCCAAAAACGTAACATATATTTATATTTTTTTCCCACTCAATGTCCAAGAAAATTCAATTTCAAAGACATCTGAAAAGAATCAACATAAATCTGAATCAAAGCGATCAAAGTTCAGTTCCAGTTAATAACTGTTCTAACATGTTGCCCGTTATCTTTCACATTTGGTCTAGTTAGAGCTAGTTAGCGTCACAGCATTATATTTCATGGTCTTGTCCTCATGGCAGTCTCCTTGCTGTTCTGTCAAGGAAGGTTGTGTGTGTCATCTATCATGTTTTCTTCCGGCCGGTTGTTGTTTTGAACATTGTGGAGTTGTTCTATCCACATGTGAGTATGTTCCTTATGTCCTCAGTGTTAACTAGTTTGTGTTCCAACATACCCAGAATCTTGTTCCTTCCATTTTTTTGTTATTTTTGTTCACTATGCCTCTCCTGATTGATCATTGCAATCATGCCTTTTATATGGTATATTTGGTATTTTATAGTCTTATAGTTATAGCGCTCCCATTATTGCTATCAACGTGTCAGACTAGATCCTGTGTTGTCTTTTCTTTCACGTTTTGTTCAGTGAGCACTAGTTAGCGACCCAACATATCCTGCGTTTTCTTGCAATCACATTTTTGTACAGTTACTACGAATTAGTGGGCACGTATAATTACATGGTTGCATCGTCATGAATGACACTCACGTTCAGGTTTCTTGTGTGATCTCTTCCTTTCCATTAGAACTGGTTGGATTTGGGATTTTTGTTGTTGTTAGAACCACTTCGATCATATTCTGTGCTGTCTTCCTTTAATGTTTTATTTCAGCGTAACATACTTTATGGTGCAACATTTCCTTTATCTTCTTTGTTGAATTTTTTGTTCATTTATGTCTAGTTATTTTTGAATATTAGGTAGCAAAGATGAGTAGTCGAGCCCGTTTTAGAGTACAGTAATCCCTCGGTTATCGCGGTTAACAGGGACCAAAACCGCGAAAAATGCTTTAATTTTAAATTCTCATTTTATTGCCCCTCAACACCAGGTCGGGTTGTAATTCTCACTCACACATTATGCGTGTGGCCAAGCTTCTCCAAATAAGGTCCATGAAAGGCGATATAGTGGCAGGAAATGTCGCACTGTGGAAGTGAGAAAAACATGACATCTCATTACTGGGTTTTCAGTGGAAAATGAAGTGACTGCAGTAAAACTAACACAACATTTATAAATATCAGCAAGCCTTATGCCTAAGCCCTGCTGGAAGTCGATTATTGGTTGCAATACTGCATCAGAGTCGTACAGTCAGAGCGTAATTGCTAAGTTGAGTCGGCGACTCTTTTTATTTGGCTTTTTTAACCCACATCAGATTTATTTTTAGGAGGGATATTCCATACAATTTTTGAGACTGGTTAGCAAAAAAACTCAATGAAATTGAACCCTATTTTAAAAGTCAACCATCCTGGCGTTTAAAATATCAATTCAGATTCAGATTCAGATTCAGATCTACTTTATTGTCATTCTAGTACACGTGTATACAGAACGAAATGTCGATGCATCTGACCCCCACAGTTTCCTTGAATGTACAGATATAAATAATGTTGTATTGTATTTTGGCTACGTATAGTATTTTACCATAGTGCCGATAGTGCAAGAAGAGTAGCTAACCAGATGCGCAAAATGGGCAGTCAGGTTAACAAGTCAGGTACACAGTAACATTAACACTGTAACAATAACGCTGTAATTACAATAGTGCAGAGAGCAATGTGCAAGGAGTGGCAAGCTATAAAAAAAACTGCCAGTAGTGCAAAAGTCAGATTAGCAGCCGTTTAGATTTAAGTTAACTATATGTTAGATTGACCATTTAACAGTCTAATGGCCAGGGGGACTAGACTATTGCGGAGCCTGGTGGTCCTGCACCGCACACTGCAGTACCTCTTCCCAGAGGCTAGCAGAGTGAACAGTCCATGATGGGGGTGAGAGGGGTCCCCGGTAATGTATTTAGCATGGGATAGGCAGTGCTTCTGGCCAATGTCCTGAATGGAGGGAAGTGTAGTCCCGATTATTTTCTCTGCTGTCCTCGTTACCCTCCTCACACTACCCCAGTCGGTAGCGCTGCAGCCTCCACACCACACAGAGATACAGCTGGTCAGGATACTCTCTATGGTGCCCCTGTAGAATGTAATGAGGGAGGGTGGGGGCAGGTGGGCTCTCCTCATCCTCCGCAGGAAGTACAGGCGCTGCTGTGCCCTCTTAACCAGTGATGCAGTGTTTACGGACCAGGTGAGTTTGTTTGTAATGTGCACCCCTAGGAACTTGATACTGCTGACAACCTCCACAGCCTTGTTGTTGATGCAAAGTGGGGCATGGTTGGGCTGGTTTTTCCTAAAGTCGACAATGATCTCTTTAGTTTTGTCGACATTCAGGACCAGGCTGTTGTCCCTGCACCAGCCCACCAACTGCTCCACCTCCTCTCTGTAGGCCAGGTCGTTGTCATCCCTGATGAGGCCCACCACTGTTGTGTCGTCAGCATACTTCACGATGTGGTTTGTGGCGGACCTAGGGACGCAGTCGTGTGTCATCAAGGTGAACAGCAAGGGGCTTAGGACGCAGCCTTGGGGGGAGCCCGTGCTGAGGTAGATAACATCTGAACTGTTCTGACCTATCCGCACTGATTGGGGTCTGTCACAGAGGAAGTCCAGCAGCCAGTTCCGCAGGGGGGTGTTGAAACCCAGGAGTCTCATTTTGTCCACCAGATTTTGTCCATCTAACGTCAATTCACAAACCCTAAATTAATTTGATTGTTTTTTTTTTTTCAATAGATTAGAAAAAAAACAAAATTGTTAAATGATGTGTTTTCTATGCTCGTTGAATTTAATCCTTTTGTAATTACACCAATTAAAGGAAACTATAAAATATATTTCCCCTAAATTAGGGAAAAATATATTTCTTGGAATTGCTGTTTACCCTGTTTAGGAATGCAGCCAATGCAAATATCAGTTATTGTCATAAGTAACGATCTCTGATATCAGCATTTTCTCATCCTTGATAAAAACATAAAAAGAGAACTTACAGGGGAAAAAAGGATAAAAGCGGTTAATATTTTTTCAAAGCCGAAATCTTTTTCTGTGGAATTGTTTTTTATATTGATCAGTTTTGTTAAACACGTTACTTTAAAAGAGTATTTCATCATAGTTACTCACGACTTCTTCCGGGCAGCACGGCGGCGCAGTGGTTAGCGCGTGTGCGGCACATTTCTGAGGTTATGAGATCAAACCTTCCTGTGTGGAGTTTGCATGTTCTCCTCGTGCTTGCTTGGGCACTCGGTTTCCTCCCACATTCCAAAAACATGCATGTCAGGTAAATTGGCCGGTCCAAATTTTCCCTAGGTGTAAATGAGCGAGTGAGTTGTCTGTCTCTGTGATAGCTGCCCGATGATAGCTGGGATGGGCTCCAACACTCCGCGACCCCACTGAGGATAAGTGGTGCAGATAATGAATGGATGGACTACCTTTTCCAAAAAGTATCTGAGTTGCTCTATAGTTAGAGTAACTACTTACCAGCAACAGTAACTATATCTGTTAGAAGTTGTATGTGTTAGTCGCGCAGTGACGACGTCATGTCGCGCTGTCCCGGCGCTGATTGAAGGTGACACGTCACGTCGAGCTCTCATAATTTTCTTCATTTTATCGCTTTTCTTTATCTCTACAACCTACTCTACCGTGCAATATTCTAGAGAGGAACTACGGTTACTACGCCCTGTGGATATTACGCCTTTTAACCCCCACTTTTATCGGATATTGACAATTTTAATGCTGAAATTAGGAACAAGAGTCATCGGGTTCGAACCCGTAAACGGGGAAGAAGAGGGGGATTATTGGTGAAAGCCAGAAGAAGAAATGGACGTACTCCTATTCCTAGTATAGTGCTTGCTAACGTTCAGAGACTTTATAACAAAACTGATGAGTTGTTTATGAGGATACATACCCAGAAAGATTTCCGTGATTGTAACGTTCTTTGTTTTTCTGAAACTTGGCTAAAACCATCACATCCTGATTCCTAAATCTAGCCGCTGGGATTTACGATTTTCCGTCAAGATCGGGACACAGATATCACAGGTAAATCCCGAGGAGGCGGAGTGTGTTTTTTGGTGAACGAACAGCTGGTGTTCGGATCCTCGGATTATATCCAGTGGATGTTCTGCTGATTCGGAATACATGACCATTAAATGCAGGCCTTTCTATCTTCCTCGTGATTTCAGTGACCCTCACCGCAGTATACAGGACTGTCTCAGAAAATTAGAATATTGTGATAAAGTTCTTTATTTTCTGTAATGCAATTAAAAAAACAAAAATGTCATACATTCTGGATTCATTACACATCAACTGAACTATTTCAAGCCTTTAATTATTTTAATATTGCTGAATTTGGCTTACAGCTTAAGAAAACTCAAAAATCCTATCTCAAAATATTAGAATATCATGAAAAAGTATACAAGTAGGCTATTCAACTAATCACCTGAATCATCTCATTAACTCGAAACACCTTGCGAGGGTTTCCTGAGCCTTAAAAACACTCAGCTTGGTTCAGTAAACTAAATCACAAGTATGGGGAAGACTGCTGATCTGACTGCTGTCCAGAGGACCATCATTGATACCCTCCATCAGGAGGGTAAGAAACAAAAAGAAATTTCTCAAAGAGCAGGCTGTTCACAGAGTGCAGTTTCAAAGCATATCCACAAAAAGTCTGTTGGAAGGGAAAAATGTGGCCGGAAACGCTGCACAACCAAGAGAGATGACCGCAGCCTTAACAAAATTGTGAAGGAGAGCCGCTTCCAGAATTTGGGGGAGCTTCAAAGACAGTGGGCTGAAGCTGAAGTCCAGGTATCAAAAGTCACAGTTCACAGACGTGTCCGGGAAATGGGCTACAATAGCCGTATTCCCATGGTCAAGCCACTTCTGAACTCAAGACAAGGGAAGAAGCGTCTGACTTGGGCTATGGAGAAGAAGCACTGGACAGTTGCAGAGTGGTCCAAAGTCCTCTTTTCAGACGAAAGCAAGTTTTGCATTTCATTTGGAAGTCAAGGCGCCAGAGTCTGGAGAAAGGCTGGAGAGGAGCAAAATCCAAGTTGCTTGAAATCCAGTGTGAAGTTCCCACAGTCAGCAATGGTTTGGGGAGCCATGTCAGCTGCTGGTGTTGGTCCACTGTGTTTCATCAAGTCCAGAGTAAATTCAACTGTGTACCAAGAGATTTTAGAGCACTACATGCTTCCATCTGCTGAAAAGCTCTATGGAGATGAGGATTTCATTTTCCAGCATGATCTGGCACCTGCCCACAGTGCCAAAACCACCAGTAACTGGTGCACTGACCATGGCATCACTGTCCTTGATTGGCCTGCTAATTCCCCTGACCTGAACCCCATCGAGAATTTGTGGGGTATAGTTAAGAAGAAGATGAAAGACACCAGACTAACAAATGCAAATGAGCTGAAGGCCGCTATCGAAGCATCCTGGGCATCAATAACACCTCAGCAATGCCACAGGCTGATTGCCTCCATGCCACGCCGGATTGATGCAGTAATCCGTGCAAAAGGATTCCCAACCAAGTACTGAGTGCATCAATGGACATTTTCAAATGTTTGATTTAGTTTTGCTATTATAAAATTATTTTTTTACTTGGTTTGAGGAAGTGTTCTAATATTTTGAGATAGGATTTTTGAGTTTTTTTCAGCTGTAAGCCAAAATCGGCAATATTCAAATAATAAAAGGCTTGAAATAGTTCAGTTGATGTGTAATGAATCCAGAATGTATGACATTTTTGTTTTTTTAATTGCATTACAGAAAATAAAGAACTTTATCACAATATTCTAATTTTCTGAGACAGTCCTGTATATCCACCCGAGGGCCGACGTCGATGTCGCACTAAAAGGATTAGCAATCCAAGTACGAGAACAAGGATCCCAACACCCTATCTATAGTATTAGGTGATTTCAACCAGGCCAATCTTTGTTGCGTACTACCAAACTATAAACAATAAGTCACATGCCCAACCCGTGGTGATAAGATCCTCGACCACTGTTATTGTCCAGTGAAGCAGGCGTACAAATCTGTCAACTGGTCAAGTCGAGGATTACCCTGTTACTGTAAAAATAACGCCGTTAGGTAACGGCGTTATTTATAACGGCATTATTCCCAAAGGCATTATTCCCAACACTGTATCAGTAAGTGGAATTATACGCTGATGAAAATGCAATAAAACACACAAAATTACAATAAAATGCAATGCGGTCCCTATCAACAAAGCTTGCAGCCAAGTAGATATATTTTTCAAATCCAAATTCTCTTTGCTGTCTCTTACAACTTGGGTGCCGAGGTGCTTATGGTCACATTTCTTTGTGTTTTTTGCTACTTTTTTCCTTTTTTCTTTTTTTTTGTTATTGTGTATGTTTGACTTGCTGTCGGTCAACCCTCTCGAGAGTTATGACCAGGGTAGATGGATGGATAGAAATTCTCTTTCATGTAGACTTGTTTTCAACCCGACATTTTTATATTTATCAATGATGGTAAGTATATGTTTTTTTTTCATTCTCCTTATACTAGCAAGGAAAATTTTAAGAAGAATATATTTTTTTAATTGGCAAAAAAGGCAATAAAACGCACTAGATCATAATTATATATGTGGTCCCTCACAAAATCAATTGAGCAGGGAGCTTTAGAACATGACACAGCCGTGACTCTGCTATTAGGAGACTGTGTCTATCTTACGCTATTTTTTGTTCATTTTGTTGTATGCCCATATAAGATAACGGTTTGATTTACATTTGACATTTTATAGTTCTAAACTTTATGCGAGCATATACAGTCTTTTTGACTACCAAAATGTCTGAAAAAAATATCTGTATTTCAATTGCAAACATGATACGTGAAGTGTCTGTTTTTTTGTTAAGAACGCAGTCACAGAATGATATCATCTCGTATCTCAAGATATCAAAGATAAATGTTGGAGGACTTTAAAGGCTACCGTATTGTTCTTATCTGTCTACCCTGGTCATATTTCTCGAGAGGGGTGACCGACAGCAAGACATACCCATACACAGGGATCAGAATTTTCCGCGGATCCGCGGATTTCCGCTGTTTTTGAACCCCAACCTGCCACCGAAAAATAAAAATAAAAAGTCCAAGTCATCCAGTGGGGTTCACTTGGGGTCCTCGATGCTTCCTGTACTCAAATCAGTCATTTTGGGCTATTTGACTTTCTTCTGGTCCAACTCGTTCTGCTTTATTCCTGGACCCTGGCTATTTCAGCTGAAAATGAAAATCTCCATTCTGATCCCTGCATACACAAAAACAAAGAAAAGAAAAAGTAGCAAAAAACACAATAAAATTGACCATGGCCAACCCTAACACCCAAACAAGTTAAGCACCTCGGCACCCAAGTTGGTCATGCTTTCGTCCCTCCAAATGAAGCGGGACAGAAGAAAGCGGCCATGTCACTTGGGCCAGGGTGACACACACACTCTTCTGTTCAACAGCGGGTTCCGACACCTTTCATTGGTTTACCCCTGCTGCATCATAAAGGTGCCCTGCTCATCCCTTAGAACGCATCTAAACATCCCAATATCCTTTAACAACACCTCTCCACTCAAGCTCTACTTCCATTACATTTAGACCTCTTTCCTCTAGTGCACTCATAACACCATCCATCCACGTCAATCGCGGCCTTCCTCTTGGGCTCCTTTCATTTACTTCTGCTCTGTAGATCCTCTTCAACATTCGCTCCTCATCCATTCTCTCCATGTGTCCAAATCAACCGAGTATTCTCTTATACACACACTTGCTCAGTTCCATTACTACTCCAGTTCTTTCTCTCACAATTTCATTTCTCAATCTATCCAATCTTGTCACTCCTAACATACTCCTCAAACACTTCATCTCAAAAACATTTAATTTCCTTCTCAAATATGCGTTCAGGGTCCAAGTTTCTGCACCATACAACACAGTTGGCACAATCAAGCTCTTGTACAGTTCTCCCTTAACATCCATACTCATACTCTTGTTTTCTCATCACTCTCCTCAGAACACCCAAAACCTTGCTTCCTTGATCCACTTCGCACTCCATTCCGCTAACTGCAGCCACACCGTATTGTTCACCTAAGTTTTGTGTAGGTGAAGTGCAATCGGTGCCAAGGCCACCTTGCATAACTGCACAAGTTTTGACATTGATTTTGTATGTTTGTTTTCCACAAATTTCCGCCTCAACTTTTTTGATCGCAGTGACTTTGAACATGACCGAAGCGAGGTGATGCCTCTACAGGCACTGTAGCCTTGAGAGTCACAGATGTTCAGTTGAGACACCGACCTCTAATGGCCATTTAGTTTGCTCAGCAGACAGGGACAACACTTCTGTTTAAAATGTCCTATAGCAGGAATCCCTAATAGTTCTTAAATACCTAGCACCCTAGAAAAAAAAATGAGGTTTCTTCAGCAGCTGTGAATGATCCGATCAATGTTTGGAAATAGATTTGTGTTAATTGTCATTGACAACGTAGTAAATATTGTTTGCAATAAGATAAGACATGGCACTCCAGGAATAAACACGTAATAAAGATATGAAGGGATAGTATGTTATGAGTAAACTCAAAGTCATATGGACTTTGTGCAATATCTATATGTCAGCGTTACAGCGTTCAGTAAAAAAATGAATGAATTGTTAGCAGTATCAGTCTCCAGAAGCGGGATTTCATTGGTAACAGGTAGAAAAAAAATGTGCATCTATAGTACACAGTTTATTTAGCAATTTTAGATAATTGTTTTCTATTGGACAGGCAATGATTTGTTTGTCAAGTCATTTCAAGTCATTTTTATTTGTATAGTCCAGGGGTGGGCAAACTTTTTGATTCGAGGGCCACAATGAGTTCTAAAATTTGAAAGTGAAAATCCGCGAAGTAGCGACGCCCCTTCAAAAATGCTTAAAAAAAACAAAAACAAAAAAAACCTTTACCCCCCTGTATCCAGTACACCATTTGAGACTGGGAGGTTCGGGTTCGCGCCCCGGCCGAGTCATTCCTAAGACTTAAAAAGTGGTCGGCGGCGCCCTCTGTTGGCTGCGGCTGCATCGGCTCGCTACAACGGGTCAGGTGCAATCGACATTTCGTTCTGTGTACATTGTTACACAGAATGACAATACAAGGAAATTATTATTATTATTATTATTATTATATGGAATACGGTTAGAGAGAGAGAGAGAGAGAGAAGGAGAGAGAGAGCGAGAGAGATTCTTGTTAAACAATCAACCAGTCAAACAATAAAACAAAATTTAACATACCTCTTACAATAAATTATTTTAAGTGTAGTTGATAAAAAGACCTGTGCAGTACGATGAGGTAATAACGATGAATGACTGCACAGCGAGTGCTGGCCAATCAGCTTGCGTTTATGGCCGTGACGCTTAGCGTATACGTGCATTTCTTTGTGTTTTAAAATTTTGTAAAATGATGCAATTACTAATTCTAATTGAATATTTTGTTTTCAAATTTTGTAAAATAATGTAATTTCTAATTTTAATGTAATATTTTTCATTATTATTATTATATTTTTTTTATTTTTTTATTTATTTTTTAAGACCCGCGAAGCTCTGAACCCGCGAACGTGGAACCGCGAAGTAGCGAGGTCCCACTGTAACTAAAAGAACTCTGCCTTTTTGTTTAGCTGGCTAGCTATATGTTCATCAATTAGTTCCACACAGCGAGTCACAGTTCGACGTGACAAACTTATTTTTTTTAAAATTGCCTCGACTTTCCGGACACAGAACACCTGCAGTCTCCACCATGCAGTCTTTCAAAAACTCACTTTCGGAGAAAGGCTTGCTTATTAGCTGCTGCTAACTTGAATGCCAGCAAAAAGCATCCCTTAGTAGTTGACTCCTGAAGCGCTGTTTGTCGGTGAAATTTTTTTTGCTGGGACAGTAAATTGGCTGCCATTCTCTCAGCTGTAGCTCCACGTTCTTGCGACGACAGCTTGCTGGCATAATTGGAATGCTTCGTAGCAAAGTGACGGCTATATAATATTGTACTCCTTAAAAAACTTTCTTGAGATATCAAGCACACAGCCTTCCTTTTTATTTTCTTTAAAAAAACATTTTGTTGTCCATTCTGTTTTAAACACTCGGCACTCACTGTCAACTTTTCTTTTCTTTGATAAACTCATGTTTGTTTTTAGAAGGGAGAAAGCTTTACCACGGAAACCGAGAAGGAGAGTGCTTCTTCTGGTAAAAGCTTTAGCGCGAAGAAAAGGGGGCAAATACTCAAGCGCGCCATCTATTGGGGAAATGTGGGCATTACAGGGGAAAGTAAATGAACAAGGTTTGCCGGTATATTTTGTTATATAACTGGGAGATGTTTGGCGGGCCAGATTAAAAAGACCAACGGGCCGTATATGGCCCGCGGGCCGTAGTTTGCTCATGCCTGGTAAAGCCCTTAATCACAAAGAGTCTCAAAGGGCTACCATATAATTCTTTTTTTATAATATGATATTCAACCCTAGCGTCTCTTTTTTCGCGTTTCTTCCACCTAAAATGAACTGCAATCCCCAATCGCCTCATTTTATAAGTGACTTCATCACAACTCCGTTCCTTCAAAAACTCTAATTTGTTTATATTATTCATTACTGTGCTATTTTAGATAAAACTAAAAATACACTTTTGCTCATTTTTGACAAAAAAATAATCTGTGTTAAAAATTCTGTGCATCTCTAGTTGTTCTAGTATTTATCCAAAATCCAGAATTTTTCCGTCCGTGGTGAATTTGTGCTTGTTGTGCAGTGAGTTCAGCTGATGACACTGTAGTCATCAGTAGCTTGCAAGTCATGGTGAAAAACTGGAATCTCGCATTTTCAAACGGAAAATCATGCCTTACTGGGTGTGTAAAGGTGCTCTAAATCCTTGAAAATGCTTGGATTTCAATGTTGTGTTTTCAAGGTTTAAAAAGTGCTTGAAATTTTGGTATAGTGCTTGTAAATGCTTGCATTTGTTGCCATGTCTCACTGCATTCTGAATCGATAGACCACTCATTAAATGAAGTACCAAAAAAAAAAAAAATCTGCATATCAATGACGCTGACACTTCTCGCTGGTTGCTTCGCCATTTTATTTCTCCTTCCCTCATCAATAACGGCAGCTGAAATAAGTTTTGTATGGCATTGTTCTATGAAGCTTTATCGCCCCCCACGGGTTGTGCCCAAGAGTACAGGTGCATGTACACCTAATCATGCTACAGGGATCTATGAAATTTGAATGATTGCAAATATTATCCATCAATTGTGGACATTTGTAATGGGCCATGTAAAAAATTAAGGTAGCGTTTAACAGTGGTAAATTGTAACGGGAAAAACTTCTGGCAGCTGAAAGTGTAAGCTACATATTACCGTCATTTTTACCCAACACCAATACGGGGAGATATTTGTCTCAAAACCAGATATGTTGGCGATTGAATCAAGATCTATAAATGAAATGTCTTAATAAATGCACACTTTAGATTTTAAATCGCATGTGTAAATCATAGATATATTTGTGGCTTTGCAAAATACATGATTCACATTAGATTTTTACTTTTAATCGTACTGAAGAAATTTGAAAAATAAATTTGAAGGTCCTTATAAAGTGCTTGACTTTGGCCACAAAATAGGTTGACGAACCCTGGGCTTGTTACTTTACTGATCACAAGATGATCTTGTTTGTTCAGCCCATAATTACTGTCAGAAAATGAGGGTGAGTAAATATGTTCTAGTACTGTACACATTAAAAGTTAGCAATCTAAATGAGGTTATGTCCCTCAGCTATGTAGACTAAGCAGAAGTACCAACACCGAGGATTATCATCATATCAAGCACACACCTCATCAGCTATCTCCATGTGCTAACCAGGGATCTTAGTGGTGTTTACTATCGCTGCTGTCTCCAATCAACGTATCGTTCTGTGACTTTTCATCGCCATAGTCTTGTGGATGATCGTAGAAAGACATAGCCGACGTTTACATCCTCATACGATAAAGTCTTGTGTGTAGGACAGCTCCTGATGAGGGCCACGTTTTAAGTTGTCACTGACACAAGTCGTTGTTGATTTCACTGTTGTAGGCCAAAGACCCTAGGGCTGCAGATAAGACTGTTGCCATGGTCCTGAAGGAGATACCAAGTAAGGCGTCATCAGAAGGGAAGCCCCTCCTCACACTGACTACCAAGGTGGGCAGAACCCTTTAAGAATACCTCCGCGTCCATTGCAAAAGCTGCTGTTTTGTTGTGGAATCGGAACTACAGTCGACCCCTAACCCGGTTATGGCGTCCATACCTTCAGATGTGGAATACGATGTTTTTTCAGTCCATCATCATGGCATTCTCCGTACTGTACAACAACAACAATTTTTGTGTGCCGAAAAACGTACAAAATAACAAATCAAACCGCATTGTTCATACATATGACGAGTTATGTCAATAAGATGACTGTCTGTAATTGGTTGACATAAAATAAGGTCCTGGTCTGCTATTGGTTTTGGTCACGGTATCATAAAGATGCCGATATGCTATTTGCTAAACTCCCTACCATAATGACCTTCTCTCCAGTTGTTGAGAAATGAATTTCCCGTAAAAAATTTGTGTAGCTATGCGTCCCAAACTTAAATGGATACTACAGGAAGAAGCAAAAAGATGTTAACGACGAAAAACATATATGAAGAAAGCAGACGCAATACGGCCATAACCAATTGAAGACATTTAATAAAATGAAGGATGTGATTCAGGCAACACAGTCTTCTAAGAGGATGAAAAAATTTCCTAGTGGAAGTTTTAAAATCAGTTTTCATTTTAATCCGCCATGTCATCCACCCTCTAACTTGACTCTTCCAGCTCAAATCACATCGCAGCAAAGGTAATAAAAGGTCATCTTTACATTATTATGTTATTAAATCATTTACACATGTATTTTGTATAGGTACTTAGGGGCTGAACTCCCTACCATAATTACCTCTCCATTTGTTGAGATATGAATTTCGTGTAACACACCTGAATATATTTAGCTGTGGGTCCCAAGACTGAAAGGGATGCCACAGAGAGGAGCAATAAGATGATAACAATGAAAAAAAAAGCTTGAGGTAATGAAATATGAAAAAAGCTGACGGAATATGTCCATAACCAATTAAAGATTGAAACAATTACTAAAATAAAGGAGGTGATTCAGGCAACATAATCTTCTAAGAGCATGAAAACATTTCCTAGTGGAAGTTTTCATTTTAATCCGCTGTCTCATCCACCCTCTAACTTGACTCTACCAGCTCAGATCACGTCACACCAAAGGTAAATAAAATGTCATCTTTTACTTTATATTTTTGTGTTGTTACATCATTTATACGTGTATTTTGCATATTTAGTACTTACTAGGGCTTTACGATTTTAGAAAAAAAAAAAAAAAAAAACTAATTGCAGGATTTCAGACCAGTATTGCAATTTTGATGCGATTTTCAATTTTTTTAAGTAAATTTTCTTTGCTAGTTTTGGTTTTGTCTATACTCAACCATATTGAAATGCTAAACCTAGAAAAAACAACACCATTTTCTGGCAAGCTTTGTTAGGGTTGCTTCCTGTTGACCATTTTTTACTTTTCAATTCCTTAATGGATAGAAGTATCTACCCACCTATTCAATGCACAAGATAGCATTTCAAGCTAATTAGAATAGTGGTCTAGACAATTTTCAAAAAGAAACATCACAAAATAACATTCCATTTATTTGCTTTGACATGTCTTCATAATACAACAAAGTCAACCTCTAACATAAATAACATTTGAAAAAAGGAAATAATAATCTCTTAAAAGAATCAAGAGCATTTGCACAGTATAAAAGATCAAATATCCATCCATCCATCCATTAACTAAACCGCTTATCCTCAGTAGGGTCGCGGGGGTGCTGGAGCCCATCCCAGCCATCTTCGCAGTGGGCAGGGGACACCCTGAACCAGTTGCCAGCCAGTCGCAGGGCACACAAGGACAGACATTTCGCTCGCTCATTCACACCTAGGGACAATTTTGTTTTTTGGAATAAGGGAGGAAACCGGAGTGCCCGGAGAAAACCCACGCAAGCACGGGGAGAACATGAAAACTCCGCACAGGAAGGTTGGTAGCTGGATTTAAACCCATGACCTCAGAACTGTGCCGCACGCGCGCTAGCCACTGTCCCGCCGTGCTGCCCTCAGATCAAATATATAGAATAGAATAGATTATTTATTGTCATTGCTACAAATGGGCTAACATATTGTGACAACGAAATTGGGCATGACACTCCAGTTTTACACATTCATGGTGAGGTATGAGCAAGAAGATAAAGGAACAGAGACGATAATGTTATAAGACAAGGGGGATAAGGCTATAGTTATAATTTACATGGTATTTACACAAGAAATGTCGGCATGTGGGATGTTACATACAGGGTTGTCGTGATAACGTTGGTATCGTAACGGTTGTGCAATATTGCATTTGGTGCAAAGTCATCATAGTGCAAAAATAGTCAGCATATGCATTGGTGCAAACATAGACATCATAGTGCAGAAACAGGAAATGGTCAGACATTGTGCAATTTGAGCATTAAACGTAGTGCAGTCGGCATGTGCAAGAACAAGACATGAGTAACATTATATTCGTATGAGGTAGTGTTGGCCCGAGTTTTCAGTTTTTTTGTGCGGTGTCTGTTTGAGCAGTGAACAAGCATAGTGCAGACAGCATGTACGTGAGTACCATTTACATACGTGTGAGGTAGTTTTTTGCAACAGTTTTCAGTTTTTTGTGCGGTGTCTGTTTAGGGTGGTAATGGCTGTGGGGAAGAAACTGTCTCTGAGTCTGTTCGTTTTTGCTTTGTGTGACCTGTAGCGCTTGCCAGGAGGCAGCAGGTCGAAGAGATGGTGGCCGGGGTGAGAAAAGTCCTTGATGATGTTTTATAATAATTTATAATTTCCTTGTATTGTCATTCTGTGTAACAATGTACACAGAACGAAATGTCGATTGCACCTGACCCGTTGTAGCGAGCCGATGCAGCCGCTGCCAACAGAGGGCGCCGCCGACCACTTTTTAAGTCTTAGGAATGACTCAGCCGGGGCGCGAACCACCGACCTCCCAGTCTCAAAGCGGGCGCCTTACCATCTAGGCTACTGCTCTGCTAAGGTAGCGAGAGCAGGCAATGTCCTCCAGACTGGGCAGAGAGCAGCCGACGATTCTCTGGGCTGTTTTGATGATCCTCTGGAGCTTTTTCCTGTCTGCTGCTGTGCACCCAGCATACCACACCGTGATGCAGTATGTTAGGATGCTCTCCACTGTGGCTTTGTAGAAGGACACCTGCAGCTGCTGGTTTAGGTTATTTTTCCTGAGCAATCTCAGGAAGTGCAGTCGCTGCTGGGCCTTCCCTACCACCGCTCTGGTGTTTGCAGACCAGGAGAGGTCGTCGGAGATGTGCACGCCCAGGAATTTGAACGAGTGGACTCTCTCTACACAGTCTCCCTTTACGATGAGTGGTGCTGGATTCCTGCCATTCCTTCTGAAATCCAGAATCAGTTCTTTTGTTTTTGTGGTGTTCAATATGAGGTGGTTTTCCGAACACGACGTTGAAAGTGACTCAACCTCATCCCTGTATGCCGCCTCGTCCCCTTCAGAGATGAGGCCGATCAAGGTGGTATCGTCAGCGAACTTAATGATAGTGTTTGTGGGGTGGGTCGGTGAGCAGTCGGAGCTGTAGAGGGTGAAAAGCAGGGGGCTCAGTGCACAACCTTGGGGGGAGCCAGTGTTCAGTGTTAGGGTGGGAGAGACGTGGGTACCGAGTTTCACCGACTGTGGGCGGTTGGAGAGGAAGTCCATTATCCAGTGGCAGATGGAGGGAGAGAGTCCTAGGTGTGCAAGTTTCTCCACCAGGATCTCCGGGATAATGGTGTTGAAGGCTGAGCTGAAGTCCAGGAAGAGCATTACACTTAAAATAACCCACACCAAACAAAGTAAACAACAACAAAATAAATTGTGCACACTATAAAAAGGTAATCATTGCACACTAAAAATAATCCACATTCTTTTGAGGCTGTAAACATGAAATGTCTACAATTAGTGTAATTTGTGTAATGTGCTCCTGCAGCATGTTCATCGGTGCAAAAAACATATTATAGTATTAATTCAAACCCACCAACTTATTAATACTACTGCCACTACTTTTTATTAGCCTTATTATAACATTTCACTTATTAACTCGCATAAATATAAAGTGTTACCTCTAATCTATAATGCAGTTTTGGGTTTGGACACGATTAGACATTTTTAGCTAGAAAAAACAACATTCCACCATTGCTGGTTTGCACGGTCATATGTATTGTAATTAGGATCATTTTTAAGGTGCTGCTACAAATTACTTGTGTTTCCTTCCCCTGGAGCGACTAGGCAAAAGCAAATTCTGCAACCGGTGTTTTTCTTCTGTTCCGCGTCTGCTTTGTCAAAACCAAAATAGGTCAGAACAAGTGATGTACCTCCCTTCTTAGGTGCAAGCGCCGTTTCCTTCTCTTTTGTTGCCTGTTTACGGATCCCGCCATGACAACTCAATGAGCTCACACAGTTGGTGTGGCATAGTGTCGCGCTTTATTTGCAAGTGCTGTTGCTAAAATGTGCCTCTGATTGGCTGGCACTTTTAAAACTCGAACAGTAACAATTGTGGTTGGCCCAAACTCCATCACTCACGACAAAACCTTGAAAAACCACAGTTCTTTGCGGTTTCACTACCGCACTACATCACATCGCGATGTTGATTCGATTTCAGTTAATCGTGTTGCCCTAGTACTTACTATATACAATTCTTTTATTTCAAGGTTTTTTCCTGCGGTACCAAGGGTTCATTCCTGTAGGTTTCTATCAACCGCCGTACGAAAATTTCACCTGACGATCGCCACCTTAGAATAGATTTGTGTATCCCAGGTCTTCTGTACGGACAGAGAATCATACTTTCCCTTCCGATTTGCCATAGTGGACACGAGATTGATGATAATAACCTTGAACAAGACCGATTGCTGGAGTCATTCCCGTCAATGTTTATTTTCTTGGCCTCTTTCCAGGAAGGGGATTACCAACGGGGTCAACAAATTTAATTTTGCTAATCAAGTCTGATAAACCTCCTTATTAACTTTTAGCACCTTATGAATGGCGCATCAAACTATTTCTGAATGGCACGCAGAGCTTATCTTGTCCCGTCTGCCGCTTCCCTGATTGCTTGGTAAAGAATGCTTGTACTGTTTTATGTCATCTTGTATTTCTGTCTGATTCAATCACCTGCGGGGTGGTTCCAGCCAATTGATTTCCTGATGCGATGTCTCATTTCATAAACTGCCACACAATCCGGATAATAGTTCGACTCCAGGGAAAAAGATTAACATACTGTAGATAGAAGTTTGCACAGGAGATTGTGAATTAACAACAGACAGTCAGCATTTTACAATAGCTGCTGTGTCAATATTGTTTTTATTGAAAACATTTTTCTCAGCTTAGACAAATTCCACATACTATAATCCCTTGTTTATCGGGGATGCAAAAATGCAAAAATCTGGCAAGTAGACCGATTTTTAACACGTGCTCTGCGCAAAAGTCGATTGGGGATAATGTATTGCGGTGTTGTTCAATTCAGACAGGAAAAAAGCCACACATGATTCTTGGCCCCCTCTCCTAACAGGAGTAAGCTAGGAATAATAGATTGCTGTAAAAACAGTGGAGTTAATTTTAGGCTGGTCACATGTGCGCGTTCAACCTGCCCGAACCAAAAACAAATCCACTCTGCCGGCCTCTGCTCTCAACAAGTCAAACAGGGATAATAGATCACAGCCACAACCCGGCATTTCATTTTAGGCAGGCCAAAGGACACGCCTCCTGAAAAAAGTGCCCTCTGCTGGTCGCAGCAATTTGGGATTGGGGATAATGGATCGCAGCTGCACTAGTACAGTTCATTTTTACCTGGAAATACACGCAAAAAAAGCCGTCAGTGTGCTCTGATGGTCCCCACTCGCAGCAAAATGTAATTAGGGATACTGTATCACAGTTCACTTTTTGGTTGACAGAACGGCAGAATATGTTATAAAAAATTACTATAATTTTACTTTTTTGAATAGTAAAATAAGAAAATTATGAAATTAAAAAAATATTGATTAAATAGTTGTGATATAGTTATCTAAAATGTTTTTATTTTCTCGCAAATTAGAATATTACACAATAAGAAATGTTGAATATGTTAAATAAATTATAATATCGAAACATTGAATATGTTAAAAAAATAATTATAAATGAGTATTCAAAATGACTGTTATTGTCTTTTTCCTTACAAAATATGACGATTACAAAAGAAGAATATTAAATAATATAGTTTAGAAATATTACTGTTTTTATTTCTTTTAATATAATTGATTAAAACATAAGTATATTCTTAAATAATAAAAATAGTGTAATTCAAAATTACTGTATTCTAAACCTTTTTTCAAGTAAAATAAGAATAATTTTACAGAACAACACATGACATGAATTTTTTTCCAGCGGAACATTATTTTTATTAAATCATTATTATTGTTATTATTTTTGCAGCTAAGGCTCGAACATCACTTTCTAACAAATTATTCATTAACTTGACTTAATTAAATAATTCCACCCATATAATATTGCAATATGATTTGCAACAACAACCAGTTCCCCTGCTCACTGTTTGAAGTGGCTGGGATGGGTTCCAGCACGCCCCGCCACCCTAATGAGGATAAGCGGCACCGAAAATGGATGGATGGATGGATTTGCAACAAATAATTAGCATTTTTGTCTGATATGACGGACAGCAGATAATTTAGCTCATTTTAACTGTAATTTTTCTCCTATTGCACACCAGACAAAGTTTCACAGAATGACAGAGATTGCAAAACACCGGTTTAGGCAAAACTCGCTGTCAATATTTATAAATGCCGAGGCTGTTTTATGATGGTCCCATGTCCCAAATTTGTTCTAAATCCAAGACATATTTTCTCCTTAGAATGAATTCCTCGATTTCTCTGAGCTTAGATGAGACTTGGTTGCACCATCTATATCAATGACATATGAAGTAGGCCAACAGACATCTAAAAAGGTCACCGCAGCGGGTGTTTGGATCGCCATCGAGCTCTTTCGCTACCATCTAAACAACCCTGATAATTATTCAAAAGCTCCTTAGGAGTAATGTGAAAACGGATAGTAAATCATCTTAAGTTTTGTTATGGGGGTCAGAAGAATTCTGATTGGAGCTTTAGGATCATTGACATTTAAGTCATCTGAAGACTGAATTATTAAATACAAGCAAAAGATAAAACATCTGAATTAAAATAGATGGAAAGGCCTCCAGGTTTCACTCAATAACTTCTTCACTTCATGTAACCTCTCCTAAGTTCACCTCCAAGCTTCTGACATTCCCTGGAGAGCAACTTTTGAAAAAATCTCTTGAGCAAAGCCCAGGTGACACAATTAGTACAGGTTTTCTGTCACGTCATTCACTCGATTGCTACTTGAAACACTTGTACACTAATTGTCTCGGTGCTTTGCATAGTTACAAAGAGAGAAAGACCATAAAAATGCATCAATAATTAAATCTAACCTCCCTGGAGGATTGGGACAACCTTGATCTTAATTGTTCATTGTCTACCTTTAGGAAAGTACCAAAGGATGGATAAGATACCGAAAGTACTGAAGTCCAGGGTTTGCCAACCTTGTTTGAGCCGAGAAACACTTTCTTCATTGATAAAATATTGAGGCACTTTGCCCAAGAAAAAAAAGAAAAGAAAAATAAGCCGCTTCAGTTATATTTTCGCAAAATTTGAAGTAATTCTAAAATTCAGGACTCGTACATGTTCATGAAATCCTTAAAAAGGCTTGAATATTACTGTTGTCGTTTCAAGGATTGAGAAGAGCTTGAATTTTGGGTGAAGTGCTTGTAAATGCTTGAAATTTTTACCATGTTTCTAAACAAATCTGCTTGATAAAGGCGCTTACACTACTCTCTGGTGGCTTCACTTTGTCAGTGCATTTGTTCTTCCCTCGTAATTAATTGCAGCTGGCATGAGTTTGTACAGTGTAGCCCTATCCAGGGTAATCCCCTCTACAGGTTGCGCCCAAAAGGACAGGTGCATGCTATACCAAAACAGGGCACTATGAAATGTGTTTTAGTGGAAGAAGAGTATCAATCGTGGACATTTATAATGGACCTTTCAAAAAATTAAGGTACTGTTTCCTAGTGTTAAATTGTGATGGAAAAAACTTCCTGCAACTAAAAATTTAAGCTACATATTACTGTGATTTATTTTTAACCAACACCTATTTGTCTCAAAAACAAATATATTTGCGATTTACTCAAGATCATGTCTTGATAAATGAACATGTAAGATTAAAAATCGCATATGTAAATCGCTATATTTGTGGCTCTGAAAATGTTTTTCTTTCAACAGAGGAACTGGAAAATTGGCTTTAAAGGGCTTGAATTTGGCCATTAATAAGGTGTATGAACCCTGATAATTTAACAGGGTTCCCACAGATCTTTGAAAAGTCTTAAAAAAATAAGGCCTGATTGGCATTAAAATGTCAAACATATGAACGCATCGATAAGATTTATATGTGTTTGAGCAGACGCATATTGCAACTTCAGACCATGGGAACATGTATGTTTAATGAGAAGTGGCTGCCCGACAAACATTTTTTGCCATCACTAAAAGCTGTGCCAGGTAATGTGTACGAGTTACGATGTATTGTGTGCAAGAAATATTTGTCTTTTTTGTTGTTTGTTTAATTGTGTGGGGTTTTTTGTCTTAAATTTAATTTCAAAATGCATTAAAAATGTCTTTAAAAGTTTTGAATTTAAGTTGCCTTAAGCCGTAGGAATCCCGTTTTAGTTCAAAATATATTATTTCAGTCCTTCAAGTTTTACTTATTTTGACTTTTCTGAGAAAAAATAATAAAACACTTCTAGTGAGCAAAATGACAGACCACTGCAATCAACTTTTTGAAACTGTTTTTAGAACCTCATAGAAATAGAAAATATCATATTTATTCTTGTGTAACACACATTTTTATACCTAAAAGGTATTCAAAGTTTTGGTACAAGTTATAAATTGGGTTTTACAGTCGCGCTATGATCGATCATTTGAAAATTATCGCTGACCATAATCACAAAACATTAAATCGAAAGGGAATCAAACCCAGGTCGTGGTGGTGAGACCGCAGAATCATAACAACTAGAACATCAGTTATATGGATAACATACGAAAAGGCATTTAATTTTATCTCATTATAACTCTATTTTTATTTACCGTACCAGAGACAAATGTTAGAGAATGAAAAAACTGAAAATTGTCCTGAAAGATATAAATAAACGCAGAAAAGCATAATGAAGGAAAAACTCTTCGGTATCTGATGATGAATCAGACTTTGAAGGGCATTAAATGACTAGATTGTAAACTTTATGTTGGTATTGTGTTCTTAGTTTATATTTTCAATAAATTATTTAAACCATGGCCGCACTTACAGACTCATAATTTGAGCAGAGAATTTGTGTGAAAAAAAAATAAAGATTTTAATCAAGAATTTGGGGGCGTGTTACACAAGTGTGCGTTGTACATGAATAAATACGATTATATCTATAATGTACAAAAAGTATTTGCCAGCAGTGTTTTGTAAAGCAACCTTAATTTACATCATTTTTGTATATTTTTTTTATTTAACAGAAAAATCACTTGTTCTTATATTTAAAAACAAAAGGAATCGTTAAAATATACATTGTTTACTATAGTTAATATCGTTTTTTTTCTCGTAAAATATAAATACTTAACACTAAAATATTTTGAGTTAATTTTATCATTTGAATGGTTTATTTAATCTACCGTATTTGACGAAACAAAAATACAAAATAATTCATTAAAGGAGCTTTACGGAATTTGAAACTTTGTTACTCTCTGCTGTCATCTCTTGGCTTTAAGTCATGATTGCAGCCTAGTAAGCTCAGTCATGATGCACGTGCAAGTAAGTGCATTCTCTAGCCTCTCGATCACTCCCCCAGTCCCTTTCATCGAACATAATGTTTTCTGCCCTGAACAGCTTTGCTAAAAATAAAATAAAAGCATGTAGGCACAATAGAAAATAAGACTCAGGGGCTGTTTGAGCTCAATTGGGCAATTTTAACGCATACCTTTTAACTTTTCAAGAATACCTCAAATGACGCACCCAACCTTTAATGTGAAAAAAAACAAGTTATTCCTAAATTCTTAAAAAGGGATCATCGGATGTATTAATTTCTGCTTACTTCAGTTTTTCCCATTGTTCCCTAAAATCTTACCCGGAAAGACACTTTACACTCAATATTTGACTCCATTTCTGTAACTCGACCTTTTGTAGTGTACTCTGGACCAGACATCAAAAGCAATATTTAATTTGTTGTCACCATAAAATTAAATTGAAGAACCTCTGGGACACCAGACAAGTTCTCATGGAACACTATTGGGCCGCGACACAATGCTTGAAAAAAACTACTATAGTAAGAGCAGCAGACTGTGAGATCCGTCAACATTTTAATACGGTCTAAATTTAAAGTGCTGGTCAAATGCACAAGGCTTTTCTGACAGCGCTGACCTTCAAGCAGTCACATCACTCCACAGGAAATGACAGCAGACAGGTATATGCAGACTAATTCACAATCCCACCAACAAAAGCCAAGACTATTTTTCTCCAAACCAGTATCCCCTCAATTTTAACAGTTAACTACGGTTAATTTGTTCCATAACCACCCGTATTAACGGAGTTCCATGAACTATGTATACCCCTGGACTTGGGCTTTAAGATATGATACTTATAGTTCTTTTCAACTGCTTATATGCCCCGGTTCTCGTCTGAATCATCTCAAATTGACACCCAGTTTAAATTAACCAGGAAAAACAAACCACAGCTCAGGAGCCATTTTCACTCTGTACTGTTACAACTACACATAAAGACAATTTAGAGTTTTACTGATGCTTATTCTACCTCCATTTATTTCCCTTACCTAAAACCTTCACTTTAAAGACTTTATCCATCGGAACTACACACTTATTGTTTTGTGACTGCTAGCATTTAATTTGGCTCAATACACTTTGGAATGACTCATTGCCTCCATAAAAGGGCAATATTTGATCATTGACTGCATAACCTGCTGTCATATTCAATTAGCCGCAGCCAAACAGTCCATTGAAGAAATAGTGCACTACAACTTGAGCGTTTTTGCAACACACATTCTCTCAAATTATTTACCATTTAAGTCTCCGTTTGCAGAATCTGTGCAAAAGTGAATAAAACCGTCCAATTGCCCAGATCATCACTATTATGACATTATGTCTCCTGTAGCGCCGCCTCGACGTCTGCCTGTTTAATTAAAATTTCTTGTGTTAATGTAGCCCTGAGGGCAATGACGGGGGAAATGTCAAGTTCCCTCGCTGCCAAGCTGACACAAGGACAATATTAGCTCACAACTCCCAAATGATCGAGTGACGATTCAGCCTCGGAACATACAATGTTCGAGGCGGCGGTCTACAACTCTCCTGTATCGCAAGAAAATGATGATTACCACTTTTTGGCATGGGAAGGCAGATAAGACATGTTGGGTTTATTGGTTGGGGCCCATCCAGCTGAATGGCAGAGTTTTTTTGAGCTCCAAATATGTGCTAGCGCTCACATGATATGTCCTGATGATCAGTAATTGTACAGTGATTAGTTTTGAAGTTGAAGGCAAAAAAGTATTTACCGTGATTGATTTTAATGATATTTACAATCATTAAGGTTTTAACATGACTTTCTACGACGTTTTGCAGTAATACCTGCTCACCATATCTAAAACGTTTTTAGTTTGTTTTTTTCTTGTACTTGATTTGTCAGAGCGGAGATCAATCAGCTCCACCCGGTCATGTCTTTTTGGTTTTCCCAAAAAATAATTAACCAGAATGCTTATGCACCATTAGAGCATCATCCACGTTGAGACGCGAAACCATTTTTGCGTGGAATTTCCCTTTTTGGCGTGGTCATTGACACATGTGAATGGAAAACCCAAAGAGTAAGACATCCAGAGGGAGTCTAAAACAAAAATCTTGATATGGTGTTAATATTCAATGTCAGTCTAGCCTGGGAGAGTGGAATGTCTTTCTGGGAAAAAAATGCTGAGTGAACAAAACCAAAAGTGCTGGGTCAGCCTTTTGGGCCATTTCTCACATCTTGGGTAACTTAACTGACTGTCGGTGAAAAATAGTTGGACATATCTAAACTGTTCTTTATTTTCTTGGGTGAACAGACACACATTAGCTGCTCCTGTTTTGCACCTACATTCTACAACTGTTCCTGCAATAAAACCCCGCCTGGTTTCGCGCTTGTCATTTTTGACTTTTTTCCGCACTACAGTGGAACCTCGGTTTTCGAACGCCTCTCAGTTCGAACAAATCGGTGTTCGACCAAAAATTTAGAGAAATTCTTGCTTCGCTGTTCGGTCAAAAATTCGGAGTTCGAACGCCGGTAATGCGTGAGTGCGTGAGTGCGTGAGTGCGTACGCTAGAGTGCGATGCTGAGCGGGTGTAGATCGCCCCCACCCCTCGTGACCAACTGTTATCACGTGCGCACTTGCCTCTTTTTGCTTTCGCTTTTAATATCAGTGAACGGAGTGTTTTAGCCCCTAACTATGCCTCCGAAGAAGGTCGGTGCAAGCAGGACAGGTGAAAAAAGAAAAGTTGTTCGTACAACTATTGCCTTTAAGAAAGACATAATAGCTAAATATGAAAGAGGTGTGCGGGTTTCCGATCTCGCTAGGGAATACAGCATGCGCCTTCTGCTGACCACCACAAGGGTAAGAAATCCTATTCATAATTCTTTTCTTTATCTTTTTTTTTTTACACATTCGTGTTAGTGTAATTTTTCGTACGGTAGATTACGATAACGCGAATGTACGATTAGCCTGGGTTAGCTCTATGTTTACGTCGAACATTCAGTAAACATTCAGGGTGTTGGAACTGAGCCCAAAATTCAGGGTGTTGGAATGGAGCCCCCTTTCCAATGAAGTGCTAGCCACTTGTGGTGCTAAATGACTTGTAAACGACCGTTTTTTATTTTTATTTTTACACGTTCATGTTAGCGTAATCTTTCGTACGGAAGATTACGATAAAGCGAACGTACGATTAGCCTGGGTTAGCTTCATGATTACGTTAAACTTTCATGGTAAACATTCAGGGTGTTGGAACGGATTAAAACGATTTACATTATTTTTAATGGGAAAAATGATTTCGGTGATAGAACAAAGCGGTTCTCGAACAGGGTTCTGGAACGGATTATGGTCGAGAACCGAGGTTCCACTGTATTTCCATTTTTCCAGCCACCTATATATTTATTTAATAACTAGCTGAATGTGTAATTTTTAAAATTGATGCAAATCATACTCAAAATATGTAAATTTTTTGACATTTGATTTTTCTTCCAGTTGGTGGGAGAGCAACAAGAAAGTCGACCGCTTCTGAGTCCATCAATTGACGATTTTCTCGGCGAGATCAAGTGCGATGTTAATTCCCGACCGGTGACCTCCAACACAGCAGGTACATAATTATTTTTTTTGAATCCCAAGATGATGTCAAGTCAAGTCAAGTCATTTTTATTTGTATAGCCCTAAATCACGAAGAGTCTCAAAGGGCTTCACAGATTGTTAAACTATATTACACAAACTATTTTCAACCGACAAGAGGAGTAGGTTATTCGTATGCAATGGAGTAGAAGTGAGTTTTAAGTTTAGATTTAAACATTTCCACTGAGGTTGCAGATCGAATCTCAGGGGGAAGAGCATTCCACAGCACCGGTGCCCGGATGGAGAACGCTCTCGAACCAGCAGAAGACTTCTTTGCTCTCGGGATCATCAGAAGACCAGCACCCTCAGATCGTAGGCTTCGGACCGGGACATAGTGGCAGATCAGATCTGAAAGATAAGAGGGAGCAAGTCCATGTATGATTTTGTACAATACTAAGAGAACTTTGAAGTCACATCTTTGGCTAACTGGGAGCCAATGCAGGTTAGCCAAAATCGGTGTTATGTGATCGTACTTTTTTGTCCTAGTTAAAAGCCTCGCTGCGGCATTTTGTACTAGCTGAAGAGACTTGATTCTGGACTTCGGGAGACCGGAGAGTAGTGCATTGCAGTAATCGAGACGGGAGGTAACAAATGCATGAATTATTGTTTCCGCATCAGACTGAGACAGTATTGAACGGATTTTAGCAATGTTGCGAAGATGGAAGAAGGCAGTTCTAGTAATTTGCTTTACATGCATCTCAAAGGATAGATCAGGGTCAAATATGACACCTAAATTTTTAACTGAGTCACTCTGTGTGATGTGACATTTGTCAATGTTTACAGCAGTTTAGCAGTGTCTATCCTATTATGCAAAACCAGCTTCCTGTCATCGTTTTAACACATTCCAGTGAAGTGGTTTTTCCTGCTATCCTTTGTCACCCCGCCACACAATCTAATTGACTCAAGAAGAAGTGAATAATGCTGAGCGGGGAAATAAACAAGCGGAGGAAATCAATGCCTTACTTTGATTATAAGCGCTAATATATGCAAACTTTCAGGACAAGAGAATCTTTTGCATAGTTTTCCTATTTTGCTGGAGAAGTTTCGAGGCTGGTTCTGCGGCTACTGTATTTTTCTTACTCCGGAGTATCATTTGCACATTAAGTTGAAAGAATATACGGAAACACACGAGGCACTGGAATATAAGTCACATTCGTTTTAGGGTTGTTTATGTAACAGTTTAGCTAAATGAATAAGGATGTCTTTGCTATGCTAACTTTAAGCGCAGGAGACGATGACACTTTAGCATGGAAAAAGACTGCCAAAAAAAAAAAAATTCCCCATCAGAAGAAATTTTTGATCATGAATGTATTTTAACTTCTTTTTAAGTAAGAAACATAATACTCAACTTAAAATGAGAATATTTATCTTATATGGGAGATAGATGATAAATTCTCGTTTTAAGATTACTTTTTTCTTTACTCCGTTAAAAATTATTCTTAAAATGAGCTTGCTGTTCTGAGATTGACTATATCAATTCTTTTTTTCATATATTAGATTCTATTTATATTACTAGACAAACAGGCGAAAATATAATATAATAATAATAATAATAATAAATTGCCTTCTTGATAGAAAATATTACTGATTTTAAGTATTTTTTTGTGTGTTTGCTTTTAGAGTAAGAAATATAATACTTAGAATGAGCAAAAATATCAAATATGAAAAATGGTGAATAGTTTCTTATTTTAAGATTTTTTATCCTGAGTTAATTCGATTTAAATGTTCTAAAGTCTACCATATCAGATATTTTTTTGATATAAGATTATCTTTATTTTACTGGAAAAGCAAGTTTGAAATACACCAAAAAGGAAAAACCAATCATAATAAATTGCCCCTTTTGCAGAAAAAAATGCTAGTTTCAAGCATTATACTTTTTTCTTTTAATGTCTTTTTAAAATGAGAAATATTTACAAAAGAAAAAAAAACATATATATATATATATATATATATATATATATATATATGTATATATATATGTATATATATCATATAGATCAGTTTTTTTGGGTCTGATTTGAATACACATCAAAAGATTGTTGTGACAATCATTGTTTCAATCGATTACTCCTGGCTAAAGATATTCAAGCTAAAAAAGGCAAACTCTATGCGAGCTGTGGACCGTGAATAAAACCCTGCTAGTGGCCGAAAGTGTTGCCAATCATTGCCAATTCATCTTGACTTTGACCATGAACGAGAGACAGAGATGGGCAGATGAGCTACAGTACAGCCAATAAGTTGTATAGTTAATCTACCTCGGGGTCAATGTCATGTAAACTAAGCTGCTAATGACAACATTGGATTATTTATACAAGAGAATTTAGCATCACCCGTTTCCTGATACTCACCCTCACATATTGTTTTCCTCTTTTAAAATAAGATTAAATTTTCTCTGTATAGCACTTTTCAGACAACAAAATGCAACTCAAAGTGCTATATAAAAACATTAATTCTCCAATAAGAATTGTGCTACAGCTGCAGGATTGCAATATTTTTTTATGGCAAGACTGGAGAGTAGAGTATTACAATCATCTAAACGAGAGGACATAAAAGCATGCATCAACAACTCCATGTTCGCCTGAGACAGAACTGAGACACTGGGTATATTCTTCAAATGATAAAAAAAACAATCACCTGAGACATCCTTTTTTGGGGAATCCAAGAGAGCAGGGAATTGCAATAATTAAAACAAGAGGAGATAAACTCATGCATCTAAATGGGAAAACTGGCTTTGTTCTTCAAAAGGTAAAAATATATATAAATTGCTTAGGACAATCTCTTTGGGGAGCCCATCAAGCAGGTATTTTTATTTATCCAAAGGTGAGAACGTAAAAGCAAGCATCAGCAGCTTGATGTTTTCCTGGGAAAGAAACAGTTGGACTATATTTATCAAATGGTAAAAGACAATCTTTTGCAACAGTCTTTTTGGGGAATCCAGAAAGCAGGGAATTACAATCATCTAAACAAGAGGAAATAAAAGCATGCATCAACATCTACGTGCCTGAAATAGAAAAGGGCAGACTCTTGCCATATTTCTTACGTGCACCTTATGGTCCTGAAAATACAATAATAAAAGCTAGTAGCAATAAAAAAGCCTATTTTACAAGTCTCTTCAAGTTAGGTTAATTAGTTGACTTTAAATCACATTTCCTACCTTTGCAATGCATGAACAATGATGATCCTCTATCTTGTTGTTAAGGATGGTATTAACAAAATGAGGTTTATTACCTTTACATTGTACCCTTTATATTTTTGCCTGAAGCTGAAGCTTGTCATTGACTTTCTCAACAATTAGATAATTTATATAACCCTCCAATGCATAGTTCAGGCCCTTTAGATGACTTTGAGATGATAATGATCCTGCTGCGCCCAAAAGGCATCAATTGCCTCCTTTCAGTATCAAAGAAAGGCATGTTAGTCTGAAATTCAGATATTGAGATGATTGTTCCCTATGACTTATTGCAAAAAACAACATTGATATACTCGGAACTCAGGTCGGATCAAGATGGGTTTTTTAGGCCCTATCTTACCTTGAGCTTGAAGCCTTACCTGGTACTTTGGTAATTTGATCACAATCTGAAAAAGTAAACACATTTTTGCACATTTTTTTCAGGGTAGGTCTAGGGTTTTCCAAAAGTGGCTATTTGGAGACAATCAGTTTACAACACTAAAACCTTTACAAATATGTACTTTACTTTTACTTTTAAAATTTTTTAAACACATTGAAAGAGTTGTAAATGTTTGATTTCTCTTTCCAGAATTCAAATCAATGATTGTGCACACTTGCGCGTAATAATTGTTCATATAAATGAATCACGAGTGGCGTTAGGCATTTTTTGGGCCGGAGGTCTAATTTGAAATAGCTGCCGCATCACTCTTTTCAGAATTTCATTGGCTAACCAATGTGTGAATCATAATTTGAATCGGTTACTAATGGCTAAAGCTTTTCGAAACTAAAGGAGGCAATGTTACTTTTATCAAACAGGCCCTTATAGGCTAATGCAGGCTGTGGACCGTAAAAAAAAAAAAGCCTGCTTTTGGCCGAAAGCGGTGTGAAAGGTCAGGCTAGACTATATTGGGAATACTTTTACAGGTCTGTTTATTTTTAAAAGGGAGTTTTGGAGCAAAACCAACAAATTACAAAAAGAAACGTCGAACAAAGCAGACATGCTTTTAGGCGGATTTTTTTTTTTTATCTGTCGGCTTTATCATGTGTTTTGGAGTAAATGTTTTACACGATTGGATTCGCTAGACCTTTGTAGTAAGGAGGCCATCATTGCGTACTTTCAATGAATTTGATGGCTGCAAGACGACATCTTTGGTGAGTTACCATGGCTTTATAGTTTTTGGGTATCCTGTTTCAGACTAATTGTGATGTGTCTTTAATGAGTATATTTTGAATCCCAAGAGTTTCCGAAGAGTGATATGTGGCATGACGTATTTCAGGGACTGGTGACATTGTGAAGAAAATTGTACGGACAGACGGTCAATTGTACGGACAGGTATTTGGTTATCAAAAGTCAGGCAGCCCGCCGGTGGGCCGTCAGAACGTTTAGTGGTTAAGTGAAGCTCAAGGGTGTCAAAACATTTCAAAAGACCCACTTTGGAATTAATGCCTTTTTGATGCCCAAATCTGTCCAGGCAGCTTCTCTCCCCCTCGTATTTGTAATTGTGATCTAAATAGGTCTAGTCACAGGCGACAAACAGACACTCTGATTACCCCCCGATCTCAGTCGATAAAAACTCTCAGCTGGTTATCTTGACAATTATCTTGTCATCTTTGAGCGCTCAGGGGAAACAATTCGTGAGCGGCTCAGGAATTTAGCCGGGGTTCTACAAATGTAAGTTTATATACACTTAACCAGCGCCGAACGGAAGACATTTTGAAAATTAGAAAGAAAACATGGAGTTCAAAGTAGGATTTTGCTGGTTTTAAAAAATGCCAAAATGTCCTTTTTTCTGTCGGATATAGACAGTTATTAATTATGGCCAGAATGACGTCACAGTTATTGGCCCAATGGAGGGAAAAAAGACCCCGAAATAAATCAGTTGACACTTTGCTATAAGAGAAGACAAGGAATTGCTCATCGTCACTGCCAAGTTCATTGAACGCATCACAAAAGTCAATTGAATAGAAAATGCTCTTTATTATCGGCTTGACATGTACTGTATTTGGATTGTTCTCAAATAACATGGCCATGTTCTCAATACAAAATCTAAATCTTTTTTCAGAATCAATATAAAATCCAAAAGAGTAATTACCTACAAAAACTTGGTGTGATTAATAAAGTAATTGATCTCGGTCTTAGTGTTTTTTTTACTTTGAGGGACTGTGCTACTGACATAAATAATGTGTTTATTGAAATCAGACAGCAGCACGGCAGCGCAGTGGTTAGCGCATGTGCGGCACAATTCTGAGGTCATGGGATCAAACCTTCCTGTGTGGAGTTTGCATGTTCTCCCCATGCTTGTGTGGTTTTCCTCCAGGCAGGTTTCCTCTCACATTCCCACAAACATGCATGTCAGGTTAATTGGCCGGTCCAAATTGTCCCTAGGTGCGAATGAGCGGGTGAGTTGTCTGCCTCTGTGTGCCCTGCGACTGGCTGGCAAAGAGTTCAGGGTGTCCCCTGCCCACTGCCCGAGGATAGCTGGGATGGGCTCCAGCACGCTCGCGACCCTACTGAGGATAAGTGGTGCAGATAATGGATGGATGGATGGATGAAATCAGACGCATGAACTCATTCATGCCCATGTTGGATTATGTGATTAACTTTTTTAGAAATGTTTTCATGATTGAAGTACATGCCTGCTTATTGTGATGCATGAACTATGAAGTACTGTAGTTTCCAAAAGTGTCTCCTTTTGTACATCAACTACTTCCTCCGCATGTTCATTTGATTCCGGGTACCGGGAAGATGAGCAGTTATTTCAAAGGTCTTAATTGCAGATTATTCTGTGCACAAATGAGATATAGACAAAGGCTTGGTAAAGTTTATGCCCCTGCTTGTTGTTTTCTCATATTCTAGGATGAAAATGTTGAATGTAAGAAAATGATTGTTTCAAACACAGTCCAAAAGCTTACCCAAACTAACAAAAATATGGAAAAAGTAGGGTTCATTCGAGCACATCTAAGTCACATAATTGCACGCACAACACAAGCATCTTGACAGAGGTTGCAATGATGTTTTCAGCCAGCAGATGGCATCACCTGGTAGAATATTTTCAAATTGTGGAACACGTCCTACATGACTGACTCTGCTATCTGTGTGTAAATAGGTAAGTGTAAAGTACATTGGAAAGCGCTTTGGGAGGTCTTCGTTGACTGGTTAAAGCGCACTAGAAGGGGTCAGGGACCTACTGCTCGTGAGCCATATATGGCTTTTACATGAGTACATGTGGCTTAGAGATCAAATGTAGCTATTGCGCATTACTCTGAGGCGTTCCAGAGTCAAGTGATTTACATTGTTGCAAAAAAGATGTAACGCTGATTAAAGACTTTGTTCAATCCAGTATGTAAAGACACATTTTCAATTTTCAACCCAACATACCCCCCTTTTGGCAGAAGGTCGCTAAGAAACCTTTTAAATGGAAGCCCATTAAACTATGTAAGTTAACTGATAATTTATGGAAAAAAAACACTGCTCAAACTATACATTAAAAAAACCCCAGGAAACCACTTAGAGTAATTTGATTGGGTGAGCTTTAGAGGTGGGGGGATATCTGCACACAGCGTATGGCACTGCCTTTCCTTTCTCGCTCAATGCAGTCTGCGCCGAAGGTAAATACGACAATATCCTCATCGTTCGGTTGGAAAGATTTGGGGGCCTGTAGAAGGATGGGCGCCACCAGGCTGTATTTGCCCAGGACACACGACAGAAAATGGTGCCCCAACAACCCTAGTGGTCAAGGGATAGACACACACACACACACACACACCCACGTTTATATCGTGTTTATATAGCGTTGCAATATTGTAATGTATGTATAGAGTGTGCTATTGTAGCATTATTGTAATGCATGTTTATTGTACGTAGTTGTTTGATAATCACCCAAACAAATCACCATTGTGAAGACCCTGCTTTTATTGGATTTTCCCATGTAAATAAATGTTTGAATTGACACACGGCAAACGTAGTGTGTTGTGTGGCTTTGGGAGACTACAGAGGAATACCACACTTAATCACGTGAAAGTGAAAGAATAGTCATGTTAGTTGTGTTAAAATTAGAATTGATTTACTGTAAAAGTCCTCAAAGCACTTTTAATGGTTAATTTGAATCTATAACAAATATTCTTTTTTTCTTCTTGCATTATTACAAATATCTTACGCCAATTTCTAAGCTTTTACAGCAAATGAAAAGCAGCTCAAAATATTGGTTATCGACTTCCACCTAATACTAATAATCAGTATCGGCCCTGAAAAACCCGTATCAGTCAATCCTTAACCTCTTAACCAGCTGTCGGGACGTTGCTAAACAAAATTGTGTCTTCACGATGTCACCAGTCACTGAATTATAACATGCCGCATATCATTGGAAAGCTCAAACTCTTGGGATTCAAGATTTGGGATTTCAAAATATACTTATCACGGATAGTCTGAAACAACATACCTGAAAACTATAAAATTGGAATAGCTCAGCCAGAAGCCCTAGGAACTTCTCCTCATAACACGATTCCCCACCATGGTTACCTTCACAAAAGTCCAATGAATCCAACTGTGCAAAATATTTACTCCAAAACACACGATAATGCCAACAGGTTAAAAAAATCCCCTTAAAAACATTAATGCATTGATTGATGATCTTCGTTGTATCCGTTTGTTTGGCTTCATTACTCCCCTTTAAAAAAAAAAAAAAGACTATTTCGATTATTTTCAATACTTCCGTTAGCCCCTCACCTTGTGATTGACACCGCTCTTAGCCAATTGCAAGCTTTTTTTTACGTCCCTTAGCCTATGACCTATTAGGGCATGTTTTGAGAAAATGTCATGATCAATTCAGCTTAATAAGTCTTTAGCCAATAGTGACTGTATTAAAGTGTGGATTGAGACATTCTTTAGCCAATGAACTCCCAACATAAATATGTACACATTTAGGGTGTGTATTCAAATCAGAGCCAAAGGTAAACATGCGCAAAGGTAATCGTGATTTATTTTTACTCACCATTATTATGTCCAAGTGTGCACGATTTACTTTCACAATGTCTAAAAATTGGCCAAAAGTATAACACAGGAATATAAGTTTCAAGGGCTGTGAATTGGTCATTTCAAAATGGCCACTTTTGGAAACGCCTAGACCAGGGGTGTCAAACTCATTTTAACTCGGGGGCCACAAGATTGAACAAACATTCTCTCAGGGGCCGGACTAATCAGGTAGGAATAATGAAAAGGAGAGATGGAAAGAAAAAAAAGAAAGAAAGGAAGAATGAAAAGAAAAGATGGAGAGAGAAAAAAAGAAAGAGACAGAAAGAAAAAAGAAACAACGAAAGAAAGAAAAAGAGAAAGAAAGAAAGACTAGTAGATTGAGGAGAAAGAAAAAGAGAAAAAGAGAGGGAGAGAACAAGAGAAAGGGTGGGACAAAGAAAGAGAGAAAGGGAGAAAATGAGAGAGAGATAAAGGAGAGAGACAGAGAGACAGAGAATGTTAAACAAAAGAGACAAAAATAGAAAGAGAGAAGGAGAGAAACAGAGTAGAGGAGAAAGAGGAGGTTGATGCAAGAGAGAGAGAGAAAAGGAATAAAAGGTAGGGAGAGCCAAAGAAGGTAAAAAGACACAGATAGAGAAAGAGAAGAAGAGGAACAAAGAAAGAAAAAGATAGACAGGGAGAGTGAAAGAGAGAGAGAGATAGAAGATGAGAGAAAAAGGGAGGATGAGAGTTAGAGTGAAAGAGAGAGAGAGAGAGAAAGAAAGTAATACAAGTACAGCCTTTGTGAGAGGCGCCTGGCTTTGGCAACATCAAGTGGACATATTTCAACCTGCAGCTCGTTTTTCTCTTGCGCTTCCCTCAGCTTTGTCTCGCGGGCCGGATTCAATCCCTTAGCGGGCCTGATCTGGCCCACGGGCCGCCTGTTTGACACCTGTGGCCTAGACCTACTATTAGAAAAATGTGTAAAACACAATGTTTAGTTTTTCACATTGTGATAAAAGTAAGGCTTCAAGTTATTGTCTCACCTGTTTTATAGCTAAGATGCCCATGCAACACTCTTTTGCTGCCATTTGAAGCAAAAAAAAAAAACAACAGGAAAGAAAACAAAAACATTCTATTTCTGTTTGTTCTAACTCATATTACTGGATGTTACGAGCATTTGCAGTGATGATTTCAATTTGGGACTAACTTCAGAGTGTTACCTTTTAAAAGAGACCAAAGCAGTCCATATTCTCCAAATGGTTTAAGAACAGCATTTACTTTACTTTGCAATGGGATTTTAGGCGAACTTTACAGGAACGGTAAGGGGTAATCTTTACTGAATCAGCAAAGCTGTTTTATTATGACTAAATAAATGTAAAAAGAAAGTTACAAATGAAAACATTTATACAGGACTAAATATAGACAGTGACACATTTCAATAGCTCAACGCTCCCCAGATCTCGTGATATTTATTTTCTATGTTTTGACTGCACATAACACTCTCTCGACTCTGTTATGATGCCAATTAAAGAATGCCAAAATACTGCAGCCTAAATCTATCAGTTTACAAGGGTCCCGGGAAGAAATAAATTGCTTTAGCTTTTTCCCATCTGGGTATCCACTCTCATTTGAAGCCAAGTCAGAAATCGTAAAACTGTCCCAAACAAATCTCCATTTAGATGTTGCTAATGCTCAGCTGGAAAAAAATAAACTCTGTCTTGGCAGTTCTGTCGTCAACATTGGACCTCCTGGACCTTAGCGAGCCAAGCGAGCAGAGGAACAACAAAGACAAGAAGAGTCCTCACGTGTCTCGGAAAGACAAGCACCACAGCCCGCATAAGAAAAAAACGATGGAGACGGAACTGATACAAGTGGAGGTGGAAGAGAACACACGGATGCCGGAGAGGGCGTCGCTGGACTCGGGTATGGTGGACTCTGTGCAACTATTGCTGCCTGACGTTGTGTTGACTGGGAATTAATTAGGCACTAAGTTAAACAGCATTCAAGTGAATAATTTATAGCTGCCTGGGAAAGAAAATAGGTCTCAACTACCAGCTGATTTTTATTAAGCACTCCCTACTAATGTTAGATCTTTTTGCGCTTTACTTGACTTATCAAAAAAGAAAATCATTCCAGAGTTGCATTTAAAGTACTGTAGCGAGCAGAGACGGGAGTCGTAGGCGGAGTGTCAAACAAAGGTGCCAACGAAAGCTGCTTTAATGACATTTGAACTTGCAATAACAAAACAAACACGAGAGTGGCTCGAGCCGGCCGAATTAAGAGTCCCCCTAGGAACTCGCTAACTGAACAATGGTTCCATGGGTGAATTATGTAAAACCCACTACACAAGCCCCCCCCCCAGAATTCACCCATAGTCAAAGTCTCTGTTGGGCCAGTTCCAATGGCTTGGACACATCCATGTGGGCAGGCTTAACCCTGTCCACGGAGACAGTCTCTGGCCTACCACCAATGTCCACGACCATGGTCTTGTCACCATGCTGCAGGACCTTAAACTGTCCATCATAAGGAGGGCGCAATGGTCCGCGGTGGGCATCGTGGCGAATGAAAACAAAACCAGCCGAGCGCAGGTTGGAGGGAACCCGTGAAACTGGCCTGCCGTGTCGCAATGTGGGGATAGGCACAAACGCTCCCGCAGTGCCCTGCAAGATGGACTTCTCCCTGGATGCGGCCCAGGGTGTCGTTGGGTCTGGGATGAAATCACCTGGCACCCGCAGCACTTGACTGTAAACCAACTCAGCTGAAGAGCACTGAAGGTCCTCTTTGGGAGCGGTCCTCAGTCCCAGCATGACCCAGGGTAGCTTATCGACCCTGTCCCCATCGGTGAGGCCGGCGCGCAGGCCCGCTTTCATCGAGCGGTGGACCCGCTCGCACAACCCGTTAGCCTGGGGGTGGTAGGCAGTGGTGCGGTGAAGTTTGATCCCCAGGCCCTCGGCAACCGTGTTCCACACCTCGGAGGTGAACTATGCGCCCCTGTCAGATGAGAGGTCTGCAGGGGGTCCAAAACGGGCGACCCATGTGCCGATGAATGCCCGGGCCACATCGACAGCTGAGGTGGAAGTCAGTGGAACTGCTTCAGGCCAACGGGTCGTCCTGTCCACCATCGTCAGGAGGTAAGTGAAACCGTGTGAAGGGGGCAGGAGGCCCACCAGATCAATGTTAACGTAGTCAAACTTACGTTCGGGGATGGCGAATGGTTCCAATGGGGCCTTGATGTGACGGTGCACTTTGGCGCGTTGACATGCCACGCATGAGTCGACCCAGTCCCGGACGTCCGTTTTTATCCCTTTCCACACAAACTTCTGGGCCACTAGCTTAATGGATGCTTTCCTGCCAGGATGAGACAGGCCGTGTATTGCCTCAAAAACAGCGCGACGCCAGCCAGCAGGGACAAGCGGCCTAGGCCAACCCATGGAGAGGTCACAACACAGCTTGGCCCCTGAGTCTCCGACCGCAACCTCCTCCAGCCGCAAACCAGTGTCTGAGCTCTTGAGCGTTTGGACGCCGTTATCAGAAGCCTGGTCCACACTCATACTGGAATAATCAAGCCCCAATTGCACAGCGCTGATGGTTGCTCTGGACAGGCAATCCGCAATCATGTTGGACTTCCCAGAAATGTGGCCGATGTCAGTCGTGTATTCCGATATGAATGACAGCTGGCGCTGCTGGCGGGCGGACCACGGTTCGGACGCCTTGGACATGGAGAACGTAAGAGGCCTATGATCAACAAAGACGATGAACTCACGGCCCTCGAAGATGAAACGGAAGTGGCGAATCGCCAACCAGATGGCAAGTAGTTCTCTGTTGAATGCGCTGTATTTACGTTCTCTGGGGACCAGCTGGCGACTAAAAAAGGCGAGTGGCTGCCAAGAATTGTCAACCCACTGCTCGAACACGGCACCCACTGCAAGGTCTGATGCGTCTGTAGTGAGTGCGACTGGGGCTCCGGGGGCTGGGTGAGCCAGCATGGCTGCCTGGCACAGCGCGGTTTTTGTGTCCTCGAATGCCTTGGTCCTCTCAGCGGTCCATTCAACAGCTTGATTGGGTGACCTACCCTTGAGGGCCTTGTAGAGTGGGCGCATGGCATCAGCGGCTCGGCGAATAAACCTATGGTAGAATGTCACCATGCCGAGTTACTCCCTGAGGCCCCGTGCTGTTGGCGGCTGAGGAAAGGTGGAGACAGCCTCTACCTTAGTTGGAAGCCCCATTCTTGGTGATGAGATGCCCAAGGAAGTGGATGGAGGGTACGCCAAAAACACATTTCGCAGGATTTATAATCAGGCCATGCTGACTGAGCTTGGTGAAGAGGTCCCTGAGGTGCTCCAAGTGTTCCTCTTCTGAGGAGCTGGCAACAAGGACGTCGTCCAGGTAGACGAACACAAAAGGCATGTCCCTGAGCACTGAATCCATCAGCCTTTGGAAGGACTGAGCGGCATTTTTCAGTCTCCGAACGGCATCCTGAGAAATTCGAACAACCCAAATGGAGTTATCACGGCCGTCTTCGGTATATCTAAGGGATGCACTGGCAGTTGGTGGTATCCCCGCACTAGGTCCACCTTGGAAAAGAGAAGTTTACCCGCCAGGTGTGCAGAGAAGTCTTGAATGTGCGGGACTGGGTAACGGTCGGGCGTGGTAGCTTCGTTAAGGCGCCAATAGTCCCCGCATGGGTGCCAGCCACTGCCTGGTTTCGGGACTATGTGAAGTGGTGAGGCCCAGGGGCTGTCTGATCGGCGAATGATGCCGAGACGTTCCATGTTGGCAAATTCGGATTTTGCAGCTGCCAGTCTGTCTGGATTGAGTCGTCGGGCCCTGGCATGAACCGGGGGCCCCTTGGTTTCAATGTGGTGCTCAACCCCATGTCTGGTCGTGGAGGCTGAAAAGGTGGGCTTCGCCAGACTGGGGAACTCGGCGAGGAGCCGGTGGTAAATATCACCGTCCAAGAGAGAGCTGGACAGACCCTCAAAAATCCCTTTGTCGCGGACACACGGGAGAGAGGAGAAATTCAATGCGTCAACGAGGCAGCCATTTTTCACATCGACGATTAGTCCATTGGCACACAGAAAATCTGCACCAAGAAGAGGAAAAGCAATATCCGCAGTGACAAAGTCCCATGTAAACTGCTGACCCCCAAAACACACGTCCACTGTCCGTGTCCCGTATGTGCGGATGGGGGTGTCATTGGCAGAAGTTAATGGAGGTCCAAGCTTGACATTTTTGCATTGTATCATACATCAGGAAGTGTTGTGTAAGACAGTGTTAAAAATGAAACATGTTGTTGATTCTGTCACTAAAATAGTTAACTTCATCAGAGCGAGAGCTTTAAATCACAGACAGTTTGTTGCTTTGTTGGAGGAAAATGAGGCTGAACATGGTGACATAAGCTATCACTGCACTGTTAGGTGGCTCAGCCTTGGCAAAATTCTGAAAAGTGTCTGGGACCTGAGAAACCAGATTCAGGAGTTCTGTGTTCAGAAAGGTCATGACGTCTCAGAACTTTCAGATGAAGACTGGTTGGCAGACCTCGGATTCACCGTGGATGTGACCGCACTAATGAACGAACTTAATGTCAAACTGCAGAGCAAGGGCCTTTTTGTGCATGAGATGTACAGTGCAGTGAAGGCTTTTATGAGAAAACTGCAGCTTCTCTCAAGCCAAGTGAAGGACAACATTCTGACCCACTTGCCAACACTTAAGGAAGCCAAAAGATCAGGCGATCACCTCCAAAAGTACTCAACCATGTTAGAATGCAGAGTTTTCAAGGCGATTTCAAAACTCTTGAGAGTGAAATGCACATGGTCTCTTCTCCCTTCAACTGCAGTGTGGATGATGCCCCAAGTGAAGTTCAGATGGAACTCATAGATCTGCAGTCTGACACACTTCTGGCAGATCACTTCAAGTCAGTCTCACTGCTGGATTTTTACTCCCTCAAAGAGGAGAACTTTCCACACCTGAGGAAGCATGCTCAGAGGATCCTAGTCCTCTTTGGATCTACCTATCATTGTGAACAGACATTCTCAGTTATGAAGTTTAATAAATCCAAACATAGATCCTCTATGACTGTTGACCACCTCTCAGCTGTCCTTCGCATAGCCACTTCAGACATTCCGCCAGATTCCAATGCCCTTGTTCAAGCCCAGAACAGACTGGATTATTCTCACTGAAGAGGTAACATGAGGTGGAGAACATTACAAGTTATTGTTTGTGGAAATTAACAAGTTAAAAATAAATTGCACTGGTTCAATGATTGTTTTTCTTATTTAACCAATACACCACAATTTCACATAGCCTAATATAAATATTTACAGAGTGCCATATTCTTCTGATTATCAGCATCAGCTATTCAAAATATTTAATTTGAGCATTTTACAATGAAAGAAAGTTGGTGGCCCTCTGACACAATTCAGGTTTCTCATGCGGCCCCTGATAAAAATTAATTGCCCACCCCTGCTCTACAGCAACTCTGTGTTGTTGGAGGTCGCCCGCAACGACGTCGAGCCATCGAGTGCGGGGTTTCCCTCGTGGTCGTCTCCAGCCTGCGGCCTTTGGGTCAAACTGGAGAATGGCTCGTGTCGGATGGTCTGGTGGTAGACGAAGGACATGGCCAAACCAGCGGGTGCGGCGTTGTGCGACCAAGGAAGATGCTCGGGGCTGGCACGTGCAGGCTCTGAGCTCTTTATTGGAGACTCACTGGGGCCATCTGATGTTCTCGATGGTTCTGAGAGCCCTGCTATCAAAACCGTCGATTCTTGTGGCCAGGGTGTCGTTCAGGGGCCATGTTTCTGAGCCATAAAGCAGGATAGAGAGTACGGCGAGGTTGTAAATGCGGAGCTTCGTCTTGCGTGCGATGGTCTGGTGCCGCCAGAGTGGTTTCCAGAGAGACTGCAGAGCAGATGCTGCCAGGGCTCTTCTGCGGAGAATCTCTGGTTTTAGGTCCCCATTGTGTGTCACCATGGACCCCAGATACACAAAGCTCTTGACAGGCTCTACGATGTCGCTACCAATTTGGATGGGAGGTGGATCTGGTCCATCACCGACATACATGAACTTGGTTTTCGTCCAACTCACTTGGAGGCCAAGCCGCGCTGCCTCTTCGCTGTAAATGCCCAGAGCGTCTCTCAGCTGGCTGTAGGAAGTGCTGAGCATGATGGTGTCGTCAGCATACTCCAGGTCAGTCAGGTGGTAGTTGCCGAAAGACACTCCGGGGATGCGCTCACTAACTCTGAACATCAGATGGTCGATGATGCAATTAAAAAGGTCCGGAGCAGCCACGCAGCCTTGATGAACGCCGCTGGAGATAATAAACCAGTCGGAGTCAATGCCGTTGATACGGACACAGCTCTCTGCGTTGCTGTAGAGTAGCTTGAACAGGGCTATGATCTTGGGCGGTGCTCCGAGAGCTTGGAGGATGTTCCACAGTGAAGAGTGGCAGACGGTGTCAAAGGCGGCCTTCAGATCAATGAATCCGATATATAGATGGCGATCTTTACGGAATTCACGGGTCTTCTCTATCAGCAAACGGACGGCAGAGATGTGGTCCGTTGTGGAGCGGTTGGGCATAAAGCCAGCCTGCTGGGGTCGGCGGCAGCTTCTGATTGCTGGAAGGGCACGGCTGAGCAAGGTCCTGGTAAAGACCTTGCCCGGGATGGAGAATAAGGTTATACCTCTGTGATTTCCACAGACAAGCCTGTCACCCTTGCATTTCCAGAAGGGCATGATGACTCCTCTGGTCCAGTCGGTGGGCAGCTGCTCCGATTCCCACACCTGGTTGAATAGGCAGGTTAGCCACTCCACCATGCCATCACCGCCGGCCTTGAGCATCTTGCCGGTAATGGCACAGATGCCGGGGGCTTTCTTGGTGTTCAGCTTCTTCAGAGCAGCTCTCACTTCCTCGGGTGTTACAGGGTCTGTGCAGCAGGCGTCGCTAGGAGGTGCTGTGTTTGCAGCCACTAGGGGGGTGGGATCAGCCGGGATGGTGCTGTGCTGCAAGAGGAGGCTAAAGTGCTCCTTCCAGCGCGCGAGACAGTTGGCTTCTGTCATGATGAGGTTGCCGTCTGAGTCTTTTACCAGGGCTGTCTTTATGTGTGGGCCGCTACGGGCTTGGCGTAGTAGACTGAATACGCGGCTCATGTTGTTGTTGTTGGCCGCGGACTCAAGCTGTTGGGCTTCTGCCTGCCAAAACCTCTCCCTATCTTCAGCAATGGCCACATTGCGCAGGTGGTTCAGTCTCCGATACTCCGTGAGGTCGCCTCAGATCGCTCGTCTATGATGTTTAGTGTCCTCTCTGATATCCAGGGCTTTCTCGGGGAGGATCGCGGGCGTCCGAGGACATTGTGAGCAGACTGGAGGACACTTTCCTTGAAGGCCGCCAGTCTGTCAGCTTGTCAGGAGCCAGGGCATCGAGAGTGCGGCGGATGGAGCAACTGAAGTCTCTGGCTATGTTGGGGTCGCTGAGTCGGGAGGAGTCGGGGCGAGGCAGAGTCTTGTGCTGGTTGGCTCGGAGCTTTAGCTTGAGCTGGGCCACCAGCAGACGATGGACTGTGTTGCCAAGCTGTGCTCCTCTGAACACCCGGCAGTTGGTTACAAACGACTTCCAGCGTCGTGATATCAGGATGTGGTCCAATGCCTTCCTGGTTCTGCCATCTGGGCTGTACCACGTCCAGTGATGGATGCATTTCCGGGGAAACCAGGTGTCAGCAACACAAAGGTTGTTTTGGTGGCAGAGGAGGAGGAGGCGGTTGCCATTGTCGTTTGTTGCGCTGTCAACGAAGGTGGTGCCGACAGGTGAGCCGGGGGACCAATCATTGCTGGATAGAGTGGCGTTGGCATCAGTGAGGATGATGGTGACGTCGTGTGGTGGGGCTTGGTCGACAGCCTGGTGGAGTTGGTCAAAGAACGCGTCCTTCGCATCCTCATCAGCGACATCGGTGGGGGCGTAGGCGACGATCACTGTCATCTTGCCGTGAGGGTGGAGGAAGCGAGCAGACAGTAGTCTGTCGCTTATTGGTGTCCAGCTGATGAGGGACCTCCGGAGGGCTTTTGGAATGGCGAGAGCCACACCGTAAAGGCCGGTCCGACTCTCTGGGCCACTCCAGATGTAGCAATGGTTGGCCTTGCCATCGTACTTTACAGAGCCCTGCCAGGGTGATGTTATAGCGACAGAGCTCTCGGGACAGCAGGGTGGCAGCTCCGGGGCGAAGGAGTGTCTGGACATTCCAGGTGGCGACACGGGTCTTACGACGAAGGTCGATCCGTACTCGTTGGTCGGGGGCAGGCTGGGGTCCGTTACCGTGTTGGTCAGTCCGGCTTCTTTCTCTGGTCAGTTTCGTAACAAAGGGGGTTTCTCCTGGGTGAGTTGTTAGCCCTCCGCAGGATAGTCGGTTGGTGGGGCTGCCACCTCACAGCGTACCGACACGCTGGGGTCTTTGTTTGTCTGGAACCTACCCCGGAGACCGGCCCGCCATGGGTGACCCTACCAGGAGCAAGCTCCCGACGGTATCGCTCTCCAGGGTCACTGGAACATGCAAGCCCCCTCGCCGCATCAAGGCCAGACCCATCCGAGGGGGAGTGTGCAGGAATAGAACAACAAAAACAATGGATTTTACTAGGATCTTCAGAATTGTAAGAAATCAAAGCTACTCTAATAAAGGCTCGACTACACATCCCTGCTACATAATGTTAAAAAGCTAACTACATCTAAATAAACAAGACATGACAGGGGACAACACAGGATATTTTGGAATACCAACCGGTTGTAAGTGAACAAAACACAAAAGAAGGGGAGGCAGGGAACACACATGTGTATAGAATAACCAAATAACGTTCCGACATCGACCAGCTCTAACAGAACAATACATGAAAGGATGGACGACACAGGTAACATTCCCACTTGAGAACAGAACAAAATAATGAATAAAGGAGAATACTTGATGTGAGAACACTAGCTCTGATTGAACAAAACATGAAAATCGATATACCCAAACGTTGATGGAACATTGACGGGGGTGCCATAACTGGATCTAGTTGAACAAAAATATTAAATGAATACAGCACCGGATATGTTGAGACACTCATTTACTCTAACTGAACAAAACATGACAGATTTGACACAGGGCATATACACAAACGTTAATAGAATAATAACGGGAGTGCCATGACTATGAGACCATGAGCTATAACGCAGGCACTTCAACAAAATATAAGTAAAATAAACATAAAAAAAGACAGCACAGGATAAGTTGGGACACTTACCAGCCATAACTGAACCAAACATAAAAAGGGCAACAAAGCAGGACATATCCTCTCATATTAAAGAACAAAAACTGGATTGTCATGACGCAATCAGAAGCAAACAAAAAGAAACAAGAGACAGGGGGATACAATAATCTGACAAAGCTGTGGAAACTACTGGACTGTCTCAGAAAATTAGAATATTGTGATAAAGTTCTTTATTTTCTGTAATGCAAATAAAAAAACAAAAATGTCATACATTCTGGATTCATTACACATCCACTGAACTATTTCAAGCCTTTTATTATTTGAATATTGCTGAATTTGGCTTACAGTTTAAGAAAACTCAAAAATCCTATCTCAAAATATTAGAATATCATGAAAAAGTATACAAGTAGGCTATTCAACTAATCACCTGAATCATCTAATTAACTCGAAACACCTTGCGAGGGTTTCCTGAGCCTTAAAAACACTCAGCTTGGTTCAGTAAACTAAATCACAAGTATGGGGAAGACTGCTGATCCGTCTGCTGTCCAGAGGACCATCATTGATACCCTCCATCAGGAGGGTAAGACACAAAAAGAAATTTCTCAAAGAGCAGGCTGTTCACAGAGTGCAGTTTCAAAGCATATCCACAAAAAGTCTGTTGGAAGGGAAAAATGTGGCCGGAAACGCTGCACAACCAAGAGAGATGACCGCAGCCTTAACAAAATTGTGAAGAAGAGCCGCTTCCAGAATTTGGGGGAGCTTCAAAGACAGTGGGCTGAAGCTGGAGTCCAGGTATCAAAAGCCACAGTTCACAGACGTGTCCGGGAAATGGGCTACAATAGCCGTATTCCCATGGTCAAGCCACTTCTGAACTCAAGACAACGGAAGAAGCGTCTGACTTGGGCTATGGAGAAGAAGCACTGGACAGTTGCAGAGTGGTCCAAAGTCCTCTTTTCAGACGAAAGCAAGTTTTGCATTTCATTTGGAAGTCAAGGCGCCAGAGTCTGGAGAAAGGCTGGAGAGGAGCAAAATCCAAGTTGCTTGAAATCCAGTGTGAAGTTCCCACAGTCAGCAATGGTTTGGGGAGCCATGTCAGCTGCTGGTGTTGGTCCACTGTGTTTCATCAAGTCCAGAGTAAATGCAACTGTGTACCAAGAGATTTTAGAGCACTACATGCTTCCATCTGCTGAAAAGCTCTATGGAGATGAGGATTTCATTTTCCAGCATGATCTGGCACCTGCCCACAGTGCCAAAACCACCAGTAACTGGTGCACTGACCATGGCATCACTGTCCTTGATTGGCCTGCTAATTCCCCTGACCTGAACCCCATTGAGAATTTGTGGGGTATAGTTAAGAAGAAGATGAAAGACACCAGACCTACAAATGCAAATGAGCTGAAGGCCGCTATCGAAGCATCCTGGGCATCAATAACACCTCAGCAATGCCACAGGCTGATTGCCTCCATGCCACGCCGGATTGATGCAGTAATCCGTGCAAAAGGATTCCCAACCAAGTACTGAGTGCATCAATGGACATTTTCAAATGTTTGATTTAGTTTTGCTGTTATAAAATTATTTTTTTACTTGGTCTGAGGAAGTATTCTAATATTTTGAGATAGGATTTTTGAGTTTTTTTCAGCTGTAAGCCAAAATCAGCAATATTCAAATAATAAAAGGCTTGAAATAGTTCAGTTGATGTGTAATGAATCCAGAATGTATGACATTTTTGTTTTTTTATTTGCATTACAGAAAATAAAGAACTTTATCACAATATTCTAATTTTCTGAGACAGTCCAGTATATCTGTGCTTATAAACTTCTCAGAACTCTTGGTGATGTCATATTTTAAGACGTCAAAAACTAAAATTCCTCAGGAAGCACCAGAATAAGACAACATCTAAATTTATCTTTTTGTGCAGCTATCATTGGTTTACCCTTGGACAAATGGGAAGATTTAAACCCCAGCACTGTGAAAAGCAGAAACAGGAAGTGGAAATTGGAGCGACGCCGTTCGTCAAAAAACTCTTCCAATGAATTTCTATGGTGAGTCATGGTTTACGTGATTTTATTGGTCACATCACTTGTAAATAGGGAAGCTGTGTTGTCTCATAGGTCCGCTCCACAAGCTCATCAATATTCCTTGATGACCATAACAATATTTTTTGGTGGTGTTCCTGAAGATTCAGTTTTGAGACACAGGGCATTATTTTTTGACCACAGTAAACAACCATAATTTCTAATTAGAATGTGGTGACAGGTTAAGGACTAATGCACAATTCCTCTGGAGCTTCCCCACAAATATGACGTATGAGTATTTTTTATGTGTAATTATGGAGGGCAGTAGCTCAGGAGGTAAAGCGCTTGGGATCAAGAGATTGCAGATTTGATTCCCGGCTTCGCCGTGTTACATGTCGAAGTATCCTTGAGCAAGACACTAAATCCCTAATGCCGCCGATGAGCAGGTAGTTGCTTTGCATCGCTGACGCTGCTATTGGTTAGTTAGTGTGTGTGAAAGGAAATGTGTGAAGCACATTGTAAAGTGCTTTGGGAGGTCTTCAGTGACTTGAAATACGCTATATAAATGCAGACCAGACCATTATGCAATTTAAATTGATTGGACACCCGAGTTCAAGTAGAAGCTTTTAAATGAGCTTTGTAATGTGTTTTTGTAGGGAGAGTTTTTCCCCAGTTACATTTATTTCCACCTACCTCATTTGTGTAATCCCCTTGAAAAAACGGGGTTTCTCACCGCTTGTTAACAATAGAGATCTACTCATTTGGGAATACGACATAGTGAATCCAACCATCCAGCAGTTCATACATCATCACCGTTGTAAAATGAGGTCTAAGTTGCAAAGTACCAAACTCACTTCAATGGGGTCACACTCATAGATCATTGGTCTTTTTTGTTTTCTGCTGACTAGCGAGTACTAATTTCCTCTACTTGTGCATTAATTTAGGTCCGTTGACAGCAAAACCCAATTAGAGCCCTTGAATAGGAACTGCGTGGTGGAGGCAAACAGCAAAGTGGATCCAGAGTGTGCCCTTGCATCTCAAGTAAGATGGGGAAACTAGCCCAAAACAATGTTTTTTGAATTCAAAGTCATCATCTTTAAAAAGTGATATTTTAGCTTTTCTATCAGCAAATTTGAAAACTAATCACGAGTGCACGTTAATCCTTCAAGTTAGCCATCATTTGTCCTCCTAACACCTTTGATTCTTGCATTTCAGCTCAACAGGCAATATATTAGTGGAAGACATGTAAGCCTCCCTACGCATCTTTTCATTTCATACCGAAAGACGTAAACATTTGTACCACCAAAACAGCAGCGCACCACGTCATGCAATTTGGCTCGAAGCTAAAAGTTGCTTCTGGGGAAACCGGAATGTCATTGGTGGTGCTCCATGGTCCAAATGTGAAGGGCTTTCTTGCTGGCTGGATGTCTGTGCAGGTCTTATTTCCGATGCCGTTATTAGATTAATAGTCTATGAATTATTGATATCACACTGAGCCCATTAGTGTTGATCTTAGCTGGGCTAGCTTAGCATATGTCACCTTTTCAGCACCCCGATTAATAATTCATTGTGTTTTAAAGATAGCCGTCTGAGATGGACGGAAGTTATTCACAAACATGAGTTCACAGACAGGAGTAGTTTCTATTTATATGTACAGGATTTGCATGAATTTCATTACACCAGTCGATGGAAAAATCCACCCCAAAAGATTTTGTAAAGGATTGACAGAGAGTTATTCTGCAATGCTCGCCTCAATAGATCACATTTATCAACCCAGTATGGGATGGAAATCAGCACAGAAAAAACAAAAGTAATGACCAACAATCCAGAAGGCATCACCACAAACATTATTATCAACCGCAGAGAGCTACAACCAGTCACCAAATTAAAATACCTTGGAGCTTTCATATCAGAATAGCTCAAACTTGCCAGACTTAAACTCATCTGGACTTAAACTCATCTGGAGGGACAAAAAATCAAAGATCAGACTTGCAAGCGCTGGTTACCTCCATCTTCCTCTACGCTTGTGAGACATGGACTCTCACAGCAAAACTGGGAAAGAAAATCCAGGCCATTTAGATGCGATGCTACAGGAAACTTCTAGGCATCAGCTAGGCAACACCATCAGAGGGCACATTGGACCGTACGAAGAACCGTTGTGAACTGTCCGCAGACGGAAGCTTCAGTGGTACGGTCACGTCTCAAGATCATCAGGACTGACTAAAATAATTCTCCAGGGCACAGTCCAAGGGGTTCAGGAAGAGAGGAAGACCAAAAATAAATCTTAAGGAATGGATGGGTGCAAACTTTGCCCGGCCCAAGAACAAACCAGGGACCACCGTCAACAACGGATAAAGCATCAGTGAACCATGAAAATGTAGAAAACAATCGAGAAAAGCACAACAGATCTGATTTGCCAGGTGGCATGTTTTTATATACCTCTCAGAAAAGCAGTTAAACAATTGCATTTAAAGAAATCTTCCAATTAAAACATGACTCTTGTGCCAATTATACCCCCTTCAGGTTCTGCTGTGGCCGGAGAATACTACACCATATGTAGACAAAAAAATACGATTTTAGAAAATGATTTATTTTCTACAAAAAAAAAATCTGTATCGGATAGCAGAAAAGGGAGGTTTACTAACATCTTTAGATTTCAAATACATTGAAGCTACTCTAACACATGTTCGACTACACATCCCTGTAACATCATGTTTAATGACTAAATAGATCTTAATCCACAAAATATTTAAGAGGGAGGTGCAGGATACTTAGTAAGACAAACTTACTCTAACTGAACAAAAAACAAAAGGAAGAGGACCCATGGAACATACTCGTGAGTTGATAGATCAACTCAATAATGTTCTAACAACAAGCTCTAACAGAACAAAACATAAAAGCGAGGGTTAACAACAAATATTCCCACACGGGGACAGAACAACAAGACCACGATATATTGCAGGCACTCTAACTAGATTTTACTGAACAAAAAATGAAAGGCAGATGACGCAGGACTTTTTTCCACACATTGATAGAAAATAACTGAAGTGACATGATGGCCAGACCATAAAATACAGATTTTACCAATTTTTTTATAGAGCAGTTGACCATTGACGACTATATGTCAAAATTCCTTATTTTTGCTATCATGAAATCAAAACTTGTTTTTGGGGTGAATTTTCTTTGATTAATTTGTCACATGTATGTTTATCTGAGGTTTATACAGCCAACTCCACATGGGACTATATATTTTTCTGTGTCTTGAATCAATTTGATGAGCTCACGTTTCACTAAAATTCATTTGATGTGATTTCAACACTGCAATCCCTCTTTTAACGCAGTAAGAGATTACACTAAATCACACTCCCTAATCTGAAATGGTTTTCAGCTAGTAGGTGCACAATTGCGCCACTGGCCAGTTTTAGGTTTAACCACAGGACGTTTCGAGTCGCACCTTGCGTCCGTCAAGTATTGCTGGGTGTCGGCTGGACCATCTACAACTGAAACTAACATCGAACCGCGAGATGACGAGCTGCTGCGCAATGATTCTGACGGGGACATTGTTAAACTCATCTATCCCGGCTGATGCTGTTAGCATTGTGGGGCTAACTGCATTCCGCGCTAATAGGAGCGGCGAACTCACCAGTAAGAACAGAGGTGGCGGACTATGCATTTATACCTACAACAACTGGTGTAGAAATGCTAGAATAATCTCGAATCACTGCTCATGGGACATCGAACTTTTGACGGTGATTTGCAGACCCTTCTACCTCCCCAGGGAGTTTAGCGCTACTATCATTACTGCCGTGTACGTGCCCCCCAGCGCTAATACAAAGGAGGCAATGGACGTTCTCTACCGAACTGTGAGTGAACTGCAGCATGCTTACACCGAATGCATTTTTATTGCTGCTGGGGACTTTAACCAGGCCAACATGAAAATAGTTCTCCCGCATTTCCACCAGCATGTCGACTTTGCTACAAGAGGAAGGAACACATTAGACTTGGCCTATACAAATATCAGAGGAACATACAGAGCAGCCCCCCGCCCCCACCTTGGCTCATCAGATCACCTTTCTGTTATGCTAATTCCTGCATACAAGCCCCTGCTGACCAGAGAAAAACCTACAGTGAAGCAGGTGAGGGTGTGGACTGAGGGGGCAATGTAGGCACTACAGGACTGCTTTGAATGCACAGATTGGGACATGTTTAAATCGGCTGCCACTTACAACAAAATAAACATAGATGAGTACGCCATGTCTGTGTCAGCCTACATCAGTAAATGCGCAGAGGACGCCAGCAACACCAAAACCATCTGCACCCGTGCCAATCAGAAGCCCTGGATGACTGCTGAGATACGCAAATTGCTAAAGGCACGGAACCTTGCCTTTGAATCTGGTGATGAGAAGGCACTGAGATCTGCGAGGGCCAACCTGGACCGTGCTATCAGACTAGCAAAGCGATCGCACAGTCAAAAAATCCAGGACCGTTTCCTCAGCACAACCAACACCAGGGATATGTGAAAAGGCATTCAGGCCATCACCAGATACAAGCCAACCACCGCCCCAGCGGGGGACACTAGCATGGACTTTCTGAATGACCTCAACAACTTCTTTGGGAGGTTCGAGGCACAAAATGGCACCCTTGCAGTGAAAGCGGTTCCAAATCAGGACAAAAGAGCACTCCTCCTGGACTCAACTGACGCGAGGAAGACCCTGAGAAGGGTCAACACACGGAAGGCTCCATTCCAGGGCGGGTCCTTAGGGAGTGCACCGATCAGCTGGCTTGTGTCCTAACAGACATTTTCAACACCTCGCTAGACCAAGCCACGGTACCATCATGTTTCAAGATTGCCACCATCATCCCAGTGCCAAAGAATCCCCAGATCTCATCATTGAACGATTACCGGCCCGTTGCACTGACTCCCATCATAATGAAGTGCTTTGAGAGACTGGTTAAAGAGCACATCACCTCCAGTCTCCCCTCCTCACTCGACCCCTTTCAGTTTGCCTACCGGACAAACCGCTCCACCTGGGATGCCATCTCCTCTGCTCTTCACCTGAGCCTGACACACCTAGAGGAGAAGAACACCCATTTTCGGATGCTGTTCCTGGACTTCAGTTCAGCATTCAACACCATATAATCCCACAAAACCTGGTAGACAAACTGAAACTCCTGGGCTTCAACACCCCTCTTCGGAACTGGCTACTGGACTTCCTCACTGACAGACCCCAGTCAGTGCGGCTTGGTCAGAACATCTCCAATGTCATCAGCCTCAGCACGGGCTCCCTCCAAGGCTGTGTCCTGAGCCCCCTGCTGTTCACCCTGATGACACACGACTGCGTCCCTAGGTCAGCCACAAACCACATTGTGAAGTTTGCGGATGACACAACATTGGTGGGCCTCATCAGGGATGACAATGACCTGGCCTACAGAGAGGAGGTGGAGCAGTTGGTGGGCTGGTGCAGAGTCAACAGCCTGGTCCTGAATGTTGACAAAACTAAAGAGATCATTATAGACTTCAGGAAAAACCAGCCCAACCATGCCCCACTTCTCATCAACAACAAGGCTGTGGAGGTTGTCAGCAGCACCAAGTTCCTTGGGGTGCACATCACAGACAAACTCACCTCGTCCGTGAACACTGCTTCACTGGTGAAGAGGGCACAGCAGCGCCTGTACTTCCTGCGGAGGATGAGGAGAGCCCACCTGCCCCCACCCACCCTTATCACATTCTACAGGGGCACCATAGAGAGCATCCTGACCAGCTGTATCTCTTTGATGGTGTGGAGGCTGCAGCGCCTCCGACTAGGGTAGTGTGAGGAGGTTGATGAGGACAGCAGAGAAAATCATCGGGACTTCTCTCCCCTCCATTCAGGACATTGGCCTGAAGCGCTGCCTATTCCGAGCCAAGAACATCATTAGGGACCCCTCTCACCCCCATCATGGACTGTTCACTCTGCTAGCCTCTAGGAAGAGGTACTGCAGTGTGCGGTGCAGGACCACCAGGTTCTGCAACAGCTTTGTCCTCCTGGCCATTAGACTGTTAAATAGTCAATCACACACACAGCAAGCCTACACAGCTGCTAATCTGTACATCTGTTTGTTTTGTTTTTTTGCTCTACTGGCAGTTCTCTTATACCTAGCCACTCCTTTGCATCTGTTCTCCTCTGCACTATCGTACTCCAGTGTTATTGTTATCGTTTAGTGACTTGTTTACCTGACTGCCCATTTTGCACATCTGGTTAGCTGCTCCTCTTGCACTCTTTGCACTACTGTATAACACTATTATTTAGTATATTATTAGTACTTCAATACCCCAACTCAATACAACATTTTATTTATATCTGTACATTCAAGGAAACTGTGCGGATCAGATGTATCGACATTTCGTTCTGTATACACGTGTACAAGAATGACAAAAAAGTATATCTGAATCTGAATCTGAAATACAAAATGCGGTTTTGAAATGTTGATTCCATTTATTAAGGCACAGAAATAAATCTAGGCCGATTTGAGATCCCATATAAAGGATTCCTGAGCAACGTACAAGCCAAAATGGGATCTGCTGTAGTGAAACCTGTGCCCTTAATATACCAGATCAAACCTCTTCAATCCCAGTCTTATGTTGGTTGGCTTTGCACATGCCTGACTCCGGTAAGGGTAAATCAAAATTGGAGCAACACAGCTCAATTTTGCATTAACAAAATTTAATCTCCGAGCCATATATTCTCATGAAAGGCGTGAGGCATAGGTTCCCAAACCCTGTTAGACAAAGTAAAGAAGGCTACATAATCAAAAACACAATTGACTAACCATAACTAAAAAAAAGCGATTGAAATCTATCAGTCCAGAAAAGGTCACAAAGCCTTTTTCACTGCACTGACCCAGTACCAAAGGGTGCCGGAGCACCACGATACAAGTACGAAAGGTCGGCTGAGTACGGCATGGCGCTGGGACAAGTGATTGAGCTGAAGCATGTCAAGGGCTTTGTCCAGGAGCTTTCTCCTCCCTGCACACTCTCCCGCCTGACTCCCCCTGGCCGATTGTATGTGCATAAAATGATGAATACACATACGTATATAGTGTACTGTGTGTGTATAACAGGCCCGTCTAAGCAAGGATCAGCGCTGGGGCAGCGCCCTCCTGTCCAGGCATCAGTCTCTAGAGGAGGAGTTTGAACGAGCCAAGGCCGCCGTAGAGGTAGGCAAGCCATTGTTTGGCCTTGGGGGAGGTCGACAGACTACTTCCAAATGAGTACTTACTAAAACATGACACACACCGTACACTACTGCATGCATTGCATTTTTCAGAGGGATGCATTAATATTACCAGGCCAATGGATCAATAAAGACGCAACAATTAGTCACTTGATGCGGCGCTATAAAATTTAATTAGCTGACATTACTTGTTAGATATAAGATTCCAAGCATTTCTGTTCATTATAATATATACAGTGCATCCGGAAAGTATTCACAGCGCTTCACTTTTTCCACATTTTGTTATGTTACAGCCTCATTCCAAATTGTATTAATTTAGATAGATAGATAGATAGATAGATAGATAGATAGATAGATAGATAGATACTTTGTTCATCCCCGAAGGGAAATTCACATTTCCAGCAGCATCCCTGAGCTGAGAACAATCGAGAACAATCGAAAATAACACGGGAGCTGCTGGAGTGGCTGCCATTCGTGACGGCGCCGGAAGAAAAGATTCAATTTGAATCATGTACAAACAAACAAACAATTGAATCATGTACAAACAAACAAACAAACAAAATATTCATGTTTCAATAAGTGGAGTGTTAGGAGAATTTAATCTCTTATCTCAAAATTCTACACAAAATACTCCATTATGACAATGTGAAAAAGTTTTTTTTAATTTATTTTTTTACTTTTTTTGAACTTATTAAAAATAGAAAACTAAGAAATCACATTTACATAAGCATTCACAGCCTTTGCCATGAAGCTCAAAATTGAGCTCAGGTGCATCTTTTTTCCACTGATCATCCTTGAGCTCTTTCTACAGCTTAATTTGAGTCCACCTGCAGTAAATTCAGTTCATTGGACATGATTTGGAAAGGCACACACCTGTCTATATAAGGTCCCACAGTTGAGTGTGCATGTCAGAGCACAAACACCAAGCATGAAGTATAAAGAACTGTCTGTAGACCTGCGAGACAGGATTGTCTTGAGGCACAAACCTGGGGAAGGATACAGAAAATTTTCTGCTGCTTTGAAGGTCCCAATGAGCACAGTGGCCTCCATTATTCGTAAATGGAAGACATTTGGAACCACCAGGACTCTTCATAGAGCTGGCCGGCCTTCTAAACTGAGCGATCGTGGAAGAAGGGCATTAGTCAGGGAGGTGACCAAGAACCCGATGGTCACTCTGTCAGAGCTCCAGCGTTCCTCTGTGGAGAAAGGAGAGCCTTCCAGAAGGACAACCATCTATGCAGCAATCAGGCCTGTATGGTAGAGTGGCCAGACGAAAGCCACTCCTTAGTAAAGGAACACGGAAGCCCGTCTGGAATTTGCCAAAAAGCACCTGAATGACTCTCAGACCATGAGAAACAAAATTCTCTGGTCTGATGAGACAAAGATTGAACTTTTTGGTGTGAATGCCAGGCGCCATGTTTGGAGGAAACCAGGCACCGCTCATCACCAGGCCAATACCATCCCTACAGTGAAGCATGGTGGTGGCAGCATCATGCTGTGGGGATGTTTTTCAGCAGCAGGAACAGGCAGACTAGTCAGGATAGAAGGAAAAGTGAATGCAGCAATATATAGAGATATCCTGGATGAAAACCTGCTCCAGAGCGCTCTTGACCAAGATCTCAAAAGATTGGCTTCAGAACCACTCCGTGAATGTCCTGGAGTGGCCCAGCCAGAGTCCAGACTTGAATCCGATCGAACATCTCTGGAGAGATCTGAAAATGGCTGTGCACAAACGTCTCCCATCCAACCTGATTGAGCTTGAGACTTATTGCAAAAAAGAATGGGCAAAACTGCCTAAAGATAGGTGTACTAAACTTGTGGGATCATATTCAAAAAGACTTGAGGCTGTATTTGCTGTCAAAGGTGGATCAACAAAGTATTAAGCAAAGGCTGTGAATACTTATGTAAATGTGATTTCTTAGTTTTCTATTTTTAATAAATTCAAAAAAAGTAAAAAAAAAAACTTTTTCACATTGTCATAATGGAGTAGTTTGTGCAGAATTTTGAGATAAGAGATTAAATTAATACAATTTGGAATGAGGCTGTAACATAACAAAATGAGGGAAAAGTGAAGCGCTGTGAATACTTTCCGGATGCACTGTATATTAGTAGCACAACTTGGTTTTCTCAACTCTCTATCTCTCTCTACTGTGTGGGAGGGACCAGAGAGCTCACCCATTATATTATTATTATTATTGACAAACTTAAGTATTGATCAATCAATTAATAGTCAAGCTCCTCTAAAACTGCTTTTACTTTATGTTTATGTAGTATTATCTTATATTTATCCATTTTAATATTCAATCAGCTAAAACTACTTGTTAGAAAGATTCCAGGCTTTTATGTTCTTCATTAGAATATATTTTGATTTGCTTCATAAGTAGTAGCACAACTTGTTTATGTCGCCTCTTATTCTCCTCATTGTTTGCGACGCAGTGGCGTGCTCACCCATGATTATCATTATCAAGTATTGATTGATCGAAAGTCAAGCTCTTGTCTACTTTTTGGAGACATGTTTAGCATAACTTGGTTGTTTCTCCTCTCCATTTTTTACATGGCCATTTTAATTTTCAATTTAGAGCATTTGTGTTTCTCATGAGAATATATTTTGTATTACATAAAAGTTGTAGCACCACTTGATTGTGGCTCCTATAGACATCCTCTTTAATGTTTGTGAGGCACTAGAGAGCTGGTCCATTATAGATATGATAGACAAACATAGTAAGCATTGAATGGAATAAAATGCCCAACCCCTTTTGTCAAATCAGCACGGTGCTTTTCTTCCATTTCATTTGATGGAGACAGCTAAAGTGGAAGAAAGGCAGAAGCTGAGGCATAAGCGCCGTCCAATTTCATCCATTTGAGAAATTTGCCGCTAATGCTAGCAAATGGAGCTTTTTATGGCCTCGCAGATAAGAGCAGAAGGAAGAAATGAGGGCGGCCTGTGGATGTAATATTTTCCTTACTCTTCATAATTCATGAGGAACTTTTCAATTAGTGTAGGCACATGCTATTGAAAACAGTTGACTTTTGAGATCTGGTGACCCCAGGTTTTGATGTTTTCACTTAACTGAGTGAAATAAGAGCTTGTTTGCATGTCCAAACCATAACAGATAAACAAGACCTTTTTCCAAAATGTCCAATATTCAAACTTTGCGATGTTCGCGCCTATGACAGGTTATGTCTCCAAGATGCCCGTCTGCTAATAGTCAATGTCTTATAAAATGCTGGTCTGCTATTAGTTTATGTCATGGCATCATCAAAATGCCATAATGCAATGGTCTAAATTACCTCCCACTTTGCCTTTCTCTTCATTAGGTTTAGAATCTCTTGTGCTTCGTAAAGATTTTCGGTGTCCGGGAGAAAAATCTGTAACTCGATGAGATATAAATCTTGTCTATTTTAATTAAATTGATTTTATAAATTTTCATCAATACTCTTTCTTAGGTTTCATTTTTTATTTCCTTTAGAATTTCTTGTGTCTTTATTTGGTTGGTTTTCATTTGACCTGAATTATGATTCTTTTTTTTGTACTTCCAAATCAACCAAATTTTTAAGTCCCACAACAAACTTGATTTGATTTGATTACTAATGCATTTTTGTTGTATAGTAGACCCCAGAGATTTGACATGAATCCATCTTGAGGTGAGAAATTGCAGTATAGCGGGGCATAGAAACTTTTGCTAATAAGCTCTGAACCTTCAGTACCCCAGATAAAAACACATATTTAGTACAACTTGTAATGTATGTCCATGTTATTTAATTACATTAAAAAAATAAATTTTATCTACCTTTGGAGTAGGAGGGTGGATGCAGACTTTCACTTGCAAGAATTGACATGGCTTTAGAAGATTTACTTTAAGATTTTATTTTTAAGATTTGCTTTGATCGCCTCCTTATGGTTAATAATATTCTCGATTTTTGATTGGTTACCGCGAGCGCAGCCATTCATGTGTACCGTAAATTCCGGACTATAGAGCGCAACTGATTATAAGCCGCACCCACCACATTTTGGGAGGAAAACCGATTTTGTACATACACAAGCCGCACCTGTATATAAGCCGCATGCGCCCACATTAAAAAAATGCAACACAAACACAAAATTAACCCAAACCCGACTTCCCGCGATTGAAACTAATTTTTTTTTTGGTTTGAACAATTTTATTGACACTATTAACAAGCAAATAAACAATGTGATGTTTGAACAATTTTTCCTGACAATTTTAACAGCAATTAAGCATATTCACAATTTCGTTATATCTGACAATATGACGTTTTAACAATTTTTCCCGACATTTTTAACTTTTAACAGCAATTAAACACACAATTTCACTATATCATATCCCAACAACATGAGGTTTGAACAATTTTTATCAACACTTTTAACAGCAGTTAACCAATGTGTAGAGGGCAATACTATTGTGCAACGGCATAGCTGTCTTTTCAAGTGGGATTCCATCCCATCCTCCCAAGCAGCATCCTCTAGTCCTCTGCCCGGGATGCTCAGATGGGTCCTTACCCTTCTTACTTCTACCTTCCACAACCACTCGAATAACCAGGCAGTTAATGCCGGGAGACCCGGTTCCCTCTTTCGGGTGGGTGCAGACGATTCTTCTTTATGGCTACGTCCTAGGCTTGCCGCTCGCAGATTGTATGGTATCTGTAGCCATTCGAAACACAGCCACGGGGGGGATCTGCCTGCACCTCCTTACCAGCAGGTTTCTGGAGGTCCAGATGGCGTCTTTGATGGTGGCGAGAGTGAGCCAGTCCTTGACAAAGTCGTTCTGTGACCTTTTCGACCCACTCACCCCGTAAAGCACGTACTGTGCGTCAGGGACCTCCCCTGCTGGCAAGTCCGGGAATTTTCCTAGGTGGCCGGCCATTGCCCACAGGTCCTCGGCAGCGCTGCACTCACAAAAAAGGTGCCTCACCGACTCCTGGGCGCCACAGCCAGGTCGAGGGCATGTCGCGATCGCTGACATTCCTCGGTGGTGCGTTACGGCTCTGACTGAGAGAATCTCACTAGCCACCATCCATGACAGGTCCCGTAGTCTGTTTGGGAGGGCAGGATGATTCACGTTGCTCCAAACTGTTGTAGGCTCGCCAAACGCACCCCCCGCACAGGACTCACTGTTGCTCACTCCTGCACAAAAGCAATAAGGGCCCTGTGGTTTTGTAAAGTGTGACATTCTTTCTAAATCAAATTTATTTTAAAAGTTCCGAATTAAGAGATGTGTTGGTGGCAAGTTAAAGGACACTGGTATCAAATGATTGTTTGGTACAAGCTTTAGCTTCCGCAAGTACGAGCCCATCCAAAACTGGGTCATCGCTTGACTTTTCGGGTTGTTGGGTGGGCCCATAGCGTTTTGGAAGTGGAGGGAGACATATTTGCTCCCCAGGAAGAGCTGGAGGTCAGGCACCCCTTTCTAATGTCCTTCATAGAAGTATACAGTCCAAAAATCACAACCGGCAAAATGAACGGAAAACGATATCGGTACTTATGGTTGGATGCAGACCTGCAGATTCCGGGTGCCCGTTGAAAGTAATCCACAGAAAAAAATGTATATTTCCAAAGGTAAGGGTGGGAAAAATATATATCCACTATTGTCCGCCGCGCCCACAAACATGTCTCACCTTTACTCCACTTTCCGTCAGCCCGCGTTTGCACCGCCCCATCTTACTCATTTGCCTGTGCAAAACATATCAGAATAAGTTTCTAAAATAAATACATTACAAAAATATACAGTTGCAAATACATATTATACATGGTTACACATATTTACAAAGAAAGACGGTACACCGAGAGAGTTTTCAAAGCTTTAATAATAATAATATAACTTTCATCCCAAACGGTGCCCGTGACAGGAAGCTTAATGGTAGCAACACGCTAGCAACAGGCTAGCAACACGCTTGCAACACAGTGAACAGGTCTGGTAAAAAAAACATACCGTACTTGTAAAAATCACGGTAAACCGTCCTTATCTTCCTCCTGTGAACTGAAGCCATCAAAGTCGTCTTCCTCAGTGTCGGAAAGAAACAGTGTCATTTAGGCATCGTCCCACCCTCCCGCAGCCTCACTCGTGCTGTCACTGTCACTGGAACTCCCATCCACTCCTGATTTTGTGCCCTCCTCTCCGTCACGCAGCAAAACGGCTTTTCGGAACCCGTTGATGATGGTGGTTTTTTTCATGCTGCCCCACGCTGACAGGATCCACTGGCAGACTTGCGAAAAAGTTGCCTTTCGCATGCGGACAATTTTAGTGAAAGATTTCTCGCCGCTAGTCATCCAATTCTCCCATTCAACACGTAGCGCCACTTTAAATGCACGATTCACACTAATGTCAAGCGACTGCGGATACTTCGTTGTGCCCCCAGGAATCACAGCTGGAATGGAGTTTGTCCTCTTGATGGCTGCTTTCACAGAATCTGTGATATGTGCCCTCATGCTGTCCAAAACGAGTAATGCTTTTTTGTATGAAAAAATCCTCCCGGTCGCTTGCCATAACACACGGTCAACCATTTTTTCATTAGGCTTTCTACCATACACTCTTTTGCGTTAACTTTCACAACAATGTCTTTCGGAAAGTTTTCTCTCGGCAAAGTAATCCTCGTTAAAATTACCATTGGTGGAAGCTTCAGTCCAGATGCAGTGCAGCCCAAAACACAGGTGAAATGAGTTCTCTCGTGTCCGTTTTTTTTCAGCGTCACAGATGATTCTCCTTTCTTGTTGACGGTCCTGGTGAGGGGCAGGTCGAATGTGAGAGGTACCTCATCCATATTTATCGTCGTCTGGTCCAATTGAATTCTCTATCTTTTTTTGAAAGAATTTGTGAAAATGTGCGACTTGTTCCTCGTAGTCGGGAGGGAGTTGCTGACACAGAGTTGTCCGTCTCCTGACGGACAGACCTTTTCGTTTCATAAATCTAAGACACCACGACGGTCCTCCTTTGAAATCCGGAATTTTCTTTTCGGTGGCGATTGTTTTTGCTTTCAGTCTTATCTGCACAGTTGAAACACCTCGGCCATCTGCTCTCTGTGTGTTCACCCAGTCTTCTAGAAGGTCTTTCAGTTCGGGCCACCTAATTTTATTACCTCAGGAAGCTTTTTTCGTCTTTTTACATTTCTCCAGTTCTTCCCGCTGCCGTTTCCAGCGATTCACCATTGATTCGTTTATGCCAAGTTTACGTGCAGTAGCTCTGTTTCCTTCTTTATCGGACTGCTCGATTGCTATTAGCTTGAAAGCTGCGTTATGCGCCTTTTCGTTTTGCTTTTTGCATAATGAGGGTTTGTTCACGCTAATTTAATTTACTGTATGCACCAGCCAAGAAGTTGCATTCTTCCTCTGCGCATATATTCCACCGGTCTAAATCGTACCTTTTGTACTCGAGCGCCGCTGGCGGCCATTAGAAAAATTACGTAAATTGGCCGCATCACTGAATAAGCCGCAGGGTTAAAAGTTTGGGGAAAAAGTAGCGGCTTATGGTCCGGAATTTACGGTACATTATTGGAGTGCTTCTTTTCGCCGCTATTGTCGTGTGGCGCTGTAAGAAGTCACCCAGCATCCACCCCAAAGAAGAAATCCGCTTCCTCTTCCTAGTTGGTGCGTAAAGATTTTATACTGTCTATGTCTATACTATCTCCAGCTCGCTTAGAACTTTGACATGTTTATTGTTTAATATTTCGTGCATCCATTCAATATGGTTGGTGTAAAGGGTTATGGAGAGGCGAGCCGTTTCTTTTGAAACAAAAGAGGAATAAGAAAGCTTTATGCGGTGGAGAAAATGGTTGAAACACATCTCAGTTGCTGCCCACTAGGTTTTCAAATTGTGTTCTCTCTTATATTGTGTAAATTTAAATATATTTTTTGCATACTGGCAATTGCACGACTTTTATATCCAATTTTAATTTTTAAATGTCAATTTAAATTATTTGTGTATATTTGAACTGTATGGGGCAGCTTTGAATTAAACTGGCACTCTGTAATGACATTAAAGGTGTTCTGTTCTATTCTGATGCATTGTGGGATATTTTATATCAAACCACGTTGCACTGATGCCATTAAGTTACAGGGGATTACAGTATACTATTTTAGATGCACATACTTGTTAACGTCCATTATCTGCACCGCTTGTCCTCTGTAGGGTTTCCCTGAACTGGTTGCCTGCCAGTTGCAGGGCACACAGAGACAGACAACTCACTTGTTCATCCACACCTAGGTACAATTTAGACCGACCAATTAACCTGACACGCATGTTTTTGGAATGTAGGAGGAAACCTGAATTTGATCCCATGACCTCAGAACTGTGCCGCAGATGGCTAACCACTCAGCCGCCGTGCTGCCCACATGTTAACCTAACTCCCTTTTTTAATTGCGTCCATTTTTTGATCATATGTTTAATGCTTTTACCTAATAAGGTTAATGTATGCAGCTGATTCCAAATTCAAACTGATATAATGGATATAATTGTGACATTATTTTTCTATGTTTTATGTTTTTTGTTAAATTGCCTAGTCCGCTTTCAAATTAATCAATCAATCAATCAATGGCTGATTTCACTGACTAGCTTCCTCATTTTATCATGTTAGCGCAAATAGTTGTAAAACATTGGCCCAAATCTTCGTTACCCACTAGTCAATAACAGGGGGGCTAACAATGACCGTGTTTAGCTCAATGTGTTCAAATGCTGTTGGAAATATAAAAATCAGACAGATATAGAGGTAGCTTACTGGCCAATTCATACTTTTATTTTGAATCATGTGTTTCTTTAAAGGGATTATTCGACTTTAAAATAAACAAATTAATCAAATTAAAACATTTCGACTTAATCAATCGACTAATTGACAGAATAAAAATATTGCTCAAATCGGAAAATGCAAACCAGTAGAACTGGAACGTGACTTTTCCAAAATGATGTGTGAAGTTTACTGTAAATCAAAACACATTTCCGTTAGATATTTGACAAGCGGCCCAAAAAAATTCCGATTTGATTTGATACATGAGAGGAGCCCTCAGGCAATGGCAAGCATTAAAAGCAAGCTCCAGGCAATTGAGCTCAGGAGTGTCGGCTGCCACCAATTACCTGCCATGGCTGCTTGTCAGAAGCCGCCACGGCCCTCATGTCAGCCGGTGGCCTCTGATGAGGAGACCTTAGACCCAGGCGTGCACAACTTGGCTGTGAACCGTTCCACATTTTCAGTAGAAATGCTTGCAGCACGTGATCACCTACAGATAAGGAATTTCAACTATGAAGGAAATGAGAGAGTTGTTTCGTTCTGATTGGCATTGTGCGTCCCGCCTGGGAGTACTCTGATGAATGGATGGACTTCCATCTCAAGTGGAAACATCATAGTGTTAGAAGCAAGTCAATAGCTATTAAAGAAAAATATACGCGGCCTGCGGCTTACGTCTTATCTTGACTGTATCACACTAGTGGTAACACAGTTACATGATCCCATAAATTTAGACACAATATAAGATTTTGAAAACCTTTTTTTTTTTACAGAAAATTAATAGGCATCAGATGGTGTACAGTAACAGAACAAGGACATTTACTTGGATCTTAACAAATAGATGGAAACTTCTCTAACACAGGCTTGACACAATACTGCTCCAAAATGTTGAAACACCAATAACATCCAAATGAACAAAACAAGAAAGTATGCGGCATAGACCAGCTACTGTGTATAATGTTACAACAACAAACAGCAGAAATGGAACAAAACATGAATGTAGATGATAAAAAAACATTCTCTCACATGGACAGAATAGAAAAGACACAGGATATGTTTCAATACAAACAAGCTTCCAATCAACAAAACATGACAACAAAACAATACAGAATATGTTGGAATGTTAACTGGTTCTAACTGAAAAGAAAAGAAAAATGACACTGGGAACAGACACAAGTAGATGGAACAACTAAGGAATACTTCAACACCAACAAGCTCTAAAGAAAAAAGACATGAAAGTAGAACAACTCAGGAACCTTTCCCACACGTGGACAGAACAAAAACGCAGGATATGTCGGAACACAAACTAATTCGCATGGAATAAAACATAAAAGTGAGGTAACGCGGAATATGTTCCTATACCAACTGGTTTTAAATAAACAAATCACCAACGTAAAAGGCCACACGGAACATACTCAAGCATGGATAGAACTGACCAATGTTTCAACTTCAAAAAGAACAATAAATGAAAGGGAGACGACACATGAAACGTTCCCATGCAAAACAACAACGATGCAGGATATGTTGGAACAAACTAGCTCACAATAAACAAAACATGAAAACAAGACAGCACGGTATATGTTGGAACATCAACTAGTTCTAGCTGAATTAAACACAAAAATGAAACTCACTCACACTTGGTTAGAACAACTGAATAATGTATCAACACCAACCTAAAAGAACAGAAAAATGAAATTCACATTCCCTCTCTTAGACAGAAGAATTAAAATGTAGGATAGGTTGGAATACCAACTGGTTCAAACGAAACAGAACATTAAAGTAAGAGGGTGCAAAGATAATTAATAGAACTACATGCTCCAGCTCAAACAGAACAAAACATGAAAAGAAACAACATGATAAACATTTCCACGCATGGTCAGATCAACAATGAGAGTGCTGTGACGACAAGACCATGAAATATTATGCCAAATAGCTGTTACTGAACAAAAAATGAAAGAGGTATAACGCATTATATATTGAAACACTACTTAGCTGAACAAAACATGAAAGGGATACAACAGAGAACATTTACTACATATCGATATACGTACCAATAAAGGGTGTACCATGAGTGAGAACATAAAATATCAAATTAACAGATCATTCTTTCACATCTATATATTGTTATTAATTGAATCCTCCACATTTGTTGCCCTGCTCAACCACCCCCATACCCTCCACCAACCCCCACCCCCAAATTTCTTGTAGTCAGACACAGAGTTCTGGGATAAGATGCAAGCCGAGTGGGAGGAATTGGCTCGGCGGAACTGGCTGACGGAGAACGAACAAGCTCAGATTCCCTCTTCAGTGTCTCCACACGAGAAGGTCAATATTGTCCCGATTTGCTTTTGGAAAACGCTCATCCTGGAGGCGCGGACTACAATGAAACACATATGTTCTAAATAACTGGAAAAAAAATCCGCGGGGAGCCGAGCGCTAGCCATTGACTCCTCGCGGCGGTTTTCCCTGTGAACATCAAAGCTCAACTTGTTTTCTCTTGTGGTTTGTTTTCCGCTGACAGGGTTACTACTTCCACACAGATAATCCCTACAAGGACTTGCCCAACGCTTTTGAAGAGGGACAGAAGAAGTCTCGAGAAGGAGACTTGCCCAACGCCGTGCTTATGTTGGAAGCCGCCGTCTTGCAGGACCCGCACGATTCCGAGGTAAAGGAAAACTTTTTCTAGAACTGTGACCAATGCAATAAAGTGGGGGGGGGGGGGTTAAGGGTTATTGATCTATCTTCTTTAGTCATTATCCAATACCTGTTATCAGTCAGTTCATAATACGCTACAAAGCCTAGGAGCCGGGACTCTTACTCTCAGCCAAAAGGCCAAGCTAAGGTCCTAGCCTTAAAGCCTTCCTGCGGTCCCTGGCATTTAGTCCATGCTCCCTGCCGAATCCTACCCACTATGTCAATAGGAACAGCCGGTACTCTTACACACCAACACTTTTAAATTTCTTACGGGTCGAAACAAAGCAGCGGTGCTCGTTCAATCCAGAACAACAAGTTTTGGGAATCATAGCAAAAAATACTACACTGTGTCACACTAACTCGCAGTTTTTATGAAGAACAGGGAATGCTAAACTGAACGAAGGGAAAGGCATTGTGGGAGGTGTAATTTATAATTTTTACAGAAAATTAATAGGTATTAGAGGTAAGATCGGGCCAAAAAAAAGCACCCGAGCCCGACGCAGGCCCGAGGGGTATTAAACCCGACCCGGACCGAGCCCGACTAATTAACTGGATTTGCTGGCCCGGCCCGAAAGGGGCCGAAATTACATATTTTATTTATAAGGAGGGGTGATTTATGATAACAAATTAAACCCTGCCTTTTGTTACAACATCTAGGCCTAAGTTAAATAAAACTGTATAAACATTTACATCTTTTATATTTCTGTGTCTGCACTGCAGATGTTACATTAAGCGACAATCTGTCATTGACGGGTTTTTTTTTAGAGGTAGCGAAAACATTTAAGGGCGTCCGTCATTTTGACGACTTGATCATTGGGCCATAATCCACAGCAGCAGTATGTCCTTAAGATTTTAGCGCAGCATTTTCATTGAGAGGGGGTGTTGACGTGTTGTGCCCTTTTCCGACTCCTATGCAAATTCCCCCCCCCCTGATCGTATTCTATATAAAACGCTTATTAAAACAATAAAGCGAGCTAATTATAATAATTGGGAGATACTAGTCTATATAACGCGTTTATTTAAACAATAAAGCGTGATCTTATTCTGCAAATTGCGTTTTTTAACGCGGATGAAAATGTCACCAACGTCAATGTACGCTTCCGACAAAAGCGATCGTATTCTATATAATACGCTTTAAAACAAAATAAAGCGAGCTAATTATAATAATTGGGAGATCCTAGTCTATATAACGCGTTTATTTAAACAATAAAGCGCGATCGTATTTTACAAAATGCGTTTGTTAATGCGGATGGAAAAGTCACCAACGTCACTGTACGCTATGATTTCCGCAATCACAACTAATTGTACACAAATAATGTTTATTTGATTTACTATAATATCCGTATGTAATGTCTTTTTTATTGTGAATGAAACCCTGGTTGCATTGGATCCCGCGATGTAAACAAATTGTTGTTTTTTTCATTTAAAATCGGAGGGGGGGAGGAATTTGCATAGGAGTCGGAAAAATAGCAATTACAGCTCCTTCTCCGTTTTATCCAAATTATTTATTTTATAACAAGTATTCCTTGGTCTAGTATCCATACATAGTTTAAGTATATATTTTTAATGAACATATATTTATAATTATTAATTAATTTAGAAAAAAAAAAAAAAAAAAAAAAAAAAAAAGCAGGACCGAACCCGACCCGACCCGACCGTATGACTGAGATTTCAGGCCCGACCCGGCCCGAAATTGCCTCGGGTTCGGGCTTGGGCTCGGGCCATAAATCTTAGGTCTAATAGGTATCAAATGGTGTACAGTAACAGAACAAGGTATAATTTCATAATACCATGACACAAATCGCAGACTTGCATTTGATATGACGTTGATCAATAACATACAGGCTACTTACAAAGTTAGTACATTTTTGGACTCGTAAAATAAGTTCTCGTCAATATGCTATAGTGGGATGAATGTCATAAAGAAGGGCTGGGAAAAAAAACAAAAAGGCAATTATTTCTAATCATAAAGTAAAAAACGCTTTATGGCGAGGACGTCATATTCAGGGGTTCTACTGTTCAGCTTATTTTTCTTTTTAAACTTTGCATTTCCGAGCCATGGTGTAGATTAGGCATGTCAAACATATGGCCTGCAGGCCGGATCCGGCCTGATGAATGATTGAATCCGGCCCGTTGTAAATTTCTGAGTGTGTCAAAAAAGTCTCCAGGTCATTTCTAACAATATACTGTATATGATTTTATAAATAGATGTGAACCAAATGTCCTCTTCGGCTGCTGGGGAGGAGTGTTGAATTGTATGGCTGTGTGAGAGGGTTCTGGTATAAAACTGACTGTTAAAATAAACCAGTTAACACATTCAATGCCAAACATGATTTTTTTTTCTTTTTCCCCCATTTTTTTCCTTTTAACACTGAAAATCAGTAGATTCGGTCGTGCACTTTATTTTTATGCTCAAAACACAACCCGTCTCCAGGATATAAGAACAAAAAAACATGTGCTTGTTTAAAACCATATGTGGCAAAACGGACACCCTGAACTGGTTGCCAGTCAGTCACAGGGAACACAGGGACAAAAAATTTGCTCCCTCATTCACACCTAGGGACAATTTGGACCTGACATGCATGTTTTTGGAATGTGGGAGGAAACCAGAGTGCCCAGAGGAAACCCACGCAAGCACGGGGAGAAGATGCAAACTCCTCACAGGAGGTTTGCTCTCATGACCTCAGGACCGTGCCGCACACGTGCTAACCACTGCGCCGCCATGCTGCGCATGATAAACTAGACAAGAGTTTAAGGCACAAAAATAGGTGCCCCTTTTACTCACAGCAAGGCAGACTATATACGATAAAAAATAATTTGTGTAAATAATACTTTTGAGAAATGAATGCTTAAAGGAGAATGATATTTCCTTTCCTTCTTTTCCACTCACCCTCCTCTCTTTATCTAGTTATAGGATTCCTGCAGATCCTTGAAAAGTCTTAAAAGGCATTGAATTCATTGTTCTAATAAAAATGGCCATAACTGGCAGTAAAATGTCTCCGAATGTCTTAAACAATGTGAACACATTCATAATATTTGTATTTTTTCGAACTAAAAAGATTTAGTAACATTTATCAATTGCCTTTTTGATCATTCACCGATTTATTTCATGGCAACATGGAGTGACCACAGTAACAGAACGATCAAAACGGTGATGTAATTTCAGTCGGGCCTTTCAGAGCAGACACGTGTGATAGGTCTATTCACTATGCACATCGCAACTTCGGGCAGAGATGTTTATCTTGAACCATAGGAAATTGTACATTTAAAGAAAAGTGGCTGTCCGACGAAAGTTTTTCGCCATGGCTAAAAGCTGTACCAGGTATGCAAGAAGTATTTGTTTCATTTTTGTTTTGTTTGTTTCAATTGTGTTTTTTTGTCGACTTGGTCTTAAATTTGATTTCAAAAATACATTAAAAATGTCTTTAAAAGTCTTGTATTTGACTTGCTTTAAGCGGTTCCCTCCGTCACCTGTGCTGCCACTGACCAAACCCCCCCACCAATGCAACCTCCCCCCTCCGGAAAACACGTACATTAACCAATCAACCAATTAATTAACGAACCAAAAGCGTGTTAGAGGACAAAAAAAAGAGTGCAAGCGAGCACACCATGGCATTTGCATTTTTTTTAAAATAAGACATTTTAGTTACTTTGATTAAATTTGCATTCATATATATTTTAAAGACCGAAATATGTAAGGTTCTAATGTAGGCTGAATGATAAAGCCTCATACTGAAAAACAAGCTAAACGTTTTGAGTTGACACTCTTTTACCCGCCTGAGAACAGAGTCTGGATCCGACCCCGTGACATGCCTGGTGCAGATCAACGACGGAGATATATCAACTGTTCAGTTCATTAAACTGCGTCTCATCCAAGAGGTTCACCACAGAAAGCCAACTTTGGTATCCAAACTTTTTTACGACTGTGCCCATCTCGTGCTGAGAAAAAACGCAGAGGACCGACGCCTCAGCGCTCACCAGCTGTGCCAGACAGATTTTGTCCTTAGAAGACACGGCCTGAGCGCTGATTGCTTTGATGCCTTCCAACTTCTTGAATTGTTTACCGTTAAACGTCTGAGAACCGAGAGGAATTCCTATTTCCCCTTCCTGAGCTCTTTGCATGTTGAAAGAGCAAAGCCTCAGAATTAAATGCTTTGGGTATCCTAGGAAAGTACAAAAATGCACCAATTTTTGCAGGGATAGGATAATCCCTGTGTGTACGTAACTAAGATGATTCTCAAATTTCACCTGGGGCGTTTAGAAGACATCTGAGAAATTATGTCTTCTCTTATTTAACATACACAGAAACTACCTTTAGGATTAACTGGTTTTAACACAAAAATTTACAGAGGCAAAAAAAAACGCATTATATTATATATATTTAAAATGAGTCACACTGTCCTCTAGTGGTCGTTTGGAAAAAAATAAATCTTTTGCAAATATTTAATAAATTCATCAATCAAGATGTGATTATCAAACAATCCAAATATCTTGATTATATATTAATACATATATATATATTAGACCAGCTCGGTGACCTTGGGGGTAGGGCGAGACTGGGAGGTTGCTGGTTCAAGCCTCGGCCGAGTCATACCTAAGACTTACAACATTGGTACTCATTGCCTTCCTGCTTGGCGCTCAGCATTAGGGGTTGAAATTGGGGGGGTTGGTCACTTAATGACTCCCTCGCTCAACCCAACTGATGTTGGGTTGAGCGAGGGGGCTGAGAATCCCCTCCTCTGTATAAATCTCCCAGAAAGAGTCAGAAATGTAAATGTGTTCTTCACTCTAGCCACCTCCCACTAGGGGGATATGGCTCCGGTATATATATATATATATATATATATATATATATATATATATATATATACTTCATCAAGTCTTTTGTTTTATGGCTATTTTTATTTTGGGGAAAAAACATGAACAAAATATGTATGGGCCAAACATATGTCACTAAAATTTTGAAATGTGGTAAAAAATAAAATTATTTGATTAGATTCATTGACTAGTCGACGAATGAATCAGATTTTATTGCAGCCTTCGCTGAAATCTTCCTCTTTGTGTCCTAAAAACAGAAAGAGATGAAGCAGTTTTCTCTCCAAACACGACAAGGGGGTTAATTTGGTTTCGTCCCAAAAACTTGCAATCCTTTTTGATTGTATATCGAGGTTGCCTTCGAGGACAAATAAAGCAGATAAATCACTGATGTTTTCTTATTGCTCCTTTGCAGGCTTGGCAGGTGCTCGGGACCACTCAGGCTGAAAACGAAAATGAGCAGGCGGCAATCGTCTCCCTCCAGAGGTAGCCAAATCAATTCAAGACAACATACACACTTTCGTCACATTCTTGTTATTAGATGGGGGAATCCTTGATTAGGACAAAAGTGGTTTTGGAATACAGTCTAACCTCTGGTAACGGCATCCCTAGCTAATGATATTTTCCCCTTCAAGATGTGGAAAATGATGTTTTTTGGCACTTTTTCACAGAATTTTCAAAGTGGTTTTGGAATACAGTCTAACCTCAGGTTACGGCGTCCCTAGCTAATGATATTTTCCCCTTCAAGATGTGGAAAATTATGTTTTTTGGCACTTTTTGGACTTTAGATATCACCACAATCTTTCACAGGCAGTCAGTTAGGTTACCATAGATATGGAAAATGCCACAAAAAAGCATATTCAGTACTTTTTCTTGTGTTGAGTCAGCATTTTGTCACTCTCCCAAGTCAGAATAACATTGAATATCAACATCATCAGGAAGTCAGGTATATTACCCTAGAGGTGGGGAAAAAAGCAGACTCGGCACTTTTGGTTATTTTGACTCAGCATTTTCCCCGGAAAGACATTCCACTCTTCAACAAATATCAACAAAATATTTTACAGCCACTCAGATAGGTTACCCCAGATCTGAAAAATGCCCAAATATCTGACTCATCAATTTTTGTTTTGCTGACACGCCGGAATTCCCAGAAAGACATCCTACTACTCTCTTAGGCCAAAAACATAATTGAATAGCAACACCATCTAGTTAAAGGCAGTGAAACGGGTAACCCCATATGTGAAAATTGCAATATAAAAAACTTACTTTGCATTTTTGGTTTTGCCGACTCAGCAGCTTTCCCTGAAAGACATCCTACTCCCTCAGGACAGAACAAGTTTGGTCAGGATCACAATATTTTGCAAGCAATCAGGAAGGTTGCTCTAGAGGTGGATGACCCTGCCAAAAAGGGAACTGCCACCCAAAGTTGATTTTGTGTTTTAAAGTGGACGGTGCTCTTTATTTGGGATTCCTGGAGTTGGAAATGCAGTAGACAAATAATTAGGTTAGGTCGAAAAGGTTTCTATCACTCGCTATATTACAATTTCATTTTGCGAACTGATTAATGTTGTATCCTGGGGGTCTACGGTACCATTCAGAAAAAACTAACTCAAATCAAGATAAAAAATGCAGTTTCTATCCAAAGACATATGAAAACAATTTTTAAAAATGCCAAGTCCTTTATTCAATTTTGACTGAATGCTGCAGACGCAAATAACTTTTTCAGAGAAATGTGATTACCCCCAAAAATATTTTGCACTTAATCTGGCTTGGCAGTAACCAGTGAAATTTGAGGTGCTTGAGGATCCAGATTGTGTGTTATGTAACAATGGCCATCTGTGTGCTTTGCTATGAAGTCAGATTAAAAAGTTTTACCTGAATTTGGTCCTGCTAGAAACGCATCCTAGATTTCATTCGTAAATGTTTAACCAATATGTTTGGCCAATAAATATTTCTGCATTTGTTCTAAAGAACAAAAGTCATATGTATTTGACGTCACTTCAATTTTATGTAACTTTTACCTTCTGGGGTGAAATCATTCACTCCAGATTAACAGAGATTAAGAATTTGGCACATTAGTTATCTGTCTAAATCTCCTTTCTGGCCTCCGATTTACTCTTTAAACTAATCCGCCACAAGTCAGCTTCATCTGTTTTACCATGTCGGGAAACAACGGCAGCACTTTCAAAGCGCTCATCCTAAGTACATTGAATAAACAATATAATCTTGCATGGTAGAGCCTGCACTCCGGATGAGAGTTTGTTTGCTATTAAAATCCGAGATCTGTTTGAATGAGCTACTAATTGTTCTCTATCTATCTACTTGGTCATATCCCTCAAGAGGGGTGACTGACAGCAAGACAAACATACAATAACAAGGACAACAAAAGGGAAAAAATAGCAAAAAAAAACACACACAAGAGTTATGGACCATGGCCAACCCAATTGCCCAAACACCCAAACAATTAGGCACCTCGGCACCCAAGTTGTTCATGCTTTCGTCCCTCCAGATGAAATGGGACACCAGAAAGCGGCCATGTCACTCAGGTCAGGGTGACACAACACACTTTTTTGTTCAACAGCAGGGCCCGACAGCTTTTACTGGTTTACCCCTGCCGCATCATACAGGTGCCCTGCCCATCCCTTAGATAGCGTCCAAACATCCCACTATCCTTTTACAACACCTCTCCACTCATTCCTATCACCAACAATAGCTCTAGCTTTCACTAGATTTAGACCTCTTTCCTGCAGTGCACTCATGACACCATCCATCCATGTCAATCGCGGCCTTCCTCTTGGTCTACTTCCATTGACTTCTGCTCTGTAGATCTCCTTTAACATTTGCTTCTCATCCATCCTCTCCATGTGTCCAAACCAACCGAGTACTCTCTTATCCACACACTTGCTCAGTTTCACGACTACTCCAGTTCTGTCTCTCACAATTTCATTTCTCAATCTATCCAATCTTGTCACTCCTAACATACTCCTCAATCACTTCATATCAAAAATGTTTAATTTCCTTCTTAAATCTGCGTTCAGGCTCCAAGTCCCTGCACCATACAACACAGTCGGCACAATCACACTCTCATACAGTCCCCTCTTAACATCCATACTCATACTCTTGTTGCTCATCACTCTCCTCAGAGCACCCAAAACTTTGCTTCTTTGATTCACTCCGTGCAATAGCTCGCACTCCATTCCACCAACTGCAGCCACATCACAACCCAAGTACCTAAAGCTTTCAACTACCAGCACCTGTCCATGCAACCTTATTTCTAACGCCATGCCCACTCCATCACGTGAACACTTCATCACCTTACTCTTCCCAACATTCACACATAACTTACGCCTATCTTATACTCTTCCAAACTCCGTTACAACCTTCTCAATATTTCCACAGAATCAGCCACAAGCGCTGTGTCATCTGCAAACAACATGCCTACTCTGCTCCTCCATCACTACCTCATTCGTTCTTTCTCTCATCTCTTAATCAAGACTCTTCCATACAGACAACAAACTGATACCTCTCAAATTGCTACATTCATACTTATCACCTTTACCCTTATACAATGGCACCACACTAATTGTTCTCATGCTGTGAAAATCTTTCACTCACTGTGAACATACACGGTCAAAATGGTAAGATTAATATATGCAAAGATATGCAAATATTAAAAATAAAAGCATCTACCTTTGCCGTATGCAGACCAAAACGGTCTCAGCTCAGCTTTGGCTACAGTTTTAAATGTGTTTGCCTTGTGTCTGTTATAGTGTTTAGCTTGTGCTAAGCTAAATCCCTGTGAAATTCAGCGTTTCTATTCTCACTTCATGCAAAGCCAACAGTGAAGGAAAAACTCAATAAACGGCGTGTTTAAGGAACTGGATTAGGTATGTACAATCTGAGGCTAGAAATGAACTACTTTTAGATACGTTTTTCAATGTAAGAATATTCTGGACACCATTGTGATATAGACAAAGGTTACGTTCTTACAATAGTCTGCGAGGGTAATTTTCAGCAAGCTTTTTATTGTATTCTTAGGTGTTGCAAAACTTCTGTTAAAATTCTGGGTATTTTTTCATCATTTAAACAATATCCTGCTATCAGCCATTTAGACAGCTCACCCTTGTGGCTTTGTGCTCCTGTTGTCGTTAGACCTATTGACCTGAGGTTCTCTTACGGTCAGCATATACATTTGAAAATATGGTACAATTCTTTGTTATAGTACAGTCTTTACCCGGAAAGTGGCTTTGAACAATATCACTGCTGTTAGAACTGGTTTGGTCAAAGAAAGACTCTTGTTTGGGGATTTTATTCTTCAGCTTTTCTCAAAGGTTTATTTTGTATTATTGGACCAACCTTCTACTATAAACATCATTCCAGACATTCTGACTTTGACATACATACATATTTGCATTAATTTTCCTGTAGTTCATTTATCTGTGCCTGGAATATTTTGTAATAAAATCCTTAACAGGACTACTCATTGCAGCTCTTATTTTGACCTACCCGTCTCATAACTTACATGCACCGACACGCAGAGGAAGGGAAAAGCTGTTCATCTTCAACCCATATGCGTGGAAGCAGAAAACGAGGGTGGCGTTCTAATTAAGATGATTTGATAGGAAAAATTAAGGCACAAAGTAACAAACAGAAATCAGGGGTATCTCAACAACTAATAAAATTTTCAAAAAATAAATAACCAGATGAGATCATACCATGGCAATAACCCTTCAACTTTTAGGGTCGGAGCCAATATTGGAGGCAAGAATAATGACGTGTAGATGTGGATACAGATTAGGCACAGGTAAGTTCTCTCCAACTACTCCCCCCATGTGGGCGCCCTCTCAAGGGAAAATGTACTGCCAGATAGGGATGAATATCTGGTATTAAAGAGTTGAGTTATGGTATCAGTATGTTTTAAAAATCAACAATCCTAAAAATAAAAACATCTTTGATACTGAATGAGTCAAAATTTTTGACATCTGTAGCTGTCAATGGTACTGAACAATTATCCAACTAAACATTATGTTGCTTTTCAGGTGTTTGGAGCTCCACCAAAATAACCTCACAGCCCTAATGGCCTTGGCAGTGAGCCTGACCAACACAGGCATGCGTTATGATGCGTGCGAGGTGCTGTTCCGCTGGCTACGCCACAATCCTAAGTACAAATACCTCCTAAAGGGCAAAAACCATCTGGCGGGATCCCCCAGTTCCCAACGCAGCAAACATGATAGGTATTTGTATTTGTCTATTGCTCGTAAAATAAATTGTTTATCATTTTTATATATATATATATATATATATATATATATATATATATATATATATATATACAGAAAAGCAGTGTCTGAAACTCATGTCAAAAAGTTACCTGACACAAGGGCAGACAACTCTGAAAAGTTGCCTGCCCAGCCATAAAGTTGCCTGCCCCATTTTTCACAACTTGAAACACAATAAGACGATTTATCGCAAAAAAAAACATTGTCACAAAGTATTTAGGATTGATAATCAAAATGATATGCAAATGCACGACCTTATGACGCTCGGGGGGGTCCGGAAGCATGAAGTTATTCTGATTGGCTGCCGAGTATGGAAATTGCCAAACGAACCGAAATTCCTAAAATTCCAAACCGAACGAAGATTTCGAAATCGGAATAAAGCAAACGTTTGATTTGAAAAAAATAAATAAAATACGCCCGACGTAAAAGATGCACGCCCCGGGCGTCCGGGCAGGTGTTATTTCAGACACTGATATAAGTAGTGACATGTTTTCAATGCAACAGTAATTTTTGTGAATAAAAAATACATTTTACATGAACGACTAGTTACATTTATTCAACATGCCTCTCATTTACATTTAGTTACATTTATAAGTTACATCAGGCCCTTCAAAGACAACCATTTCGCCTATGTGGCCCTTGGTGAAAATTAGTTCAACACCCTGGATTAAGTAAAGCTCTAGTCTCTCCAACTCTAATTACTAAAGACCTGTTTGCATGTGTTATCATTTTATTTCTAAATATAGAATCCAGTTAAAAGAAGGTTATTGGTTATGGCCTCCAGAGGCAGGATTTTATCAGGTATTAATCCCCCAAAAAATAATCATTTTTTTCCATATGGTGTCCAGTGACGGCAACCATAAAAAGGGAAACAGCGCTCTAGAAAATAACCAGTCGGTGCCCTTTCCCAATCTGGACAACTAGCGCCCTCAAAACCGCTCGCTTTAAGGAGGGACGCATCTATCTTAGGCTTTCTAAATGAAGGTTTTAAGCCTTAAACGATTTAATTCTCCTACCGAGGAAAAGGAGCCCTCTATCAAATCATTAATCGTCCATCAAAGTAAAGACATACAGGTACCGCCCAATTACTGTGATCTCCATTTTCCTTTTTCGGCTCCTCTGACCTCATGAGGAGGAAAAAAAATACAAACCTGGATGCATAAAAATCTTTGGTTTTCTCTGAATATGTCAGCAGTTCCATCTTACCCGAAGTCAAGGAACTCTTCCTGGAGGGGGTCCAGCACAACTCGGATGCCGTCGACCCGGACCTGCAGACGGGCCTCGGCGTGCTTTACAACCTCAGCGGCGAGTTTAACAAAGCGGTGGATGCCTTTAACACCGCTTTGTCGGTTCGGCCTGAGGTAGAGCAGTGATTTTATATATATATATATATATATATATATATATAGTCAAGTCATGTTTATCTGTATAGCCCTTTATCATGTACATATATATTTTTTAATTATTATTTTATCTCATCTCATTAGCTGCACCGCTTACCTCAGTCGGGTCGCGGGGGTGCTGGAGCCCATCCTAGCAATCATCGGGCAGTGGGCAGGGGACACCCTGAACTGGTTGCCAGCCAATCGCAGGGCACACGGGGACAGACAACTCACTCGCTCATTCGCACTTAGGGACAATTTGGACCGGCCAATTCAACTGAAAGGCATATTTTTGGAATGTGGGAGGAAACCGGAGTGCCCGGAGGAAACCCACGCAAGCACGGGGAGAACATACAAACTCCGCACAGGAAGTCTAGAGCTGGATTTGAACCCACGCAGGAGGTTCCCAAGACATGAACTGTGCTGCACATGCGCTAACCACTGCCCCACCGTGCTGCCCTTATTATTTTATATGATATCATATTATAAAATTAGAAAATGTGTGTTGTGTTGCAAAGCAAAAGCTTGTCAGATGCCTTTCAGTCAGTGTTGGGTGCGTTACTCAAAATAGGTACAGTATATACCTAATTGTCCAGTGGTTAAAAATTGCATCCAATAATGTGCAAATGTGGTCAGCTATATTTTTCGTCTGTTCAATCATTGCTCATATACGGTAATATACTACCATAAATTGTCCTTTATAACAGGAACCCAATGGTTGAGTTTTTGGTGAAAATACGATGCTCCTCAATGTCACCTTTTACCCAGCCGTCAGTTGTGGCGAGGTGGGACTAACACGGCAACAACCGAATAATTGTGTGCTTTCGCAGAGGGGGCGGGGCTTTTTGACCAAGATTCCCTAAGACAAATGCACACGATGGCATTTGCAATCATTTTTATAACGAGAAATCCAAAATCATTATGATTAACTTTGCATTTATATGTACTGTATTTAAAAATATTGTTACATTATTGAATAATTCAAGTTCATAAGACTGGCGGGACAACTTAAAGACTGCCGGCCCGCCAGAATATCTTATGGTATAAGAAACACTCTGGATTCTTCACTGAACCAAAGTCAGAAATTATGTTGATATTGTGTTCATAGTTTACGTTGTCAATAAATGATTTTAATCGACTGAACAAAAATAGGGTGAATACGGTACTCAAAATACAGTTATATACTAATGTAAAATCCTGTTTTTAACACGGACCAAATCTTTGAGTTCTATTTACGATTATTAAAAATGTGAGTTATACACAAATAAATGAGGTATAATCAAAATACAACATTTTTTCTTTCTATACAACCTGGTACCGGCCCGCGGCTCATTGGTTACGGACCACTGCCCTACAGTTAGATAATTTTACATGCTGGTTTTTGATTGAAAAATACTTAGTTGCAGAGTGCAAGACCCTAGAAGACTCACAAAACTGTCATCATGTATAATCTTAAAAGGCAAACTACATCCTCCAGCCTATCAAAATATACCTCAAAAACAATAAATCAGGCCAGGTGAAATGATCTAGTATTTCTCGTCTCATTGCAATTTCCAAACTTTACCGCAGCAATTTATATGAAGCAGTTTTTTTCAAGCAGTGTGCCGTGGCCCCACGAGTGTGCCCAAGACCTTGTCTAGCAGGAAATTGCTTAATTTTATCAGTTCAGAATACATTAGTTCTTTCGAGTAATTGTAACATTCATCTAGATTGTTGGCGGCAGCAGATTGCTATTTTTTTGTCCTTTTAATTTTTTTTCCAACACCTATATGGAGAGAGATTTGTAAAACATATCTACATATCTACATACATATTGTCCAGATACACAAATATTTTAGCGATTTACCAAGATCTAAAAATCATCTTGACAAATGCACACGCAGAATTAAAACTTGCACATGTCACTCGCAGATATATTTGTGACTCTGCAAAATACATAATCCACTCGGGATTTTTTCTTTTAATGGTACTGGAGAAATTGGAAAATTGGCTTTAAAAGTCTATAATCTGACCATAAAAAGGTGTACAAACCCTGATAAAATGAATGACAATTATCATTTCTACAATGTTTTATTTTTACCTCTGAATTGTCAACAGCCGACACCTAAAATCTTAAAATGAAACTGTTATCAACACTGCTACAATACTTTGTATGAATACTCGCAAATTTTTACCTGTGGAAAAATACTTAGAATTTGAATTTCTGTAAGACCATTCATAAATTCACCTCATGATGGAATATATCACCCCCTTCCTTTGATGTCCTGTTTCTAGTTCAGTTCACCGTTCACAGATCCCTTTACCGCCAAGGTGGTCAGGAAACCACTTTCTGTACAGCCTGGCGATGCCAATCCCTCTAAAAGTTGCTTAGGGTATGAGTTTGCTCCCCTACATGAAACAGTTAGCACTGGTTCCCATGATTACCAGTAGCAGGAGATGCACCCTGATCCGTCTCAGGTACAGCACCCTCATCATTCTGGTCGCTGTTTTTTTTGGTGTGATGCATCATTACGCTCTACAGAGATGAGCCTGAACCGTACTTTGTTCTGAAATAATGACTATTTATCACTAAATTGCTTCAGGGTGATGCCGAAGAACAAAATCAAATAAAGCTGTCATGGTTGAACGTTTCCATTTTGAAAGCCAACCTTTCCAGATAGACTCTTGCAAATGCAAAAGCCGACCTCCAAACTCATACAATTGGGGGATTCTTTGTTTGCAGCAACATTTTGTGACTTTTTTTTTTTAGGGGGGGTGCATCATATGTTTCATGCATGTTTTTATGATTTTTATTACAGCACCAATATGTTTAACACTAAGAAATACATAGTGGTCAAGCTCAGAAATGGATACAACAGTTGGTTTTCTTAGTGTCTTTGAAAGTTTTTCCAACCTGTTAGAGATATTAACCTGTGGACCAGAAATAGTTAAACATTTAAAAATTGATAATTTCTTTTTTCATCTCAATTCATTCATTCATTTTCTATCAGTTATATTCTTTGAGTACACGTGTGAATATAACCTAAATCATAACAGAATGCCTGCAAGGGAGCGGGACGAAGAAATAAATATTTCTTTTCTAAAGAAAAGAGTATGAAAAGAGAAATGTTGCTAAAAACAGAATCACCCAATTGCTGGCACATGAGTCCTTGTCAAAAGCACTTTATGAGAAGAAATCCAAGCCTGTTATAGGTATATGCAAATGCAGTTTTACAGAAGATCAGAATTAGTTCTTATGTGAAGATAGCATTTCATTTTAGATTGCCAAAACACGTGCGGGCTGCTCGTTTTAGACTACAAAAAACTCAAGTGTACATGAAATTTTGGGAAAAGATGGGTCCCCTTGATGAAACCCGCGTCTGTATTTCCTCCCCGCCACGTAGTCCCAGGAGGGCCTGAAGATTACTCCCGGTTAAATCCAACCTTCAGCATTTGACATAGTAAAATCCCAGACTTCCCCTTTATTTTGATCCTTACCCTGACGATGCACATTCATTAGAAGACCAAGACCGTCCACATTCCTCCACAAAGAGTAAGGGATCTCAAATCCCTTCGGAATTCAGTTTGGCTACAAAGCAGAACAGCAAGTCCTAAGGAACTTGGGCATATGAGTTGTCTCTATGAATCTATGAAAAACTGCATTTTGGAGAATAAATGACAGAGAGAGTAAGAGCAAACGCCAAAGAAGTTCAAAAACCAGATGCCCCATATCCACAAATCTTTTAATTTTATTGTGTAGATTTTACAACACTTTTGGATTTTCTTGGTAGTTTTGTGAGTACTGTTCTTCAAGGTTGGGGTTTTCCCAAGTGAAAAAATATAACTACAGGCTATAGCTACAGAAGCATTTAAATAAGTTTAAAGCGCATTGACTTAAAGGACCATTAAAGCACACTTTCTATCGCACAAAAACTGTCCCATTCCTTTGCAAATAGTGCAGGAGAAAGAGTAAGGGACACGTGCCTCGTTTCCAAACATAGTTTTGGAGCTCCCATAGCCTATGCCTAGTCTCACCTCCTTGTTCCTTTGCCATCCCCCCAAAAGTAAAATGAGAGAAGGAAGATCAACAAAAAAGTGGATAAGGGACAGTAAAAGTAATAGGATTGCACTCTTACTTGGACTCTTTTTTTTTCAGGACTACTTGTTATGGAACCGTCTTGGGGCCACGCTTGCCAACGGAGACCGCAGCGAGGAGGCGGTGGAGGCGTACACGCGAGCTTTGGAGTTGCAACCTGGATTTATCAGGTCTCGCTACAACCTGGGAATCAGCTGCATTAACCTTGGAGCGCACAAGTGAGTCGAGGGTGAAAATAAGTTGATTCCTTGGAGTACGAGACAATGACAACTCAGAAAGAGTGACCACGCTCATCGAGTGTGACAATGCTAGCTTAAAAATACAGAGACTTCCCTACTCCTTGCTTCGGTTATCGCTAGTTGATGACTTCGCAGATTTTCATCCTGCATTGTGTTCTGCATTAAGATTGGCTAAACAGAGGCAGATGCTTTCTATCGCCAACGAAATGGAACGCTCCACCCGCTAAACTTGATCAGGAGTCAAATGCGGGTGTTTTGTGCTCCTACTGGCTCCCTGGAGCTTTTTCCAAAATGTTTGATAACAAAAAGATACAGTATATGGTTTCTGTAGGACAGACCGGAAGGTAAATGCAGTTTTCCATAACGTTCACTTGATGGCAGCAAAGTGTCATGTAAAGTAAAGTGGATTGGGTCCTTAATTCATTAAGTGGTGCAATGAAACAGCAACATTATTTTCATCTCATCTCATTAGCTTATTCTCATTAGGGTCGCGGGGGGGCTGGAGCCCATGCCAGCCATCTCCGGGCAGTGGGCAGGGGACACCCTGAACTGGTTGGCAGCCAGTCGCAGGGCACACAGGGACAGACAACTCATTCTCTCATTCATACCTAGGGACAATTTGGACCGGCCAATTCACCTGAAATGCATGTTTTTGGAATGTGGGAGGATACCGGAGTGCCCGGAGGAAACCCACGTAGGCACGGGGAGAACATACAAACTCCACTCAGGAAGTCTGGAGCTGGATTTGAACCCACGACAGGTTCCCATGACATGAGCTGTGCTGCACAAGCGCTAACCACTGCGCCGCCGTGCTGTGAGCAACATTATTTTAAAATTATAATAATTATTTGAGAGTACAGAAGTTATTTGTGAAAAAAAATGGTTATACAGTACTTCTATTTGTTAAAGAAATACTTGAGCCTGTAAATTAGGTTTGTTCTTAAATAATGAAAATTTAAATAAACAAAGGTTCTCACGTTTTGCAGGGCGTTCCGACCCCCATTAACCGCGATAACTGAATAAATACTGTAGTGGCCATTTCTGACAATTTCATTCGTGCAGTTTTCTCTATCATATTTTTTAACCCTCTTAACACACTTCAGATGTAAGCTGAGGTGATTTAGTGGGATTGAAAACAAAATGTCCCAGTTATTTTGGGTTGTTTTGTGACCTTTTGCTACATTTCAGACTTCAAATATAAAGATATAAAATTTTAATTTCTTGTGAAGCATCAACAATAAGTGGGACACAATCATGAAGTGGAACACACTTTATTGGATATTTTAAGCTTTTTTAACAAATAAAAATCGAAAAAGTGGGTGTGCAAAATTATTCAGCCCCTTTACTTTCAGTGCAGCAAACTCTGTCCAGAAGTTCAGCAAGGATCTCTGAATGATTCAATGTTGATCTAAATGACTAATGATGATAAATCAAATCCACCTGTGTGTAATGAAGTCTCTGTATAAATGCACCTGCACTGTGATAGTCTCAGAGGTCTGTTTAATGCGCAAAGAGCATCATGAAGAACGAGGAACACACCAGGCAGGTCCAAGATACTGTTGTGGAGAAGATTAAAGCTGGATTGGTATACAAAAATATTTCCCAAGCTTTAAACGTCACAAGGAGCACTGTGCAAGCAATAATATTGAAATCAAAGGAGTATCAGACCTACCAAAAATCTACCAAGATCGGGCCTTCCGCCTAAACTTTCAGCTCATACAAGGGGAAAACTGATCAGAGATGCAGCCAAGAGGCCCATGATCACTCTAGATGAAATACAGAGGTCTACAGCTGAGATTGGAAAATCTGTCCATAGGACAACAATCAGTCATATACTGCACAAAGGAAGGAAGCCATTTCTTAAAGATATCCACGAAAAGTGTTGATTAGAGTTTGCCACAAGCCACCTGGGAGACACACCAAACATGTGGAAAAAGGTGCCTTTGTCAGATGAGACCAAAATCGAACTTTTTGGCAACAATGCAAGACGCTATGTTTGGCATAAAAGCAGCACAGCTCATCACCCTCAACACACCATCCCCACAGTCAAACATGGTGGTGACAGCGTCATGGTTTGGGCTTGCTTTTCTTCCGCAGGGACAGGGAAGATGGTTAAAATTGATGGGAAGATGGACGGAGCCAAAACCAGGACCATTCTGGAAGAAAACCTGATGGAGTCTGCAAAAGACCTGAGACTGGGATGGTGATTTGTATTCCAAACAGACAACGATCCAAAACATAAAGCAAAAGCTATGATGGAATGGTGAAACCAAAAACATATCGAGGTGTTAGAATGGCCAAGTCCAGACCTAAATCCTATTGAGAACCTGTGGAAATAACTGAAAACTGCTGTTCACAAACGCTTTCCATCGAACCTCACTGAGCTCGAGCTGTTTTGCAAGGAGGAATGGGCAAAAATATCAGTTTCTCGATGTGCAAAACTGATGGAAACATACCCCAGGCGACTTGCAGCTGTAATTGCAGCAAAAGGTGGCGCGACAAACAATGTTCCCACTAAACTGCGTGTGTACGCAATTGCGCACTATCCAGAGTTTTTCCGCGCACAAGAAAATCTAGCCAGCTCACAAAAATGAGGGCTCGAAATTGCTAATTAAAAAGCGAATTAAGTCAAAGTTACTATGTATGAAGGTAAAAATACACGGGTTCCCCTCACGCTGTGTTCTCAATGCGGTATTTTGAAGTCAATGTAGAAGTAGAACGAAGTTGAGTAAAGTCAGTAGAATTTTTCGAGAAACCGGCTTCTCCGGCTCGGCTCACTAGAAAGAACCGGCTCTTTCGGGTCCCAAACGGCTCTTCAGGTTGTTTTTGTTTCTTTAATCCTTACACGACCAAATACTATGTAATATTGTGCACAAAATGACTTAAAGGAAGGGGGGGAATGGAACAAAAAAATACCAAAATGAAAAAGTAGTGAAAATTTGAGAACAAAACTAAAAAAAAGGAGAGAAAAAGAGAAAAAAGAGCAAGAAAATTTCTGAAAAAAGCCAGAAAGAAAGAAGCGAATAAAGAGAAAAAAGGTAACAGACAACAAAAAAAGCAAGAAAAAAGTAACAGCTAGGAAAAAATAAACACAATGAGATTTTTTTAAAAAGGAATTTAAAAAATGGAGAAAACAGGGAAAAAGGAAAAAGTTTGTGTTGCATTCAAATAATTTCCAATTATATCAAGTTAAACATTGTACTTCCACTAAAAAATGTCATTAAATACAGTTCTGTATCATGCAACCGACTAAATAAGCCCCCCAAAATTTTAGTATTATGCGACAAAAGATACCAGGAATAAAATAAATGGAAATCTTGTGAAAGAATTGTAAAAACAAATGATGTTTGTAGGCCCTGCAACCCTTGCAATTGTACATTAGTCAATTCATTCGAAAGTGAAAAATAATTTTGCATTGCCGGAAACTCAGCAAAATGTAACGTGATCTCAAGTTTTGGACATGTGTGATAATGATTTAGTTGCCACACTTGGGGTTGCTGTTGCTCACTGTTGTTTCAAGCGTTGACTTGACTTGACTTGAAGCGTTGCTCACTGACTTTGTGTAAATGCTCAGACCCGTGGAAAATTAGAGGGAACATTGGCAACAAAGTATTAACCCAATGGGGCTGAATAATTTTGCACTCCCACTCTTTAGTTTTTTGAAGCCCTTAGAGACTATTAGTGATTAAGGGCTATACAAATAAAAATGACTTGACTTGACTTATCTGTAAAAAAAATATCCAATAAAGTGTGTTCCACTTCATGATTTTGTCCCACTTATTGTTGATGCTTCACAAAAAAATACAGTTTTATATCTTTATGTTTGAAGTCTAAAATGTGGCAAAAGGTCACAAAGTTCAAAGGGGCCAAATAGTTTCGCAAGCCACTGTATATCCTTTAAATTTTAGTAATTCATTATTGTAATAAATTTATGTGTTTCCCTGTACAAACTCACAAGCAGATAATTTGCATATATAATAGGGGAAAAGAAGTAATCTGCTAAAGACTGTTACCCGAGATATGCTTCTGCATTTTTGGCAGGAGCTGGATGGAGCGCATATTCAACATTTGTGAAACTGTTCACATAATCCACATGCTTTTGAATTTCTTTTTTCAGATTTGTAAGAATAAATCTTAATTTTCAACATTCGTACTTTATAATTATTTCGCCCTATTATGTACTTTTTGGGGCAGCACGGCGACACAGTGGTTAGCGCGTGTGCGACACAGTTCTGAGGTCATGAGATCGAACCTCCTGTGTGGAGTTTGCATGTTCTCCCCGTGCTTGCGTGGGTTTCCTCCGGGCTCTCCGGTTTCCTCCCACATTCCAAAAGCATGCGTTTCAGGTTAATTGGCTGGTTTAAATTGTCCCTAGGTGTGAATGAGCAAATGACTTGTCTGTGTGTGCCCTGCGACTGGCTGGCAACTAGTTCAGGGTGTCCCCTGCCCACTGCCCGGAGATAGCTGAGATGGGCTCCAGCACCCCAGCGTCCCTAACTGAGGATAAGCGGTGCAGATAATGGACGGATGGGTGTACTTTTTGTGATATTTACGTCTCAAAAGATATAAATTATTTTGAAACACTCTGTATTACCAAAATCTTTAAGGCTATTATAAATTACACCATTCTTAAAACAAAACAGCTTTGTTTTATTTTATGGGGGTTAAAACTAAACAGGTTTTTTTTTTCCATAATTTTAAACAAATTGGCCTGTTTTATTTATAAATGTTTTTTGGGGGTCTGAACAACGGCTCCTCCATGATCTTCTACCTTATCGTGGCTTTAAGCCCCTGGTAGGGTTACCCATAGCAAACAGGTTCTATGTGAGGGGCCAGACAAAATGCAGATCAAAAGACCCCTTATAAAGAGAAAAAACTGGTCCACAATTTCCCTCGCCCGGGCCCGGGTTACCGGGCCCCCCTCTAGAGCCAGGCCTGGAGGTGGAGTCCGCTGGCAAGCGCCTGGTGGCCGGGCCTTTGCTTACGAGGTGTGGCCGGGCACAGCCCGAAGGGACCACCTGAGCTCCTCTTCTCATGGGCTCACCACCTGTGGGAGGGGCCAAAGGGGTCGGGTGCGTAGAGAGCTGGGTAGCAACCAAAGGAGGGGTCCCCAGCTACAGAAACTGGCTTTTGGGACAAGGAATGTTACCTCTCTGGCGGGGAAGGAACCTGACTTGATGTGTGAGGTTGAGAAGTTCCGACTAAATATAGTCGCACTCACCTCCCTGACCTAAACCCGAGTGGTGTATCGTTATTGACCTTCTGTTCTGTGCCCATCATGGTTTGTCCATACCGAACACCATGTTCAGACATAAGGGTGTCCATATGTGCACTTGGCACCAGGACACCCTAGGCTATAGTTCGATCATCGACTTTGTAGTCGTTTCATCGGACCTGCAGCCACATTTTCTGGACACTCGGGTGAAGAGAGTGGCGGAGCTATCAACTGATCACCACCAGGTGGTGAGGTGTCTCCGATGGTTGGGGAAGATGCCAGTCTGACCTGGCAGACCCAAACGTGTTATGAGGGTCTGTTGGGAACGGAATCTCATGTCAGAAGGAGTTTCATTTCACACCTCCGGCAGAACTTTGCCCATGTCCCGAGGGAAGCAGGGGACATTGAGTCAGAGTGGACCATGTACCGTGCCTCCAACCTCGAGGCGGCGGATCGGAGCTGTGGCCGTAAGGTACTCGATGCCTGCCGCGGCGGCAACCCTCAGGCCTGTTGATGGTCACCGGCGGTGAGGGATGCCGTCAAGCTGAAGAAGGAGTCTTATCGGGGTTTCCTGGCCTGTGGGACTCTGGAAGCAGCTGGCAGGTATCGGCTGCCCAAGCGGAATGCAGCTTCGGCAGTTGCCAAGGCAAAAACTCGGGCATGGAAGGAGTTTGGCGAGGCTATGGAAGGCTTTGGAAGGCGACTTCGAGAAAATTCTGGTCCACATTCGGCGTCTTAGGGAGGGAAGCGGTGTGCCATCAACATTCTGTTTAGTGGCGATGGGGCGCTGCGGACCTCGACCCGGGACGTTGTGAATCGGTGGGAAGAGTACTTCAAAGACCTCCCCATAGCTCTGAGGTGGGATCTCCTATATCTGGGGTTGAAGTCACTGAGGTGGTCAAAAAGCTCCTCGGTGGCAGAGCCCCAGGGGTCAATGAGATCCGCCCGGAGTTCATTAAGGCTCTGGATGTTGTGGGCGTGTCATAGTTGACTCGCCTCGCAACATCGCTCGGACATCGGGGACAGTGCCTCTAGACTGGCAGACTCGGGTGGTGGTTCCCCTTTTTAAGATGGGGGACCGGAGAGTGTGTTCCAACTACAGGGGAATCACACTTCTAAGCCTCCCCCTGATAAGGTCTATTCAGGGGTCCTGGAGAGGAGGGTCCGCCAGGAAGTCGAATCTCGGATTCAAGAGCAGCAGTGTGGTTTTCGTCCCGGCCGCAGAACACTGGACCAGCTCTACACCCTCTGCAGGGTCTTTGAGGTTAAATGGGAGTTTGCCTATACATGTGTTATGTGGAGAAGGCATTCAACCATGTTCCTAGGCCCTGTGTGGGGTGCTTTGGGAGTCCGCATTGCCGGCATTAAGTCAGATTTGTTTCCGGTGAGAGTTGGACTCCCCCAGGGCTGCCCTTTGTCACAGATTCTGTTCCTAACCTTTATGGACAGAATTTCTAGGCGCAGCCTTGTTGGAGAAAGAGTCCAGTTTGGGGGCATCAGCATTGCATCGCTGCTTTTTGCAGATGATGTGGTGCTGTTGGTTTCTTCAGGCTGTGATCTTCAGCTCTCACTGGAGCGATTCGCAGCCTAGTGCAAAGCGGCCGGGATGAGGATCAGCACCTCTAAGTCCGAGACCATGGTTCTCAGACGGAAAAGGGTGGCATACTCCCTCTGGGTTGGGGATGAGATCTTGCCCCAAGTGGAGGAGTTCAAGTATCTTGCGGGTCTTGTTCACGAGTGAGGGTAGGATGGAATGAGATTTTGACAAGACGGGTCGTGCAGCGTCTGCCGTTATTCGGACCCCCTACCGGTCCGTCGTGGTAGAGAGGGAGCTGAGCCGAAAGGCAAAGCTCTCGATCTACCGGTCGATCTACATTCCTAACAATGGTCATGAACTCTGGGTTATGACCAAAAGAACATGATCCCGGATACAAGTGGCTAAAATAAGTTTCCTCTGCCAGGTGGCTGGGCTCTCCCTTAGAGATAAGGTGAGAAGCTCAGTCATCCGGTAGGGGCTCTATGTAGAGCCACTGCTCTTCCGCATTGAGAGGAGCCAGTTGAGGTGGCTCGGCATCTGATAAGGATGCTTCCTGGGCGCCTCCCTCGGGTGGTGTTCTGGGCATGTCCCACCGGCAGGAGGCCCCAGTGGCGTTCCAGGACACGCTGGAGAGACTATGTCTCTAGGCTGGCCTGGGAACGCTTCGGGCTCCCGTCGGATGAGCTGGGGCTAGCGACGACTGTGCTTTCCTGTTAAGACTGCTGCCCCCACGACCCGACCCTGGATAAGCGAAAGATAATGGATGGATGGATGGACAATGCCAAAGGCGGTGTGTGCTTGTAATCCTGAAACCATTTTCAGAGGCGCGGTTTTCCTCTTGCCTCCGAGTAATGCGAAAAATGTGAGCCCGATATTTCTAAGTGTCATTTGTCATTCAGTCAGGCTGAGTGGTTAGCGCGTCCGCGGCACAGTTCTGGACTCCTGACCACTGCCCGAAGATGGCTGAGATGGGCTCCAGCATCCCCACTACCCTACTGAGATTAAGCGCAGTGTTCTCGTTTGCCCTAGATGCATCATTTTTGCTGGGGACGCATTGGGTCAAATCAACGTGCGTCCCCGGGACGCAACGTTATTGACACCAAATTGTCATTATTACCCGATTACTTTTTTTTTTTTTTAACAAAGATTTACCGCACTCCAAACTTTTTGTCAGGCAGAACCGCCATTGTTGTTTTGGTCTCGCGCCGATCTTGGCAAATGAGATCTTGTTGCTTCGAGATGACGTCATTGTTGTGGCGGTTGTCGAGTGAAAGAGAAGTATGCCTCAGAAAAAACAGTTGGTACTAGGTGCAAATCAACAAAAAATTGGTAATTTCTTCAGTGTCGGTAATAAGTCGAAACATAACACAAAAAGTGGTAACAACGGCAATAATTCCGGCACGAAAAAACGGCGGAGAAATTCTTCAGAAGACCGTGAAGGCAAGGAAAACACGTTTTGAAGCAAACAATTCGACGAAAGAAAATAAACAAAAGAATACTAGCAAGAAAAGGACTTTTCTGACCAAATGGACTAAATTATATTCCTGGTTACGCTATGAGGAGGATGATGGTAATGGATTGGACCTTGAGAAGGCATTACAACTATGGCGGGACAGCAAACCACGAAGAATATATGAACTGAAAAATTTGAAGTGATAACTGCTTTTTATTACCAATTAACTGTGATGATTAAAACTGAATGAAAATATAGATTAATATAATTATTTCAGCAATAATTTTTTGTATAATGTACAATATTGTTGTGAACTGAAAAATCTTGAAGTGATAACTGATTTGTATTACCAATAAACTGTGATGATTAAAACTGAATGAATATATAATATATTTGTCGCCGATTTACAATATCAACCACGATAACACTATAATCTGGGGACCAATAGATTTGTTGGGAGTTGTTGTTTCTCTGTTGTTTTTGAGCATGCGAGTCCCTGGGACCCATCACTTTTCAGAGGTAAAATGAACAATGTAAGCGGTGCAGATAATGGATGGATGTGTTTATCGAAAAATGTCACGTTCGTTTTATTTTATTTTAGCTTTTGTTCCTTTTGTTATTGTATTTTTCAAGTTACTGAATATCTCTTAAAGCACTTTACCATGTAATTTACACTTACCCATTTACACACAGACTCACACACCGATAGCGGCGTCAGGAATGCAAGGCGCTTACTGTCTATCGGGGGCATTAGGGATTCGGTGTCTTGCCCAAGGACAAGGAGGAGTAAAACTTGCGACCTTTTGCTCTTGTCTCATGAGCTACTGCTGCCCTAGTTTACTTCTGATTGTTATTGTATGATATTGTTTACTGTTTATATTAATCTGTTGCTAGTGTGGTGCTATAAATATGACAAGGTTCTTTAACACAACTACCTGTCTGTTCTTCTCTGTTTAACTGACTCGAATACTACTAATTTCAAATTCTTTGACATCCAACAACTCCTTTTTAAAGTAAACGAAATAGTTATTTGCCCTGGCAACTAGTTACTTTTAATATATAGTAATGCAGTGACTAACCCGGTTAATTTTTTGAAGAAGTAGTGAGTAACTGTAACTACTTTTTTAAAGTAACGCACACAACACTGATTGGGACTTAATCAATTTGGGCTGTTATTATTAATGTGCATCCCTACTTCTGACCATGAATTTCTTTCAGAATCCTTAAAAAACTGAAAATCCCATTTCGTCACGATGAAACTTTGTTTCCCCAGAGAGGCAGCCAGCAACTTCCTCATGGCCCTCAGCCTCCAGCAAAAAAGCCGGAGTCTGCAACAGTCACACCAGCTCATGTCTGGGAACATCTGGGCAGCTCTCAGAATTGCTTTGTCCATGATGGACCAACCCGAACTCTTCCAGGCGGCCAACATCGGTGACCTGAATCTTCTAATGAGAGCCTTCAACTTAGACATATGAGGGCTGCGTTGACTCCCGTTTCTTCGTTCTTATGCGTCACAGGTAAAACGGAAGCTTGTTCTCTTTCCTTGAATGCACCCCGATGTCCTCAGACAAGTTCTTCCATGCAACGACGGATTTGCACTGCAATTTGCGAGTAGAGCACAAGGACGGCGAAGATTGTATGAGTAATGCCTTAGAGAATACCTCAATTAAAAATCGGGCTTGCTCATTGGAACCGAGCCCGAACAGGAGAGATCTCGCTACGGGAACTTCACGTCCATTTTTGCTGATGATTTTTTAGGCGGAAGTCGATATATAAAAACAAGCGCATGGTATAAGATGGCATTTTTCTTCCTGGCTTGGAATAATGCTCCCGCATGAGTTTTGAAAAGTTTCCCTTTTTTTGCACTCAAGACACACCGCTAACCTCCTCCCTCCAAGAAGAATGTGCAAGCCAGGTGGTGGAAGCCTTATGCAGAAGCATGCAGACAAGATTTATCGCAACTATTTTTATGGCAACACAGAAAAACAAAACAAAGCCATTGCATCTTTTATCTTCAGAGACTGCTTCCACTTTCTTTCATCTGACATCTCAACTTGAAGTCTTTTCTTTACCCCATTTGGAGCTTGACGTTTGTAAAGTATTTCGTAGTTGGATATAGGAGATCCCACCATCAGATTATAAAACACAACTCAGAAAATAGTTTTTTGTCATGTATGTTTCATATATAAGGCACACTGGACTATAAAGCGCATGGAATCAAAACAACAGTAAGACCCGCTGTATTAGTCTGTGTATGACCGTTGCGCAATTTATACACTTACAATACTGTATATATTAGTGCATTCATGTCGTTGAACAAAATAAACATTGTATGCAACGGTAATCTAACCTGGGTTGAGGCGATGAGAACGCAGAACCCTAACCACTAGTCCACTAGTGACACAGATGAAATGTGAAAAGACTTTACATTTGAAAGGTGTCCTGAGAGAGTAAAACCTTGTGTAGTAACTCGGACGTATGAATACTGTATGCATCTCTAATCTTATCCATCTTTTTTACGGTATGTAGTGCACACTTTCAAATCTCTGGCCAATTTTCTGTGTGCTGTCTGCTGCGGGACAAATGACAATAAGGACTATTCAATTGAAAATCTGCGAAGTATCGAAACCGCAAAAAGTAAACTGCGATACTGTAAGGAATTACTGTATATCAGGGGTCTACACTGTGGTGCATGTGGGTACCAGTGTGCGCCCTTAGGACAATTGAGGTGCCTGCAGACCAGGGATAGACGAATATGGGTTTTCCAGAGCCAATACAGATACCAATTATTAGTATTAAGAGGAGGCCGATATATATTTGGAGCCGGTATATGTTTGCTGTAAAAGCTGACAAATGTGTGTAAAAAATGTTTTAAAATGAAAAAAATAATATATTTGATGAATTCCAATAAAACTTAAAGAGCTCTCTGAAAGCTATTACAGTGAATAAATTACAGTTTCACTTAAATCAAAAAATAACAGTGGAGGAAATAAAATTAGGTTTAAAAGCACCTTATATAAAGGTGCACCAAATTTTCAAATAGCTCCCTGATTTGTTTTACAACTAATACATACAAATTTCAATACAATCAACATGACTTAAATTAACTTATAAGAAAAAGTGCAGGGAAATTTCAATGTCGCTGGCAAATGGAAAAGTGTGGGCAATGCTGTTTTTAGAGCCAGATTGACGAACTAATGTAAGGGAGCTAATCACTTCACTTTAGCGCGCTTTTTCTGCACTCACTCAATCACAAACAGACACGCCTGATTAATGAACACATATTATAATGGGAGCTAATATATCAGTCTCCTCTCTGAAACAAGTGAACTACACTTTTCACGCTATCCCTTAATCGCAAACATGCTTTTATATCACCGACACGGGCATGTCAAGACAAGTTAGGTTGAGCTGCAGCTCTGTCCTGATTTAGTGGCTCCGTCCCCAGTCTTTTATCCAATCAGAAGGGGGGTGGGTAGCGGAGAAAGAAGGGAAGTGGAAGAAAGATGGTTTGTAGGAGCACGAGAGCTAATCTCGGGCGGCTGCATCTCTGACATGAAAATAATGGGACAAAAAGAAGCCAATACCTATAACCGTCAAATTCCCAAATATCGGTGTCGATAAACGGCCCACCCGATAATCGCTCATCCTCTACCGTGGACCTGTTATGAAAATAGCTCACCAGTACTAGGTCATTGAGATTTTCTCGTAAAATTATTCTTTTATTGGTTGACTGAGTCTTTTTAACCTTATTTTTAATAATTAACCTGGTATTAACATAGTAGCAACATATTCAAATAAATACATTTCAATTCATGGGCTTCAGGAACAAAAAAAATGTATTCAAGTATTAATAAATATTCTTATTTAATTATTTAAGAGGGCAAATGGAAATGTATTTGTGTTAAACAAATTTATTTTTTTTCATTTCATTTATCTTTTTACAGATTTATTTTGCAGGAGTACAAGAGACTAAATTCCAATTTATGTGCAAAGAAATGGTGCATGTTTTTAGCTTGCTATCTGGCCACCTATTTAGCTTTGTAGCTATTATCTTCCTACCATTTTAGTTATTTAGCAAGGTTATCTAGCTAGTTTTTTGTTTTGTTTTTTTTACAATTTTTGCATCCTATCTGGCTAACATTTGACCTTTTTTTGCCAGTTATCAAGCTACATTTTGGCATCCTTTCAAGCTAGCTATCTAGCTTTTTTTTAGCTTTCTATCTGGCTGTTTAGATGACCTTTTACTCTTTTAGCTAGCTATGTAACCCCGTTTCTACCTTTCTGGCTAATTATCAAGCTACCTTTTTAGCTATTTAGCAAACCATCTAGTGAATTTGCTTATTTAAGAATTTCAGATAAAACTGGGTATCCTTTGCGGTGATTAGTAACAAAAAATAGCTCAACGCTTAAAAAGCGTTGGAGACCCCTGCTGCATGTGGATCCTACTTTGAAGAAATCCATTTAATACGTGTCGTTACGGAACGGATTAACCGTGAAAATTGAGGGAATACTGTACTGTAGTTAGCTTGGACATTTCTACGAATCAGCGCAAGTAGTTTGGTAATCTCAAATAAGTTAGGCACATATCTGCTGCTTGGAGGAAATGCACCAAAATATTTTTTTTCTTCCACAGCTTCACCTTATAAAAGGTCACTGGTCGGCAAAAACACATTTTGTAGCTCACCTTTTGCTTTCAGCCCAAGTATTTGTTTGTTTCAAGACGGGTCGTCTAATCCTATGCAAAAAAATGAATCTGAAAATGCTATCAGAAGACGCCTCAGCCATTCGTCACTCGAATAAAAGGCTTAAGTTAGGATAAGGACAATTACATTTGTTAACCGGTGTGAGACAATAACAAGCGATAAATCCAACAAGTATTTGTTTGACAAATAAAACTACTGGACTTTTTTTTTTCAATTAACTTCTGTACTGTCAAATTATAATTTTACGACTAATCTTTCCATTTCATTACTCAACTATATGGATGAAGGACTACTTCAACTTGCTGCAATTGTGTGGACGTTATGAAGAACCGCATTTACCTCCCGGTTCTATCCTACAGAAATCATATATTTTGCCATAAACATTATTGACAAAGCGGCAGGGAGCCACTAGGGAACACCCAAGATCCGCCTGCGGCTCCAGAGTGAGTCGAGAAGTTCAACTGGATAATCGGCCTGTCCAAATTGTCCCTAGGTGTGAATGAGCGAGTGAGTTGTCAGGGTGTCACCTGCCCACTGCCCGACGAAAGCTGGGATGGGTTTTCTACTGAGGATAAGCGGTGCAAATAATGAATGAATATAAGTAAATAAATATGTATAACGGCACAGTAAAAAAAGCTTCCTATATACCTATTTAATGTAAAAATAATGTGTTATTTTAAGTTGAGAATGATAATAATAATAATACATTTTACTTCCAGGCAATCTTTCGGACACCCTAGTTCACTGTAAACCGAATATTAAACAACAAAAAACTACAAAGAAACAGTAATAAATATCAAATAAACCAAAGTAAAGTTGAAATTTGAATTTAGGAAACTAACCGCTACATGTTTACATACAAAATGTGTCTCTACTTACAATGTTTTCAGATTACAAAGCTATTCCCAGAATAGATTAAATTCGTAAGTAGAGATACCACTTTACTTTTTCAAACTAATATCCAAGTTTTTCTCACACAACTCCCCACCAGAAGCTGTAGAGTATTTTAATGTGTTTTTGTTCAAAGAAATACCAGTAAAAACTGCCAAATCGTCAATAAAACCCTTTTTAGTGACCACAGAATAGCCAGGTGAGACCACAATAGTTTTACAGCCCTCCAAAGAAGTTTTTTTGCTTTTAATGGTGTGCCCTCGTTATTTCAATGTTTTGCTTTAATGTGGCCATGCGAAAATGCATTTCGACGAGTCTTTTGTGCCTCTGCCTCACAGCTGTTCCCTTTTTTCACTGAAACACCGTCGTTGTATGCTAACATTGCCAGGTAGAGACACACATCAGGTGAGGCAGGACCAGTATGCGCCTCAGGGCCACTTTCAGGCATGAAAATCTCTCACCGTTTGGCAGAAATCCCAGTGATTAAGTAAAAAAAAGTGACCTACGTGAATTCTGTAGATCTTAGGAGAAAGTGTTTTGGAGTAGGTAGGGGGGGCTATTGTGAGATTTTCCAGAGAGTGAAACAGGCGTCTGAGGTGGTGCGTTTGAATTAAAACCAGTGAAGTTCGTTCGAGTGTGAGTACCTTATTTATTCCTTTATAACAGGGGTCGGGAACCTTTTTAACCCAAAGAGCCATAAAAGCAGAAATATTTTGATTTCATTTGAGACAGAGCCACACCATACAGTCATATGCAAAAGTTTGTGCCTATGTTCTTCAATTTACTCACTATGTTCCTCATATTGGAAACTGACAGCTGAAATCCCTGAGCTAGCTTTTTGTATCTTTCCCCTAAACCAGGGGTCAGCAACCTTTTTGGTGTGTAGTGCAACTTTCAAATGTCCTTGTAAATCAGTGTGCCACACCAAGATCAATGACTCGCACATTTTATTAATATCCAACAGAGCAGTAATTTTACACCAGTCCAAATATACAACATGATATACATTTTAATTGTATAACCCAGTGTTTTTGAACCTTTTTTGAACCAAGTTACACTTTTATTTATGAAAAAGTTCCAAGGCACACTGTCCGTCGAAAATGTGTCATAGGTTGCCGACCCCTGCCCTAAACCTTTATGTTGAACAATTTTGTTTTCAGGTCATTTGACAGTTGTTCTGAGGCTCTCATGTTGCCATTCTTCAGAGAAGATGCAAAGAGGAAAACAACTTGCAAATGGCCGCCTTAAATACCATTTCTCATGATTGGCTTCACCTGTGTATGTAGGTCAAGGGTCAATGAGCTTATCAAACAAATTTTGTGTTCCAATAATTAAGCAATTATTGCACACTTTCTGTAAATCCTATGAACTTCATTTCACTTCCCAGATTTCATTGTCTTTGTCTGCTATATGATATATTTAACTGAAATTGCTGATCTGAACAACCAATGATTTATAAAGGAAAATCTGGAAAATGATCAGGGGTGCCCAAACTTTTGCATACGACTGTATATTTTAAGACACAATTCAATAAAACCGCCAGACCTGCTATCCAGACAAAAGCTAATTCTTTAGAACATTTTATTTCACTGTGTGATGTTTGATGATTTGATAAAATTGATGAAATAATAATAATGCCAGAGCCAGTGCCCAATATCAATTCAAATATACCACTTAAAAGTTTTTAAAAGTCTTTCTCGCAGTTACTTAGGAGTGTTGAGGCTCATTTTGACTGTAATTTTTGTCATAAATAATGGTTCCAAAACAGAATATGAGCAAAGTTATTTTGTGAAACCAGCTCGGTGGTCTTGGGGGTAGGGCGCCCGCCCCAAGACTGGGAGGTTGCTGGTTCAAACCTCGGTCGAGTCATACCTAAGATTTACAACATTGGTACTCATTGCCTCCCTGCTTGGCGCTTGGCATTAGGGGTTGGAATTGGGGGGTTTGGACACCTAATGACTCCCAACACATCAGTTGGGTTGAGCAAGGGGGCTGGGAATCCCCTCCTCTGTATCAATCTCCCAGAAAGAGTCAGAAATGTGAATGAGTTCTTGACTCTAGCCACCTCCCACTAGGGAGATATGGCTCCGGTATATATATATATATATATACATATATATATATATATAGATAGTGAAAATGTCACAAAATACTGCAACTGAGGAAACCAATGTATTTACCTTCAATGCGCGCGTCCTTTGTATAGCTTTGCCTATTCCTACTGCTCACCCAATCAAATTGGTCTAGGAGCTTTGCTAGAGCTTCTGGGTATTTAAAGTTTATTGTATGGCTTTTCATTTTTAAGTGTCCCAACAATGCACATAGAATGCTCAGTGAGCATCCATATACAGGATTCTTTGGCGATTTACAGCCAAAACGGGGTCTCCTGGTATGACACAATGACTGTAAACTAGTTAAAATTGTGTCCTAAGTATACTGGACAAAACCCTCACACCATTCACTATTGCCTCGGCTTTGCACGTTCAACAATCGGCTCTGCATTTTTTTGTACATTAAATCATTGCGCAAGTTCGATTTTATCTCCCAGCCATATTTGTTCATGAATAGAGCTATATATGCCTCGCAGGCCACAGGTTCCCGACCTCTGCTGTATAACATATGTTTTTTTTACCTTGAAAAAACTCAAGGTTTGGGTGCGCGTTTCACAAAAGGTTTTCAGTAGTACATATTTGTAATGATGATAGGTTAAAAACATAGCTGATCACAACAATTAAACATTGGAAGCAATGTAAATTAAACCCAGGTCGGGACGGTGACTGTGCCAAAAACTTACCACAAGACCCCCAGTGATGTCGATGACATACGAAAAGGCATTCAATTTGATGTCATTATCACTATATTTTTATTCATGGTACCAGAAACAAATGTTAGAGAAAACCGTGAAAACGGAAAGTCATCCTGAAATATATAAAGGCTTGAATGCACAACGAGGGAAACAACTTTAGGGCATATCTGATGAACTTTGAAAGACAAGAAATAAATAAATAAATATTTTCAATTTGATTTTGATATTGCATTTATAGTTTGTCAATAAATGATTTTATTCATTGCCACCATATTCAACAAAACTTGTCACTTTGTTTGAGCCTAGAAAAAGTTAAGAAAAACCTTCTTACCTTTTTAACCCCTAACCTATTTTATGCCTGCATCCACCTTGGTATCAATGATGATGCTTTCCAAATGTACAAAATTGGATCTAGTTTTCTAACTGCTGGGTTTGTTTTATTTATTTTTGCCTGAAATTTAGTTAATTTTTGTAAACAAAGTGTCAGTCAGTTGAAGCGACTCGTTGAAGCCTCCCACCTGGACTATCATAGAGCATGCTCCTGAGAAACTAAACCAGCTTGAGTGTATGCCTGATGCTTGATATTGTGTATGTTTACGTGCGTGTAATCATCTGATTGGAATCCAATTTTCAGTATTCAGATGATATATTGAGATCCCTCAATTTTTGCGGCTATTGCGGACCAGAACCACCCGCGAAAAGTGAAAACCCCAAAAGTCGCGCCACACCGTCAGTTTAGCCCCCAAGGGGCAAACGTACCTTGAGGTGGCGTCATTACCAACTGAGATATACGACTGTAACAAAATAACAACTATAGATAAAAAAATAATAACCCATATCGCATAATGGCAGTTAATTGAATGGTTTTATTGTCATTATACAAAATTAAAATGACATTAGATAACATTCGTCAAAAGCATGCGCAGCTTTAGGTATGAGCAAAGCGCAAAGAGCCCCCACTTACTTTAACACGCCTGCCTCAGCCATTCCCGTGTCGTTCAGAGTATATCACCCATGAACTCCACGCAGAAACTCCGCACCAATATGGACATTACAGCCCATGCACAATACATTGCTATCTATGACAGTAAAGACCATTTATTTCAAATTAAAATCCGCGCACAATAATCCAAATAAATTGTAGTCTGACTGAAAATATTCCGATTGCAATGCCAGTTAGTCCTTTCATTTTTTGATGACTCGAGTTAACAGTAGACACTTGTTTATGGCGGGGGTTGCGTTCCAAAAAATTCCCACGATATACAAAACTAGCTAAACATTTATTTATATATTAGTGTCCATAACATACAATATATAGGACTGCAACAAAATAACAACTATAAATCAGAGAGAGAGTACAAATTGAAACCCAGTACGTATTTTAAATTATTCTTGGGGGCTCGACTCCATTAAACAGACTTGACGAATTACTGACTGATATAGAATGCCTGTTCAAAAGATTCTCGTGGCCCAAGTTTCCTTACTTTAGAGCATGAAACAAAGTTCGGGCGTACGAAGGAGCACTATTGCATACATCAATCAAATCATATCAAATCAATACAATTTTACACAACAGTATCTATACATAGTGGATGCGATAGTTGCATCTATGCATATATATAGTGTATTTTTTTGCTTTTGGCAAGTGAGATAGAATTCTATAGATGATTTCATACGGATAGATAGACAGATAGATACTTTTTCCATCCCCGTAGGGAAATTCACACTTGTCAGCAGTATCCTTGTGTTAGAAAATAAAATAATAAAGTAAAAGATATAGAATACATAAATACCTAATGTAACATTCTGATATTGAGTATTTAAATACACTCTGTAATAAAAATAATATGCAAATGTGGGGGTGGAGTTTAATGTGGGCAGCAGTAGCTCAGGAGGTAGAGCGCTCATCTTGGGATCAAGAGATCGCAGTTCGAATCCCGGCTCCTCCCTGTTACATGTCGAAGTGTCCTTGGGTAAGACACTGAACCCCTAATGCCCCCAATAAGCAGGTTGGCTCCTTGCATGGATGCACGGCCGCTATTGGTGTGTGTGTGAATGGGTAAAAAATGTGAAGTACATTGTAAAGTTTTTGGGAAGTCTTCATTGACTTGAAAAGCGCTATATAAATGCAGATCATTTCATTTCATGTAGCAGCTATTATTCCAAATGAGAGGTTTGAGGCAAAAAATAGAACATGTGACATTGAAACTTGGAGGCAGCTATCCCTCTAACCCCGGAAGCAAATCTCAAACAAAAATTTGTGGGACGGCATTATAACACTAAATCTGTAAGAAACCACATGCGTTTGCCATTTTCTTTTTCTGAGGAACAATTTTTACTGGCCCTGTATTACAAATGATTTTTATCTCCCCCAGCATTTCTGATTTTGTATGAGGATATCAGACCATGCCTCACTTTATATATACTACACAAACCACAAAAAAGCACAACTTGTAAACAGACAAGACACAACAATGGAGCGAGAGTACTTAAAGGGTTTTAGGTAGTGACAAAAATGAAATTGTTCATTAAATGTCAAATGTGAAAGTGGAAAAAAACGTCTATTTGTGTCATGATGTCACTGCCGCTTTGCCCTTTTAATCTGAATATTCTCAGAAACGATGTAGTATACAGGGTTATTTGTTTGTCATGTAAACGGTTCACAAGGATTGTTCCAGAAAGCCATTATTTCCTTTCCAATTAGATTATTGCCTGCACGTAAATGTTGTCATTGTTTTTGTATGCATGGAAAACTTTGCAATGCTTTTTTAAGTTCCCAGAACTGAACAATATTGAACATTTTATTGCAATTAAATACAAAATTGCACTTTCGATAAACATATACATACATCTGTTTACTATAAAATGTTTTGGTCAGGATGAGTCATTTTCAAAGGGATCACCTATTGAACAAAAATAACCGTATTGCTGCTTTGTTTTCATTCTTGTATGATTTGACTACAGATAATGTCTTATAAACCCAACTGTAAATGTGAAACTATTTCAAATTGTAGTTAAAAAATACAACATTTTGAAGAATAAATCGGCAGCTGGGTGGTTAGTACACAGCCCCATGGTGCAGAGGTTTAGGGTTCAATTACAGCTACCGCAACCTCCCCGTGTGGAGTTTGCATGTTCTCCCTGTGCCTGCGTGGGTTTCCTCCGGGCTCTCCGGTTTCCTCCCACATTCCCAAAAAACATGCATGTCAGGGTAATTGGCCGGTCCAAATTGTCCCTAGGTGTGAATGGGCGAGGGAGTTGTCTGTCTCTGTGTGCCCTGTGACTGGCTGGCAACCAGTTCAGGGTGGGATGGGCTCCTGCACCCCTGCGATCCTACTGAAGATAAGCGGTGCGGATGGATGGATATTCTCCTTCCAAACAATCTATAGCTGTGCCTCGTCATTTGTATTAAAGATTAATCAATCTAGTAATAATGTATTCGCATTTGGGGTTTATAAGTGTTATCGTTAGTTTTTTTTCTAGTTGAAATTTACTCAAGTTATTTTTCTGTTTTTATTTTGTTTGGACAACATCACTTGAAATGTATCTCCACTATACTGCATACTACTCTCTCCTGTATAATCACAATAAACGCATTAGAACCTTTAAAAATGAACATTATGAAAGTGATCTTTTGAAAAATAAACTTCTGATATGTACAAACTGTGTATTTGTCTTTTGTAACGGTCAAAACAATTTGGAGACACTGGATTCAAATTACGATACAATTCCATTTCTTGTTTTTCTTATCCTCCTGGCTGTATGCTATGGCTCGCCACGAGTTGCTTTTGTTATTGTTAGCTGCTTCATCATACAGAGTGGTGGGAGAGTCCCGTGATTTAGGCTTATTATCTTATTTTTTCACAGTGTTCTGCTCTTGCCTCTTATTTCAGTCACTTGGCCACATTCTGAGGCTTGCTGCTATTATTAGCTGCTTCGTGTGAATAAAATTTCTTTAATTGGCCTTTAGAAGCTTCTCCCACTAGCCACTTAAGTTACCCACTCACACCAGCTCTGACCAACTCCAGCTGTTGGCTCTTTTCAGCTGCGCCAGGTATATCCAGCTCCCTCCGTCTTTTACTGGATTAAAAGTCACTTTACTTTCACTGGCCAAAATTCATCCTTGCTTACGCAAGAAAAGCTGGAAGTAGGCCTGTAAATTTTGCGTTTGTGTTTCCGTAGTGTTTTCTTTCATTAGCTCCATTGTAAGCTACTGTGACTTCTAGTTGTGAATTATTACACAAAGTATAAAAAGAAAAATATACAAGAAGTTAGGACAAAATGTTGTTTATTAATTTAGCCAAACATCATTCGGCTAAACCAGATCTGGATAAGCATATGATTCAAAAATAGCATAAAACAATCTTCAATTCTGGTTTACCGCAAAAAAAATTGTAATAGGAAAAGAAGGCCGGCAAAGTTACAATCTAAATAGGTCAAAAAACTGGAAGGGAAAGAAAGCTTAGACACGACAACACGTGCGTGAAAAAAAATTGAATTCAGGTACTAGGAGGTGAAAACAATATGACGTGACAACAAGATTACAAGACTTTCGTCAGAGACTTGCATGAAGAAGTAAATGAGGGGATTAAAAGGAGGGGGGGGTGTAGGGTTTTGCAAAGACCCCAGAGATATACTGAACTGCATTTGAATTTGACTTGTCCTTGAAAATAATGAAATGATTTGGCATACGAGCGGGCAGCAGGGCGGAGCAGTGGTTAGTGCGTGTGTGGCACAGTTCTGAGGTCATGAGATCGAACCTCCTGTGTGGAGTTTGCATTTTCTCCCCGTGTTTCCTCTGGGCACTCCGGTTTCCTCCCACATTCGAAAAACATGGATTTCAGGTGAATTGGCCGGTCAAAATTGTCCCTAGGTGTGAATGAGCAAGTGAGTTGTATGTTTCTGTGTGCCCCGCGACTGGCTGGCAACCAGTTCAGGGTGTCCCTTGCTCACTGCCCGAAGATACCTGGGATGGGCTCCAGCACCCCCTCGACCCTACTGAGGATAAGCGGTGCAGATAATGGATGGATGGATGAATGGAAGGCATACAACATTGTAGATGTGTAAATTGCAGTTTGGGCACTAGTTGGCAGTGTAGGAATACAGCAGCTGCGTTTAGCTTGGTGTCATTACTGTGCGTCTTTAACAAGCAAATGCCAGAGACCGAATTCTACCAATAAAAGATAAAAACTGGAAATAAAAGTGGACTAATTCCATATTTCATCTCCAAAATAACTCAAGATACGTTGAGCGCATGGGTTCTTGATTTACTGGACCTTTTATCACTCGGAAAACGGTACAAGTTTTGCTACTTTAAAAATGTGTGAAATTATTGAAAACAAATAAGATATAAAACGTAAATAATTTACTCTTGAAAATAAACCAAAAATACCAACGCTTGGAAATTCAGATTGTGTTTGGAACCAAAATAAAAACATTTGCGTCTACACTAGAAATCGGGGATCAGGGTTTTTTTTTTAAGATCCTTTTTCTCAAATACGTCTTGACTTATTTTTTTTCTCTCCAGAATTTTCTTTAATAAATGGGCCAAACATGTAACCAAAACATTTATTGTCCGATTGCAACCGAGAAATAAAAAAATTCCAGGCATAATTATTTTTATTCCAATTAATGTGTTATTAATATTATTATTATTATTCATCTTTATTATTGTATTTCTTCACGTGATGATTTAAGAGTTATTCAAAGAAATATAATTGGTCAACAGAAGAACATTTGCCCTTTCGTAGAGGTTAGTTGAGGAATTTCACTTGACATAAATCCTGATTTGCTGCTACCTTATGATATCTGGAGGCAATTACAAATAATTCACCTGGAGGGAAAATCTTTTGCAAAAAAAAAATTATGTTGCAGTTTCTACATTCAAGTTTGGTTGTCGTGCATATTGTTTTAGATGTGACTATAGATTACTTTTTTGTAATTAGCTTATTAGTTAAATGACCTTCGCTTATCTGTATTTAAGGACCCTGAATGGCACGGGAAGACACATAATAACGACTTCTCATACAGTCACATTCAATTTGCAGGGTGCGAAATAATGTGAAGGGAAAAGTGAAAGAATAAACTTAAAAGTGCAAAAAAAAATTCCTTTTTTGAATAGGGTCAAGGTTGCTGTGCTGTCCACCAAAAAGTGATTTGCACGACTGTGATCTATTATCCCCAGTTCACCAATGGTGTGAGCAGAGAGCTTCTTTCCAGGCGGCTCTTTTTAAGCAATCTGTCCAAAAGAAAGTAAAATGCATACGTGCGGCCGCAATCAATTATCCACAGTAGCAAATAGACAAAAGACATAGCACACTTTAGTGGGACCCGGCTATTTTTTGCCATTCAGTAAACCAAAAAGTGAAACGCACATGTGTGGCCTCAATCTATTATTCCTGATTGCACATTGCTGTGAGAGGGGATCAGCAGAAGGCGTTTTTGTTGTGAAGCATGCCCTTCTGACCCACCCAAAATGAAATGCACTGTTGTGGCCGTGATCCATTATCCCCAGTTAACTATTGCTGAAAGCAGGGGCCCACATGAAATGAAAAGCACTGTTTCGGCTGCAATTGATTATCCCTGGTCAACTATCGCTGCGAGCAAGAGCCGAGGGAGCAATTTTGTGTCATAACTGGCGGCTCTTTTTCCGTTCTTTCCTCTTGAAATGAACATAACTTGTACAGCCATGATCCATTATCCCTGGTCTACTTTTGCTGCAAGCAGGGGCCAAGAGAGCAAATTTGTGTCATAACCTGCAGTTCTGTTTTACCATTGTTGACTATTGCAGGGGCTTGCAGAGTGCGTGATGAAAATAAGTGGGTGGGGGCTAGTGTACAGGTTTTTGCATATTTCAGGGTGTTCTGGTCCCCATTAATTGTGATAATTGAGGCATTACAGTATAGTAATATAGATGAAATATAATGTACATGCATGTATATTCAAATTATATTTATTTTTCCGTATGCGTGGCCAAGTGATCAGATTGAGGCTTGTTATCGGCAGATACAAAAAATTGAAATGGATCTTTTTTTTCTCCAGGCCCCGCCCCTTTGCAAATCTTTTTATAAACCAACCGAAAAGTTTGCCCACCCCTGCTTTTGTGCAAAACACTGTCAGTATCTCAACTTTTTGGGGAAACACTTAACAGGTTATGTTTTTGGCAAGAAAGAATGATAAATAACAATCTGATGTTGCATTTGTGGGCAGATTGCACAACAAAATGACCCAAAAAACAAACATAAAAAGCAAACTGCTCTCCCTTTGTTGCTCCTCACTGACCAGTGTGGTTAAGGCAATTAGACGATGTCAGGTGACGTCGGTTTCCACGGTTAACGGCCAGTCAGTTAGCATCGGATGCCAAATGATGATCTTAACTGCTGGCCAGTCGACGGTAAAAGTAGATGTAGCCCAAGTCTTTTGGAGGCCTTTCCGACAAACACACTTTGGTGTCGTTGTAGATGACCCACCTGCAAGAAAAGAGGACACTTGTATTTATTAGTTTGGGCTGGCTTCGTGAGGCGCAACCCATTTCCACCAGTGCTCTAAGCACAGCAACTAGTATAATCCTCCGTTTTCGTTATTATGTCTATTCATCGATCTTCTTCCGCCTAAGTTTGGCTCGCTACTTCAACCCCTAACAAAAAGTATATTAAATCACCAGTCTTTAGCAAGCCCTCACTCAGACCTTCATTCTGGAGAAAAAAATCATATCACAAACATGAAACAATCGTAAGGTCATTCCAAAGTGCAATATGTTGGCACTCAGAAACACTAAAATAAATGTTACTTTTATAGAGTACAGGGGAATAAATATGGAATCCCTCAATTCTGGGGAAAAAATATGGAATCAGTGCATTTTAAATAGAAAATAAGGACACAACCAGTCAATTTCCTTTCCTTAATTGAACACCTGGCTTAGATTAAATTTGCAGGTTAGTCAGCAGTTAAAATAGTGCAGTTATCACACCTTAAAGGGCTCTTGGACTGAGTGGATTGGCAAGAATCATGGCTCCAACAAGAGAGATGTCTCTTGAGACCAAAGACAGGATTGTCAAACTTGTTGAAAACGGTAACTACAGTAAGACCTCGGTTATCGCGGTTAATGGGGACCAAAACCACCCGCGATAAGTGAAAATCCGCGAAGTAGCGGCACACCTTCAAAAAAAAATAATAAATAATTATAATTTTTTTTTTTTAGACCCGGTTAATGGGGACCAAAACCACCCGCGATAAGTGAAAATCCGCGAAGTAGCGACGCCCCTTCAAAAAAAAAAATCTCATCTCATCTCATTATCTGCACCGCTTATCCTTATTAGGGTGACGCCGCATTCGCCGAACTTGCTCCGTCGCGCGGCCCGGGAGTGACCTCTGCCGACTCCCCCCCCCTCCCCCGTCCCATCCAGCCGGCCGCCTTATCCCGCGTCCGCTGACGTTCCGCCAGAAAAAACCCGCAAAAAGTGAAAATCTGCAAAGCAGTGACGCCCCTTCCAAAAAAAAAAAAAAAAATTAACCATTACGGACCGTGAAGCTCTGAAGCCGCTAACGTCGAACCGCGAAGTAGCGAGGTCCCACTGTACTCGTATGGCAGCTATATTTAATATTTGGACCAAGTACAAACAGCATGGGAAGGTTGTTAAAGTCAAGCTTACTGGTAAACTAAAGACGACGTGTAGGCTTCAAGACAAACAACCTAAGCCCATATGTCTTGAAAACAGAAAATGCACAACAAGACAAATGAAGAGGAAATGGGAGGAATTTGGAGTTAATGTATGTGACAGAACTGTGCGAAATCGCCTAAAGGGAATGGATTTTCATAAAAGAAAACCATCGTTGACGCTTAAAAACAAAAGAACAAGACTGCAATGGGATAGGCAATCATGGACTGGCAATTGGATGAAGGTTATCTTCAGTGATGAGTCATTGCAATCTGCATTGGACAAGCTGATGATGCTGGAACTTTTGTTTGGTGCCGGTGAGATTTAGGACTGCCTAAAGAAAAAAAATCACAATTCCCACAGTCCTTAATGATATGGGGCTGTTATTGCAACATCTGTTGCAGCCTGGTCATCCTGGAAAGGGGATTACCTCAAGGCTTCTTCATTTTTTATGTTGAGGTTTTTGAGTTTTTTCTTGCCCTCATCATGTAGGTTTTAGATCAGGGGATGGTGTAATAATAGTCTGTAGTTTTCAATAATTTGTGGTCTGTGCAGCCCTTTGAGACTCCTTGTGATTATGGGCTATACTAATAATCATGACTTGACTTGCATGTCAGCAAAGACACTGGGGAGATGGCTGTGGTCATCTGCAATAATTGCATGAGTTTACATTAACATGTTGGACAGCTTTCTTATTCTTTCAATTGAAAAAATGTTTGGGGATGACGAACTTTTCCAAGATGACAATGCATCATGCCACAGAGGATATACTGGGTCACCATGGTTATGGCTACACGCTGACAGCTACGTGCTGACAGCTACATGCTAACAACTTAATGGAATGGCTACCTGTTAATGACTATGTGCAAACAGCTACGTGGCTATGTACCAACGACTACATGCTAATTAGTAGATGCTCAAAAGTAAGTGCTAGTGGCTGCATGCTAACTACTTCATGCGACTGACTACATGCTAACTAGTAGATGCTAACGAGTAGGTGCTAACAGATACGTGCTAACGACTGCCAATTAGTGCTAAAGATTAGGTGCTTACGGCTACAGGCTAACCACTACATGCTAATGGGTACCTGCTAACGACTGCATGCTAGCGGTTACATGCTAATGACTACATGCAAATAGGTACATGCTAACGACTACATGCTAACGGCCACATAATAATGACTAAATGTTAACGGCCACATGCTGACGCCCAGCTACCTGCTTACAACTACATGCTAACGGCTACATGGTAACGAATACATGTTAACGAGTGGGTTCTAACGATTAGGTGCTAATGAATAGGTGCTTACGGCAACAGGCTAACTACAACATCCTAACGGCTTCATGTTGGCAACTACATTCTACAGACTACATTTCAACGATTACATGCCAAAGCCCAACTCCAAATGTCACAAATGCCGCGGGAAATGTCTGGTTATTATTATTGTTGTAAATCAATAATGACAACTCACCTTCCTTCCTTTTTAATGTGGCAAACGTAATGTCCAGACATTGTGGACGCTCCCATGTGACTGATGACGGCGAACAGCTCATAACCTGAAAATAATTGAATGTAAATACATTGGGACCTCTCTACTTCGTGGTTCGACGTTCGCGGCTTCAGAGCTTCGCGGTCTGTAATGGTTAAAAAAAAAATAATTAAAAAAAATTTTGGCGGACGCGGCATCACACGGCGCGACGCGAGAAAAGGCGGCGGGCGTGATCGGGCTACCCCCGTAACTGGGGGGAGCCTGCTCGTCCGACGACCCCAGTAGCGCGGCGCGACGACAGGCGGCCGTCCGCGCGCAGCGGGCGAAAGGCGGCGAACGTGCGTGGGACCCCCGTAACTGTGTCGGTGTTGTGCGTATCGCGCCCGAAAGTACCCGCGCCGCGTGTTAGGGGCTCGCTCGCGGGAGCGATCGAACAGCACCTGCGGTGCGGCGCAAGTATAAACCATGTCGTGAATTTGTCTCCGATCGTCCCGGGCGGACGTAAAATCGCCCAGCTGTACGACTCTGAGCGGTGGATCACTCGGCTCGTGTGTCGATGAAGAACGCAGCTAGCTGCGAGAACTAATGTGATTTGCAGCTGCGATTGGCTGGCAACCAGTTCAGGGTTTCCCCTGCCCACTGACCGGAGATGGCTGGGATGGGCTCCAGCCCCCCCCCTACCCTAATAAGGATAAGCGGTGCAGATAATGAGATGAGATGAGATTTTTTTATTTATTTTTTTGAAGGGGCGCCGCTACTTCGCGGATTTTCACTTATCGCGGGTGGTTTTGGTCCACATTAACCGCGATAACCGAGGTCCCAGTGTACAATGACATTTAATTAAGCTACTAGAATAGAAAAAAATGTTTCAAATGCATTCAAAACGTTGATTTACCTATAATAAAACTTAAAGCTTCATTTACTTAGATTGTCACATATTTCAATATTACTCCTTTTTTTTATTTGACGCACTCTTCAAAAACATATGGTTGACAAAAAAAAGTAACGAATAAATTATAAATAACAATAATGTGTTTATTTTTAATTATCTATTTTTATTTATATAGATGCTTAACAGTTTTCATTTTGTTATTATATTTCTGTTGTATTAAATCATAAAAATAGCCAAAATAATAATTACATAACTTGATAAAGGTAACTATAAACAAATCTATCGCTGTATCATTGATTATTTTACATACCTTAATTAATTGCTTTTATTTTGTTTTTATTTTTAAACTAAAGAATTTATTAAAGCAAAAATGTATCCCCAATTGCAACATTAATTAATTTCTTAATATAATTGTGTATTTACATTGATATTAATGCTATTAATGTCTGTGCTTTTATTTATTATTTTGTTGTTTTTAATCCTATTTCTATTCTATTGAATCCTAAAAAAGCAAATATACAGTGGCTTGCGGAACTATTTGGCCCCCTTGAACTTTGTGACCTTTAGCCATATTTCAGACTTTAAACATCAAGATATAAAACTGTAATTTCTTGAGAAGAATCAACAATAAGAGGGACAAAAACATCAAGTGGAACACACTTCATTGGATATTTTAAACTTTTTTCACAAATAAAAAAACGAAAATGTATTGTTGAAATGTGGCAAAAGGTCAAAGTTCAAGGGGGCCAAAAGATTTCGCAAGCCACTGTAATATGAGATCTACAACCTCACCTTTAATAAAATGGAAATGTATACATGTATTTGGATTTATATTAATTTAAAAATAACAAATGCTAAATTAATTAATTGTTTAAAAGACCAATTACTGTGCTTCTATTACATAAATCACATAATTCATTTATTAATTAAAAATGATAAGTTAGCAAATTTATGTAGTTGGAATTATATATTTTTACATTTTATACATATATCTTTATTTTAATATTTTTTTAATGTCATTATTAGAAGTAAAACAATTTCCAATACTGGATTTAAAGTTCCAGTATTTATTCGTTATATACGAGGTTTTAGCGTATTGTAGCAAAAAAATGGTTCTGGCAAGATTTGAACCCAGATTTGAGCCAGGAAAAGTCACAAGCTGCCACCTACCTACTGTACCACCAGTAATGTATATGACATACAAGGAGGTATTGGCACAGTATCTTTAGTTGAGGTACCGGAGGTAAATGTTAATTATTTTCCACTTCCTGATCATAGGACATTTACAACAGATCAGCTGATATTACTTTTACTACTACCTTGAAATAAAGCTAATACCTAGTAGGGCTGCACGAAAAAAAAAAAAAAAACTGAATGCGATTTTTTTTCAGACCCGTATTGCAATTTCGATGCAATTTTCAGATTTAACAGTGTGTTTTTGTCAGGACCTTAGCATCGTGACATGCAAACTTACCCTGAAATGATGAGAGTATAAGATAAAATAACAACTATAGATCTACAAATAAAACAGAATTGCAGTTGAATAAATGTTTTTCATTATCATTATACAAAAGTACAACTAAATTAAGAGGGATTCTGCTTTCAGTGCCAGAAAGCGATTCAGAGAGCAACTGGCTAGCTACAGACTAGCATTGCAAGTTCTCCAGTGCCCTCCGCGATAATCAAAATTGAAGTCACAAATGTAGCCGTTAATTGTAGCTCCAGGTCATCCGTTTCATGGGTAACGGACCTGACATTGGTGACTAGCCACATTAGGCAGTGGTGGCTAAAGAGTTGTGAGCCTTCTGACAACACCTCAGTCAATTCCTTTGTGCAATCCATGGAAGCACTGCAGGTGTTTAAAATTTATTTTCAATGAGCAGCTAATGCTATGAGCAGTCGAGTTTGTTTTGCTGGCTGTTTGACTGATAGCTTACACCAGCCTATCACAGTTGCGCACACACTGCATGCAAACTTTGACTCACCTTTATGGCTAGTGCCATAAAAACGTGCCTCTGACTGGCCGGCGCTGTAAAAAACACGAACTGTGACAATTCTTGTTGTTCAAACACTGCATAACTCAAATAACAAACTGGAACTATAAATCAGGGTTTGTACGGGTCCTTGAAATCCTTGAAAATGCTTGAATTTTAATATATTTTGAAAGGTCAGGAAAATGCTTGAATTTTGGTTGAAGTGCTTGAAATTTTTGCCATTGACATGTTTCTTGGCAGTCTGACTCTATAGACCACATAATAAATGAAGAAAAATAAAATGTGGGGGCAGCACGGCGGCGCAGTGGTTAGCGTGTGTGCAGCACAGTTCTGAGGTCATGAGATCAAACCTCCTGTGTGGAGTTTGCATGTTCTCCCCGTGCTTGCCTCCCATATTCCAAAAACATGCATGTCAGGTTAATTAGCCACTCCAAATTGTCCCTAGGTGTGAATGAGCGGGTGAGTTGTCCGTCTCTGTGTGCCCTGCGACTGGCTGGCAACCAGTTCAGGGTGTCCACTGCCCGAGGATAGCTGGGATAGGCTCCAGCACCCCCGCGACCCTACTGAGGATAAGCGGTGCAGATAATGGATGGATGAAAAATAAAATGCGTGAAAGAGACCCCGACACGCCTGCACTGGTGGCTTGTCATTATTAAGACGTCATGTCAAGCGTCACCTTCCCACTAGTCTCTTCCAAGAGGACAGCTCTATTTGGAAAACCAGCTCTTTTAGCTCGGCTCACTGAGTAGACCCGGTTCTTGCGGCTCCTAAATGGCTCTTCAGATTTTTATTTTTTTTTAATTAAATTATCAATACAAATAAAACAGTATGCATCAAATTATTTAGTAATTCATATGTTTTGCAGGGGATCACTGAAAAACACATGAAGTATAAAATACAATATTCACAGATCTACAAAAAAAATTGTAAAATACAATAAAAAAAAATTCACACTACACAGATTTAAAGTTGAACAACAACACAAAATCCCTCAAAATGCAAAACAATAAAAGCAGATTACCGTATTTTCTGCACTATAAGGCGCACCGGGTTATAGGGCGCACCCCGAAAAAATAGTTTTTGGTCCTATTTTTGACATACATAAGACGCACCGGATTATAAGGCGCTACAATGGGAGCGTGGACAAAACAGTCAGATAGTTCAGTCCAACTTAACATTCCTTAACATTCCGAAAGCTTGCAAAGACGCAAATACGTGTCGAGAACACGTGCGGATGCGGTGTCCGTAAGATGTCACTCAAATGCATCGTTCCATCATTCGGAAGGTTAAAGTCTTGGGATTCAAGAAATGCTAACCATTCCTTAGTATCTATTTTCTTTTTCGCTCGCAGCTTTACTGTGCATATGACAATAAACACTTGGAATTGAGTTTAATTTAAAAATAGACACTCCATTCCATCCATTATCTGCACCGCTTATCACAGAAACATCGAGTTCAGTCTGAAACAAGATACAGGGACAATATAAAATCCGGAGTAGCTCACCGAAGTTGTTGTGTTCATAATAATGTGCAGGCAATGTCCTCTTATATCTGTGAGGGTAGTAAATCCAGGAGAATACAATATTTACAAATACAGAATAGAAACAAATGCTTTCTCTATGCCGTCAGCCACATGCTATACGCATTCATCTTTTTCGGACAATTGCAGGCTTTGTTTCGCCGTTTAAGCCAATGGCAGCCTGTAAATGATAAAAAGGATCCGCCCCTTGACCTCCGAATAACTTTAGCCAATAGTGATCGATTCAACTGATGATTGACACATCTTTTTCGGCCAATTGCAGGCTTTGTTTGCCGTTTAAGCCAATGCCAGCCTGTAAATGATAAAAAGGATCCGCCCCTTGACCTCCGAATAACTTTAGCCAATAGTGATCGATTCAAATGATGATTGACACATTCAGGGATCAGAATGGAGATTTTCATTTTCAGCTGAAATAGCCAGGGCGGAGCCCGGTGGGGGGCTCAGGGGGGCAAAGCCCCCCTGAAGTCAACAGCATTTATCTTATTTGCTATGTGAAAATTGCACTAGAATGAATTAAATCCAACAAAACAGAAACCATGTATTATATATATATACAAATTAAAAAAATAATAATATATTGACATTAAAAGCATTCGTAATATTGAACATGATCATGATGATACAAAATAATTTATTTTAATCATGTTTATAACAAATTTTAAATTTTGTTTATCCTGTTCTAAATATTGTATAAACACAAAAGATAAAATCATTTCATAAATAAATAGATTTATAAATACCTCAGATTGGGATTTTCTGTCACACAGGGGAACCAGTGGTTGACTGCTGCTAGTATTTGAAGTGGAAGGATTTGAAACGGCCAATAATGTTGAACCGGTGGTGTTACTGTTAGTTTCACTGCCGATTTTAAATGCGGATCCGAGTGCATAATTTGATCGCCGGCAAGCTATTTTTGCTTTGTGCTTGTTCATTTTAGCATGATCGATCAGTGCCACACAACCTCGCGTACCATAATTGATCAGATCGACACAGTATAGACACTTTGCTTTCCCTGGAATATCACACTTTGCGATGAACTGGCTCAAAGTTTCTGTAACTTCCTCGAACTTTGCGCCGATTTTAACGTTTACTGTGACAGTCTTCTCCAGCCATGACCACTTAAATTTATTCTTGATTCCTTTATCAATCTCGGAGACAAAAGCCTCGACTTCTTTTCTTAGTATTTTCATATTTACTTTTTCAAACACTCATTTCACCGTTTGAAAAGACCGGAAGGAGCGCCATGTTTGAGAAAGCCAATGCTCTGAACAAAAGCTCCGCTGATTGGTTATCAGCGAACCTATCGACCAATGGTCTAAATGCTAACTTGGGGTGATGAAACAGTCACGTATCATACCTCACCCCCCCAAAATATTTTCTCATCGAATTTAGACGATTTACGGGAATGACCTTTGGGGTTCAAAAACAGCGGAAATCCGCGGATCCGCGGAAAATTCTGATCCCTGCACATTGGTTAGCCAATGAAACGCCGGTAAATAAATCCCAGCATACACCGCGTACTACTTGGCGTTCGGGGGAAAATCTAGTCGGCGGCTGCAAGTTAGTTGGAAAACTTTGCAATTTTAAAATTGATCCATAAATAAGACGCACTGAATTATAAGGCGCATGGTCAGCTTTTGAAAAAATAAAGGCTTTTAGGTGCGCCTTATAGTGCAGAAAATACGGTAACTATTTACAGTTCTGTTTTAACCAACACAGATCCTCTGAAAAACATGCAAAGAATATAAGCTAAAATAAGTTAAACAAAAACAAAAATATCAGCAGTCTCTGAGATTGAAAGATTGAATGCACTCTGCTTTGGAGCAATCAATATTATTATTTTTTTTGTCTTTATATTGAACTTAATTATTACCCAACACGTATAGACCCCTTTCCGGGTTATCACATAGCCAAGCTGGGCACACATTGTCGAGGCAGAATGGCAGAATTCGTGTCAGTTTATAGCAGCCCATTGACACAAAAGATCATAGACCATAGATAGTAACAGCTCAAAATAGCACAAAGTATGTGCAAGCAGCAAGATAGCAACTTTATTTTAGTCATCAAAATCAACAAGGACAAAAAAATTTTTTTGATCGATACCACGGCTGCACCCCCAAGGGCACGACGAGGTAGATAGGTCGCCACCAGCCGGAGCCGACGTTACTGTTATTGTGGCTGGGGGGTGTACCGGGGCTGGGCCGTTCTGGCCCAGCAACAAAACCGCTGATGGCCGGACGGCAGGGTGGAAAGGGTCGGCGCCGGACAGGTGGTGGCGGGGCCCTCCTGCTCAAGGGGCGGCGTAACGACCACGGCGGGGAGCGGGGCGGAAGACGGCGGAGGCGGGAAACGTCGACCGAGACCCGACGCGCAAATCTCCGCTCATCCAGGTCCAGGGATCTTAAACCGATCCCCTTTCGGTAGACCGGGGCGACTTAGGTCATCGCCCCGCCTTTCTGTCCGGCCTTCGCCCATACCTTAGGACCGACTGACCCATGTTCAACTGCTGTTCACATGGAACCCTTCTCCACTTCGGCCTTCAAAGCTCTCGTTTGAATATTTGCTACTACCACCAAGATCTGCACCCGCGGCAGCTCCACCCGGGCTCAAGGCTTCCGTGCTCACCGCGGCGGCCTTCCTACTCGTCGCAGCGTAAGGCAGCTCTCTCTCTGCACGCGACGGCCGGGTGTGGGCTCGACACTCCAGCGCCATCCATTTTCAGGGCTAGTTGATTCTGCAGGTGAGTTGTTACACACTCCTTAGCGGATTCCGACTTCCATGGCCACCGTCCTGCTGTCTATATCAACCAACACCTTTTCTGGGGTCTGATGAGCGTCGGCATCGGGCGCCTTAACCCGGCATTTGGTTCATCCCGCAGCGCCAGTTCTGCTTGCCAAAAGTGACCCACTGGGTGCTTGCATTCTACGTCCATACCAGCGAGCCGGCCCCCTTTTAAAGTTTGAGAATAGGTTGAGTTTGTTTCGGCCCCGCGGCCTCTAGTTATAGGCTTTACCGGATAAAACTGCTTTTGCGAGCGCCAGCTATCCTGAGGGAAACTTCGGAAGGAACTAGCTACTAGATGGTTCGATTAGTCTTTGGCCCCTATACCCCGGTCGGACGATTTTTTGATTGATTTCTTCCTTTGAAGGTACTGGAAAAATTGGCCTTAAAAGTAATTGAAAAGCTTTCGAATTTGGCCACAAAAAAGTCCGACCCGATCTTGCTATTTGCAGCTGGATTTCTTCCATACAAGGTATCGGAAACATTGCCCTTGAAAGTGCTTGAAAAGTGCTTGAATCTGGCCATGAATAAGGTGTACAAACCTTTGAAAAACACGCAGTGTCTTGCGATGACACAATCGCACGACACCACATCGCGATATTGACTAGATTTCGGTTAATCGTGCAGCCCTGATACATGGTATTGGTACTCCTTCATCTCTGATATGAGATAGAACTGTTCTTGCAATTTCTACAAAAGGATAGAAAGAAAGAAAGTGTTGGACTCACGGCCAGGTCCATCTTTGATGCGTGGCCTCGAAGAATCCCTGTCCGGGGACAAAGTAACATTGCTGCACGAGTTGGCGTTTGACAGAGCGTTGTCATTTGGCTCCACGTCAGCTACGTTGGAAAGGTCCTCGCTCTCCTGCTCTGGGTGGCTGAAGATCCAGTCCAGTGCTCGCTCAAGGTTATTGTTCTTCCCGCATGAAAATACAATAGTCGTTTATTTTTTGTTTTTAAATTAGTGCAAACCAAGTTAAAGTTTTTACCCATGTTAACGCAACAAAAATACTTTACATGCTCTTAACAAGTTAATAGCACAAGGGTAAGCAATTTCACAGGTTTAACTAGAGTTATAGCAATACGTTAAAAAGGAACAACATGCCTTTAGTTCAGGGGTGAGCAAACTTGTAGTCGTGAACAATGTTTGGAATAACTTTGGGCCGTGAGGAAAAAAAAAGATTGATTTTATATTCTTATCCACTGATACAGTCTCGAATCAGACACCACAGCAATACATGAGGGGGGAAAGATAATGTATGCTTATGCAACTGTTGTCACAGCCATTTTCTAAAGACGTAACTCTTTTTGCACTTTTTATTCAGGCAAAAAAAATAAGGAACAGCGTAAAATGGAGATAAGTCTTATTAGAATAGTGGCATAGATATATTCCTTTGTCTATTAATAAATTATTTCATCAAATTGGTCTTGAAACGCTAAGAATTAAAGCAAAGAACTAAATTGTAACTCAAAATACAACAAGGTTAGCTTAGTTGTTTTTTTTTAATTAAATTTGATGTATATGTTGATAAGTATAAAAAATGAATTATTGAAATAGCAATTAAGGAAAATGTAGTCAGCTATTTTAATATTTGGGACGAGCGGAACCAAATCAGCACATTTTCATAATTACTTCTTTTTTAATATACATACAGTGTATCGTCCTTGAGACTATATTTTTAACATTTAATAGCGTAAGTCAAAACAGCTAAACGGTCTGACTCCAGTTAACTCAAAACAGCTAAAAGACTTATCATCCCATAGCAGGTTAATCGCTAGTCAGTTTAACAGCTTTACCTAGAGTTAGCTCAAGACAACTAATAGTCTTAAGCTTGGAGGCTTGAAAGGTTAATTGCTCATATCAAAGCACCTTAAATGCTTTAACTTGAGATACCTGAAAAGAGTTAAAAGGCTTAACATGCCCTTAGCATGATGATAATTAAAGTCAAAGCAGCTTGAAATCTTTAACGTAAGTTAGCCCTAAACAGCTGAAAGACTTAATGTGCCCTTAGCAAGTTAACGGCTTAAGTCGAAGCATCTTGAAAGCTTTAACTCAGGTTAATTTCCTTTGACGATGATGATGGTGGCACGCATGGACGCAGTGGCTCACACCTCAGTTAATTTTCTATTTATTACCGTTCTCTTGTCTATTTGATTTCTTTTTTGGACACATGCGTGGCCAAATATACCTATAGTCGTGAGGAATTTAGAAATTTGGGCCTGCGTTTAATTTAGACTTTTTGGGCACTTTTTATACCACCTTTGATATGCCGCAAGAAATACAAAGGGTTGTGGGATCTCTGTGGGTGGCAAACCCACTTACGAAGCCGCGGACCGCAAACAAAAGCAGGGCCGTCGCTCGGGCCATGGTGCTAAACTAAAGGAGCTACATCGGCGAAACAGCAGAGGACATGAAGATTATGAATTGTGCCTAATTCCACCAATATATCTTCATCGATCTTGCCTCTCAACCGACGCCTGAGACTCGACACGCCCGAACGGCAACATCTTGTGGCGATTTCTACAAAGATTACAGCTAAGTTAAAGGATTCAGCAAAGCTAAAATTTGGTCTTCTAAATATTAGATCGCTTGGTCCTAAAGTTCTACTTGTTGAAGATCTTATTCGTGATCACAAACTTAACCTGATTGGTCTGTGTGAAACTTGGTTGAGCCTGGATTAGTTTTTCCCATTAAATGAGGCTTGTCCTCAAGACTACATGAGCTGTCATGTAGCACGCTCTTTGAAGAAGGGTGGCGGTGTTGCGCTTATATCTGAAAAAAATACTCAAACTTACGCCCCAAACCTCTAATAATTATAAGGTGTTGTTTTAATGTAAATTTTTGTAGTAACTATCGCGCACCAGGACCATACTCAGTTCTGAACTGTTGTCTGACCTAGTAACCTATGCAGACAAAATAATAATTATTGGGCACTTTAACATTCATATGAACTCCCCACTCAGTTCACTTACTGTTGCGTTTCGGTCTCTAATCGATACATTTGGTTTCAATCAACTGATTGATTTGCCGACTCATAAAGATGGAAACACACTAGAATTGGTTCTGAATCGAAGAGTTTCTACCTCAAATGTGACCGTGTTACTGTGTAATACCGTTAATTCTGATCATTATTTAATTACATTTGAGGTGCTGGCTAAATGTTGTATTAAAGAAACTAAAGGATTTAGCTGCCCCAATATTTGTACTCGAACAGTTTCTGAGCTCTCTGATCTTCTTTCAGAAGTAGTTGTGTCGTTTCTTTATATAAAGGCTCCATTGACTCACTCATGAATTAGTTTAATGCTGCCTGGCTAGTGTCCTGGATTCCGTTGCGCCCCTGCAGCTTAAATCACGACCTGAAAGACGCACACCTTGGTTTACTGATGAAACTAGATCGCTTACACAAGACTGTAGGAAATCAGAAAGAAAATGGCGCGCTACCAAGCTTGAGGTTATCCGTCAAACCTGGTGTGATAGCTTGTTAAAGTATAAAGCAGCCCTTGCCTCTGCAAAATCAGCCTATTTTTCGAAAGTGATTGCAGCACAAAACAATAAACCCCAAATCCTTTTCGACACTGCAGCATCGCTAACAAGGCAACAGATTATTCTAGATAGTTTTATCCATTCAGCCCATGACTTTATGGTATCTTTTAATATGAAGATTCAACATATACGGGAAGAGATTTCTAAAGACAATGTAAATACGCCACATATTAAAGGTCTGAAAATTATAAATGCACGACATGGTGGCTGTCCAGGAATTTTTTCCCGATTTAGTGATCTGTCACTTGATAATCTTAAGCAGGTGGTGAATACGGCCAAACCGACTATTTGCCTGTTTGACCAGCTTCCGGGTTTACTGATTAAAGGTCTTCTTGGGGTCTTTGGACCTTCAGTTCTAAATATTATAAACATACCACTCTCCTCAGGTGTAGTTCCAGCGGCTTTAGTGCTGCCTTTGACACTGTGGACTATAATGTTTTACTAGAACGGTTGGAAAAATGAATTGGTCTCTCAGATACCGTTCTCTTATGGTTCAGATCCGACCTCTCAGATAGGACGCACTGTGTTAAATATGTTGAAATGACATCTGAGCCCTTTAGTGTTAACTGTGGTGTTCTGCAGGGTTCAGTACTTGGCCCCCTTCTTTTCAACATTTACATGATTCCATTAGGTTATATTATTCGCAAGTATAATATCAGTTTCCATTGCTACGCAGATGAAACTCAACTCTATCTTCCGATGGAGGAATGAGCCACACCAAACTGTGGAAATTTGGAGGCCTGCCTCACTGAGATAAAAGAATTGATGCCACTCAACTTCTTGCGCCTTAACCCTAAAAAGACCGAAATGTTAGATATTGGTCCATCTAAATGCCGTAACTTGTTATCAAACACTGCTCTAAACATTGACGAATGTAATATCACCCAGAGTGACACGATCAAAAATGTAGGTGTCATATTTGACCCCAATCTGTCCTTTCAAACACACGTTGAGAATATTACTAGAACAGCTTTTTTCTATCTTCGCAACATTGCCAAAATTCGTCCTATGCTGTCTCAGTCGGATGCAGGGATTATAATTCATGTGTTTGTCACCTCCCGTCTCGATTACTGTAATGCACTACTCTCCGGTCTCCCAAAGTCCAAAATCAAGAGCCTTCAGCTGGTACAAAATGCTGCAGAAAGACCTTTAACTCAGACAAGAAAGTTCGATCACATTACACCGATTTTGGCTAACCTGCATTGGCTCCCTTTTATTTTAAGATAATTTTAAGGTTCTGTAGGTAGTATACAAATCATGCATGGACTTGCTCCCTCATATCTTTCTGATTAAATTTCCCCCTATGTTCCGGTCTGGAGCCTTCACTCTGAAAATGCTGTTCCACTAGTGATTCCAAGAGCCAATAAGAGATCCGTCCTCCATTCGGGCCCCGGTGCTGTGGAATGCTCTTCCCCCCTGAGATTTGATCTGCAACTTCAGTGGAAATGTTTAAATCCAAGCTTAAAACACACTTCTATTCTAGGGCATGGACAATATATGTGTATTATTTATTATTGCAACATCCATAGCAGCCTGGTCATCCAGGAAGGGGTATTACCTCATGTGCGGTCCCCTTCAAAGTTTCTTCATTCTCCTCATGTTGAGGTTTTTGAGTTTTTCCTTGCCCTCATGTAGGTTTTAGATCAGGGGATGGTGTAATAATTGTCTGCAATAATCTGTGGTCCGTGCAGCCCTTTGAGACTCTTTGTGATTAAGGGCTATAAAAATAAACATGACTTGACTTGACTTGACTTAATTCAAAACTGATACAAAGCCTTAACTTGCCCTTGGAAGGTTAACGACTAAATGCAATGCAGTTTTAAAGCCTTAAATAAAGTTAACTTAAAACTACAGCTAAAATTTGAGATACCCATAACAAGTTAATAGCTTGAGTTGAAGCAGCTTGAAAGCTTTAATTCCAGTTAACTCAAAGCAAATTAAATACCTAAATGCTATACAAATAAAAATGACTTGACTTGACTTAAATGGCCTTAACAGGCAAATAGTAAACATCAAGTTGAAGTGGCTTTAATGTTTTAACTTGAGTTAACTCAAACCCGCTATAAAGCTTTAACTTGCCCATAGCAGGTAAATGGCTAATGTCGAAGCAGCTTGAAAGCTTTAACTACAGTTAACAAAATGGTTACAACACCTCAACTTGCACTTAACAGGTTAAGTTAAAACATTAACTCAGACTGACCGTGGCTTTGAGCGCCCGGACGGCATGGGTGCGAGGGAAGCCCATTGACGTGAGAATAGCCACACTCTCCTCTGGGGGAGAGTTGTCCAGCGGGGTGGCCCCCATGGGGGCGTCTGCACTGCCTGGGGGGTCCGGGCCCAACATGGAGGGCAGCAGAAGAGGCTCCGCAAAGTCTGGGGGGAATAAGAAGTGAAAGATTAATTAAAAAAAAAAAAAAGAATTAAAAAAACAACTTAATTGTACAAGTTCAAATGAGTTTTGTTCAATTCTGCCACTAGGTGTCATTTGCACATTACGATGTATATTGGTGACAAGAAATACAAAATACGTTCAGGGTTTGTATGGGTGCTTGAAACCCTTGAAAATGCTTGAATTTTAATGTCGTTTTCAAGGTCAGGAAAATACTAGAATTCTGGTTGAAGTGCTTGAAAATGCTTTAAAATATTTCCATTTCTGTGTTTCCTGGCAGTCTGAATAATTTTTAAAATTGTGTAAAAATGTCGATGGTAGCTCCAGTCCTCATTATAGAGTTGTTATGTGAAGCGCTACAGCCTCCTACTGTCGCATCCAAGAGGACAGGTTTATCAGACTAGTCATGCAAATTCCTCTTTTTTCGAGAAGCGGGTCTTACGGCTCAGCTCACTGAGAGGAGCCAGCTCTTTTGGCTCCCAAACAGCTCCTCAGGTTGTGTTTTTTTGGTGGTATATTATCAATAATAATAGAATACTATGTACCAAATTTTTTATTAGTCATTTTATATATTTTGCAGGGGATCCCTGCAAAACACATGAAATATAGATTATAATATTCACAGATCTACAAAAAAAAAAGTAAAATATAAAACAATTTGATTTTTACACACAAGTTCAACAACAAATCCATGAAAAGGCAAACTGGGGCGGCAGTAGCTCAGGAGGTAGAGCGATCGTTTTAGGATTAAGGGATCCCAGTTCGAATCCCGGCTTGTCCGTGTTACATGTCGAAGTGTCCTTGGGTAAGACATTGAACCCCCAATTACCCCCAATAAGCAGGTTAGCGCCTTACATGGCTGCACAGATCACGGCCGCTATTGGGAAATGTGAAGCACAATGTAAAGCGCTTTGGGAAGTCATTGACTTGAAAAGCGCTATATAAATGCAGATCATTTCATTTCATTTCATTTCACTGATAATTTATATAAAAAAAAAATATTTTAACGGTAGCTCATTATTATTATCATTTTTACCGTTGACTAATTAGCTCGTCCTGAGATCAAGAGGTAGCAGGTTCGATTCCCGGCTCCATGTTGTATGCATGGCTGACTCCCTATTGGTGTGTGAGTGCGTGTGAATGGGTAAGTGTGAAGCACATTGTAAAGCGCTTTGGGAGGTCTTCATTGACTTGAAAAGCGCTATATAAATGCAGACCATTTACCATATAATTAAAACCATTGACTCTTCAGTGCTATGAATAAATGATAAAATGCAAAAAAAAATAAAAAATACTTACAATTCTACTTTAATCAATTCAGACACAGATCTTCTGAAAAAGACTGAAAAAAATGAATTCAAATAAGTACAACAAAAGGAAAAGATCAGCAGTCTCTAAGATTGAAAAAAACGGAACACTGCGCAGCTGGCGCGAAGGCTCAGTGGGAACACCTATAGAGTCCTTTTCTGTGTTTGTAAACAAGTGTCACATATCGAAGGTGCACGTGCTTTGTTGAAACAGAATGGCAGAATTTTTGTTGGCTTATGGCAGCCCATTGACACAAAAAAAATCATACATGCTAGGAACAGCAGAAAATAGCACAAAGTATGAGCAAGGAGCAAGAAATCGACTCAATTTAGTCATCAAAGCAACCAAAAAAACGTTCCTTTGATTGGTGCTGGATTTCATCCTTTGACGGTACTGGAAAAATTGAAAAATTTGGCCTTGAGAGTGCTTGAAAAGCGCTTGTATTTGGCCATGAAAAAGGTGTAAGAACCCCAAAAATAATTAGCTCAAGTCTCTAAATAACTCAACTGTCAAAACAGAATACAAAAGGGAATTCTTTATTAACATCAAATCAAAGTGAAGTGGCTTTTGGGCAAGAACGCTGTAATTACAGACAGCCGTAAACAACCTTCATTTATCTCGCCACAGTAAAAGCAAAAGGCAAACTCTTTATCTTGCTGCTGGAGTCTTTAACTCCTCCTTTTGGCGTGCTTTCTGGAAACTAAAGAAGCAAATAACTTAATGACTGTTAAACTGCTTGTTTACACTTGCCGTCTAATGGAGCTTATCTCGCTTGGTGTTGTTTATTTATTGTGTCGTTTTTTTAAGTAGCTCAGATTTTGGTCCACTCTTCAGGACGTAACACCGGTATTATAAAACTGACAGGAAAGTGGGCTTTGTCACAAAAACACGCAACAAAAAAACACAAAAGGGGCCAAAATTTGGACTTGTCTCTCACTATGAATTACCTCGGAGTAAAAAAGGCCCCGAAGCAATAAACGTGGCCTGTCTGTGTGTGTTACGTCCTCACGCCTCTGAGAGCTGACACCATCGCTTCATAATTTGTAAAATACTTTTGCCTCCACTCTTTGAAAATTAAAGAGACAGTGCGTAATAATTCACCACTAGAGGTCGTTGTAGCTTAGACTACAGCTCAAGCATGTGCATTGGAGGAAGACACACTACCAGTTACCTGCAGCTAAAAGTAATAGCCTGCAGCCAAGTGGCTAACATGGGTGGATGGGCAGGGAAACAGTGAAAAACTGTATCATGCCTTATTCACGGAACTCTGTGACTTCCGATTGCATGACCAGCTGTGGAAGCCAAATGACACTGAAGGATAAAGCAGGAGCATCTGACAAAAACAATAGAGGCTAGCCTCAGGGTATAACCTATAGAGGGCTCCGAGCTCTGTGCTAAAAATAGTAACACGGCTTCGTTTTTAGCACAGAGCTCGGAGCCCTCTATTATCAAGAGGCTAACAAAAGTAGTTACAGAAGAAAACTGGGAACAAAGTAGACAATGTCTAAATGACGCGAATCAGCGACAATCACATTTGGGGTCAGCTGTGTAAACATCAAATGGGGGCAGCAGTAGCTAAGGAGAAAGAGAGCTCGTCGTGGGCCTGGTAGGTTTGATTCCCGGCTTCTTAGAGTTAAATGTGTGCAAGACACTGAACCCGGCAGCACGGCGGCGCAGTGGTTAGCGCGTGTGCGGCACAGTTCTAAGGTCTTGGGAACCTCCTGCGTGGGTTCAAATCCAGCTCCAGACTTCCTGTGCGGAGTTTGTATGTTCTCCCCGTGCTTGCGTGGGTTTCCTCCGGGCACTCCGGTTTCCTCCCACATTCCAAAAACATGCATTTCAGGTGAATTGGCCGGTCCAAATTGTCCCTAGGTATGAATGAGAGAATGAGTTGTCTGTCCCTGTGTGCCCTGCGACTGGCTGCCAACCAGTTCAGGGTGTCCCCTCGGCCCGGTATTGCAGTACCTCCGGGAACGGTGCGTTCGCAATGATCGCAGCAAGGCTTTAGGGCTAGGACCTTAGCTTGGCCTTTTGGCTGAGAGTAAGTGTCCCGGCTCCTAGGCTTTGTAGCGTATTATGAAATGACTGATAACGGATAATGGATAATGAATAACGAAGATAGAACAATAACCCTTAAAAACCCCCCCGCATTCCGGAGATGGAATAAGAGCTTGCTCTGTCCACTCCACGCATCGGCCCGGTATTGCAGTACCTCCGGGAACGGTGCATTCGCAATGATCGCAGCAAGGCTTTAGGGCTAGGACCTTAGCTTGGCCTTTTGGCTGAGAGTAAGTGTCCCGGCTCCTAGGCTTTGTAGCGTATTATGAACTGACCGATAACGGATAATGGATAATGAATAACGAAGATAGATCAATAACCCTTAAAAACCCCCTCAACTGTAGTTCTAGATTTGTGTACTATCCACGCATCGGCCCGGTATTGCAGTACCTCCGGGAACGGTGCATTCGCAATGATCGCAGCAAGGCTTTAGGGCTAGGACCTTAGCTTGGCCTTTTGGCTGAGAGTAAGAGTCCCGGCTCCTTGGCTTTGTAGCGTACTATGAACTGACCGATTACGGATAATGGATAATGAATAACGAAGATAGATCAATAACCCTTAAAAACCCCAAAAACCCCATATCCAGTCACAAATACGTGGCTCAAAGTCAGGTTTGTGTTAACTTTGTGATTGTGTTACATGTTTTGATATGGGCGCATGCGGCCTATATGCAAGTGCGGCTTGTGTAAGTACAAAGGCGGTTATCCTCCTAAAATGTGGTGGGTGCGGCTTATAATCAGGTGCGCTCTATAGTCCGGTATTTACAGTAGTGTCGTTCTCAAACGAAACAGCTCTCTTGAATGTGGGAGCCGGCTACCCACCAATCAAGAGATGGTTCTTTTTGAAATACTATTTTTCTCTTGTGATCGGTCAAAATGCATTATTTGGGGATTTTGTGCTGTTGACTTTGAATTTGTTGAGAATAAAATAAGTTAAAATTGTTAGTTATCTTTGTAGATTTATAAATATTTATGTTTCCTGTGTTTTTAAGTGTTAACATTTAAGTGTTAATTTTACTTTATTTCCCCGTTTTTAAGTCACTCATAATAATACATAATAAATGGTAATACATTGGTACCTCTACTCACAAAGGTTTCAGGTCATAAAGACAAAATTTTGTCTCTAGTTACAAAAACGTTTCAAGATAAAAAGAACCGTATTTTCCGCACTATAAGGCCCACATAAAAGCCTTTATTTTTTTCAAAAACTGACCATGCGCCTTATAATACAGTGCGCCTTATATATGGATCAATATTAAGTCGCAAGATCTCGCAACAGGCAAGCAGCCGCCGACTAGACTTTTCCTCGTAGGCGATGTGGTCCGCGGTGTATGCTGGGATACATATGCCGGCGTTTCATTTCCCAGCCAATTTGTCAATCATCATTTGAATCAATCACTATCGGCTAAAGTTATTCGGAGTTAAAGGGGCGGATCCTTTTTATCATTTACAGGCTCGCATAGGCTAAAGGGGCAAAAAAAAGCCTGCAATTGGCCGAAAAAGACAAATGTGAATGGCAAGTTTGGTTGTCTACGGCATAGAAGAAACATGTTTTACCATTCTGTATTTGTAAATATTTTACTCTCCTGGATTTACTACACTCACGGATATAAGAGGACCATGGTTACACATTATTATTGAACGCAACAGCTTCGGTGAGCTACTCCGGCTATATTTTCCCAGTATCTTGTTTCAGAGTGATCTCGATGTTTCTGTGATGGGTCTTTTTTTAAATTAAATTTTTATCATTTACCGGCTCGCATAGGCTCAAGGGGCGAAACAAAGCCTGCAATTGGCTGAAAAAGATCAATGTGAATCACATGTTCGGTTGCACTACGGCATAGAGAAAACATGTTTTACTATTCTGTATTTGTAAATATTTTACTCTCCTGGATTTACTTCACTCACGCTTGTAAGAAGACCATGGTTACGTATCATTAATGAATGTGAAGGCTGCAAGAGAACTTAGGTGAGCTATGCGGATTTATATTTTCCCGGTATCTTGTTTTAGAATGATCTTGATGTTTCTGTGATAAGTTTATTTTTAAACTAAATTCAATTCAAAGTGTTTATTGTCATATGCACAGTAAAGTTGCGAGCGAAAAAGAAAATAGAAACTAAGGAATGGTTGGCATTTCTTGAATCCCAAGACTTTAACCTTCCAAATGATATTTGGAACGATGCATTTGAGTGACATCGTACGGACACCGCATCCGCACGTGTCTGCGACACGTATTTGCTTCTTTGCAAGCGTTCGGAATGTTAAAGGGGTAATAAGTTTGACTGAACTATCTGACTGTTTTGTCGACGTTCCCATTGTAGCGTCTTATAATCCGGTGCGCCTTATGTATGGAAGATATAGGACCAAAAACTATTTTTTGGGGGTGCGCCCTATAGTGCGGAAAATACGGTAATGTATTGTATAGTACGTGCTGCTAGTAGCCGCTCACAGAGTTTCCTGAAAATAAACCAACTGGCTATCATTTAAAATCTGCCTGGCAACCCAGTGCGCAAGCGTGCTCCCAGCATGCTCTTCGTGTCACCGTCACAGATCAGAAATAAGAGACAAGGAGGAGGAGGGGTTCCGGCAAATAGCAGAGGGGAAGGCGCAGCCATCATTCAAATCAGCTCAAATTAAAGCATAATTCCATGAAGTCTCAGAATTTAAGCACTGGCACAGTTTCTGAGCTCTTTGAACTCCTTCCTGGAGCAGTTGCGTCCTTTCCTTCATACAATGGCTCGATTGACTCACTCATGAATGAGTTCAATACTACCCAGACTAGTGTCCTGGATTCAATAGCGCCCATAAAGCTTAAATCACGTCCTAAAAGACGCATGCCTTGGTTTACTGATGAAACTAGAACCCTTAAACAAGAATGCAGGAAATTGGAAAGAAAATGGCGCGCTACCAAGCTTGAGGTTTTCCATCAAATCTGGTGTGACAGCTTGTTAAAGTATAAAGCAGCCCTTGCCTCTGCAAAATCGGCCTACCTTTCGAAGGTGATTGCGTCTCAAAAGAACAATCCCAAAGTCCCTTTTGACACTGTAGCATCGCTTACAAGGCAACAGACTATAGCAGATAGTTCGACGCACTCTGCTCATGACTTAATGGTCTTCTTTACTAAGAAGATTCAATGCATACAGGAAGAAATTGCTAAAGACCATATTAATACCACACATATTAAAGGGCTGAAATCTACAGATGCACGACAGGGTGGCTGTCCAGGGAAATTGTCCAGTTTTAGTGAACTGTCACTTGATGATCTCAAACAGGTGGTGAATGCGCCCAAAACGACAACTTGCCAGTTCGACCCGCTCCCAGGTTCACTTATTAAAAGTCTTTTTGGCGTCCTTGGACCTTCAGTTCTAAATATTATAAACATATCACTCTCCTCAGGTGTAGTTCCAGCAGCTTTTAAGTCCGCCGTTATTAAACCCACCACTGAAACGACCCAACCTTGATCTAGAAATCTTAAGTAATTATAGACCTGTGTCAAACCTACCTTTCCTTTCTAAAGTACTTGAAAAAGTAGTGGCACAGCAGCTGAATGATTTCATATCCAAGAATAACCTTTTTGAATCAATACAATCAGGATTCAGGGATAACCACTCTACTGAGACAGCTCTTATCAAGGTAACAAATGATCTCCTACTGGCAATGGATTCTGGCGCTTCATCAGTTTTGCTGCTGCTGGATCTTAGTGCTGCTTTTGACACAGTGCACCACAATTTCCTACTAGAACGGTTGGAAAAATGGATTGGTCTCTCAGGAACCGTCCTCTCGTGGTTCAGATCCTACCTCTCAGATAGGACGCACTGTGTTAAATATGGCGAAATGACATCTGAGCCCTTTAATGTTACCTGTGGTGTTCCGCAGGGTTCAGTGCTTGGCCCCCTTCTTTTCAGCATTTACATGCTTCCATTAGGTGATATTATTCACAAGTACAATATCAGCTTCCACTGCTACGCAGACGACACTCAACTATATCTTTCGTTGGAGGAATCTCCCACACTAAACTGTGGAAATTTGGAGGCCTGCCTCATTGAGATAAGAGTAGATGTCACTCAATTTCTTGCGTCTTAACTCTGAAAAGACCGAAATGATAGTCATTGGTCCATCTAAATGCCGTGACTTATTCTCAAAAACTGCTGTAAACATTGACAAATGTCACATCACACAGAGTGACTCAGTTAAAAATTTAGGTGTCACATTTGACCCTGATCTATCCTTTGAAACACATGTAAAGAAAATTACTAGAACCGCTTTCTTCCATCTTCGTAACATTGCTAAAATCCGTTCAATACTGTCTCAGTCGGATTTGGAAATTATAATTCATGCGTTTGTTACCTCACGTCTCGATTACTGTAATGCACTACTCTCTGGTCTCCCGAAGTCTAGAATCAAGTCTCTTCAGCTGGTACAAAATGCCGCAGCGAGGCTTTTAACTAGGACAAAAAAGTACGATCACATCACACCGATTTTGGCTAACCTGCATTGGCTCCCAGTTAGCCTTAGATGTGATTTCAAGGTTCTCTTAGTATTATACAAAATCATACATGGACTTGCTCCCTCTTATCTTTCAGATCTGATTTTCCCCTATGTCCCGGTCCGAAGCCTATGATCTGAGAGTGCCGGTCTTCTGGTGATCCCAAGAGCAAAGAAGCGTTCTGCTGGTTCGAGAGCGTTCTCCATCCGGGCACCGGTGCTGTGGAATGCTCTTCCCCCTGAGATCCGATCTGCAACCTCAGTGGAAATGTTTAAATCTAAGCTTAAAACTCACTTCTACTCCATAGCATATGAATAACCTACTCTTCTCGTCGGCTGAAAAATAGTCTGTGTAATATAGTGTAATAATCTGTGAAGCCCTTTGAGACTCTTCGTGATTTAGGGCTATACAAATAAAAATGACTTGACTTGACTTGAATCACCCGGAAAGAGTGTTGCTATTGCTACGTCTGCCTCGCGCATTTACCACGGATTGTCAAAAGTCGGCTAAAGCAGACGTCATTGGATAACTTTTTTTGTCTACTTTTATACTCTGTTGACATTATGTGCCTCTCGTTTTATGTTGTTTTTGTGGTAATCACATTTGGACATGTTTTTCTTTCATGTTAATGTTTTATTATTAAAAAAATATATCATACTTTTGCGAGGCTTGGTATAGATTAGCAAATTCACTTTCAAAATGTGTCACGTTAGGAAAGGTACTCCCAAAACAAATTCAATTTGTAAGTAGAGGTACCACTGTTTATGGACTAAACAACAAAACAACCTAAAGAGCGATTTAGTGAGGCAAGCCAAAAAAGCCTGTTCTATAAAATGAGTCGGAATTCCCATCTCTAGAACGGACCATTCGAGTTAGATTTAATTGATTAAACTCACTTTATATTGTTTACTGCTGCTTGTTATTTTATAATATTGTGTACTGTTTATTTTTGTGGCACTGCAAGTGTAGGATAGATCTGAGGTAAAAATATATTATAAAGTTTTAAAACAGCACCACCTCTCTATATTCTTCACTATTCAACTGACTTGAATACTGCTCAGAAAATTTTCAATTTTTTGACATAGAACAATTTATTTTTGAAGTAAGGAAAATAGTTGCTTTCACTGGTAACTAGTTACTTTCACCATAGGGCAACTCATTAACTAACTAAGTTTATTTTTGGAAGGATTGTGTGACTATAACTGATTATGTTTTGAAAGTAACATGCCAAACACTGGAATTGAAACATGAATTACCTCTCTATGTCTTGCAAAAAAGACTCAAGAGTTCCTTACCGGGCTCTTCCATGTGTGCCACGATCCAGTTGAATGCCATCTCGGGTCCCATGTTTCCCGTATAGTAGACAGCCTTTCGGCAGGCTTCTATGGGGAAGCCCATCTCCGCCAGCTGCATGACGGCTGTCTCATCTATTTCTGGAGCTGAGGGACATGACAAGAGAGACGCCATCAATAACTTAGAAGGTGTGCTGGCGTCATAGCAACCAGAGTCTCTACTCGGGCCTCATTAAGCAAAGAGACCGGAAGGCCGGGGGCCAACGGGATGTTCAGAGGACCCCAGGATGTATCTCCGGCGCGACGCCATCTCTCACGCACCTGCTCGGGCATGCTTCGGGGTAATGTGTCATAGTGTGAATGAAGAGGGGGGCATATACTCACAATCTAAGGAGCTCATGGAGTTATCTGGAATAGAGCAGAAAGGGACGAATCACACCGTGTTTACGCTTGTGTGCTTCAAGTGAACTCATAGAAAGAAAAAAAATTGAATGATGACGATTACATGGCTGAATTAACTATTATTTATGAAACAATGCTCAGATTCTGTATTTATTTGACAATAATTTGCCTGGTGGTAGTTCACCAAAATTGGGTTCAGAGTTTGAATTGTTTTCAGTAAACACATTTATATATATAAAGTATAATATATAATATATAAATATAACATATAAAAAGATTTTTAAAATGAATCCTGAAAATAAGACCACATATACGGTCGTATGCAAAAGTTTGGGCACCCCTGATCATTCTTAAGATTTTCCTTTATAAATCATTGGTTGTTCAGATCAGCAATTTTAGTTAAACATATCATATAGCAGACAAACACAGTGATATCTGAGAAGTGAAATTAAGTTCATAGGATATACAGAAAGTGTACAATAATTGCTTAAACAAAAGTAGGCAGGTGCATAAATTTGGGCATCCTGGTTGTTTTACTGATTTGAATACCTTTAGCACTAATTATTAGAACACAAAAATTGTTTGGTAACCTCATTGACCCTTGACCTACAGACACAGGTGAATCCAATCATGAGAAAGGGTATTTAAGGGGGCCAGTTGCAAGTTGTTCTTCTCTTTCCATCTCCTCCAAAGAGTGGCAACATGGGAGCCTCAGAACAACTGTCAAATGACCTGAAAATAAAGATTGTTCAACATCATGGTTTGTGAGGATCATAGTGGGGAAATGGAAGTCCACAGTCATAGTTCTAGTTAAGGCCCGGAGTGACAGGCCAAGAACAATCTCAGATAAGCAGAGGTGAAGGATGGTGAGAAGAGTCAAAGTCAACCGACAGACTAGCTCCATGACCTACAACATAATCTTGCTGCAGATGGTGACACTGCGCATCCTTCAAAAATTCTGCGCACTTTGCACAATGAGATGCTGTATGGGAGAATAATACGACAGAAGCCTTTTCTGCGCGCATGCCACAAAGAGTCGCTTGAGGTATGCTAAAGCACATTTGGACAAGCCATCTTCATTTTGGAATAAAGTGCTGTGGACTGATGAAACTAAAATTGAGTTATTTGGACATAACAGGGGCGGTATGCATGGCGGAAGAAGAACACAGCATTCCAAGACAAACACTTAACACCCACAGTAAAATTTGGTGGTGGTTCCATCATGCTGTGGGGCCGTGTGGCCAGTGCAGGTACTGGCAATCTTGTTAAAGTTGAAGGTCGCATGGATTCCAGTCAGTATCAGCAGATTATTGCGAAAAATGTTCTAGAATCAGTGACAAAGCTCGATTTGCGCCGGGGCTGGATACTTCAACAAGACAACGACCCCAAACGCTGCTCAATTTCTTCTAAGGCCTTCGTGCAGAGGAACAAGTACAATATTCTGGAATGGCCATCTCAATCCCCAGACCTGAATATTATTGAAAATCTGTGGTGTGATTTAAAGCGGGCTGTCCATGCTCGGAAACCATCAAACCTGACTGAAGTGGAGATGTTTTGTCAAGAAGAATGGTCAAAAATACCTTCAACCAGAATCCAGACCCTCATTGGAAGCTATAGGAAGCGTTTAGAGGCAAAAGGAGGATCTACTTAATATTTATGTAAATTTTCTGTTGGGGTGCCCAAATTTATGCACCTGCTTACTTTTGTTTAAGCAATTATTGCACATTTTCTGTAAATCCTATAAACTTCATCTCACAACTCATATATCACTGTTTGTCTGCTATTCGATATATTTAACTGAAATTGCTGATCCGAACAACCAATGATTTATAAAGGAAAATATCAATGGGCTTCTATAAACTAACCTAAATTCTGCCGTTCTGCTTCCACAATGCACACACAGCTTGGCTACGTCACACTTTTTTACAAAGACGTAAAGGGCTCTATAGGTGTTATGTGATAATTGAGTTAATTACAGAAGATAAAAAGTAAGTACTGTATGAATAAAAACAGAAAAATGAGCAGAATTCGGCTCATTTTAATAATATTGATTGCTCCAAAGCAGAGTGCATTCAATCTTTCAATCAACTGCCCATCTTTTGCTTTTTGTTTTACTAATGTCAATTCATATTTTTGTGCCCTTTTTAGAAAGTTATATTTTGTTGCATTTTATCATTCATTTAAAGCACTGAAGATTTCATGCATTTTTTAAAAATAAATTTGTATATCTGAATATTATAATTCATATTTCATGTGTTTTCCAGTGATCCCCAGCAAAGCATAACAAATTCCTAATTACAAAATAATTTGGTGCGTAATGTTTTATTTTTATTTATTGTATATAATCACAAAACAAGTTGCTCTGAAACTCTTCTCAGTGAGCTGAGCCAAAAGAGCCTGTTTACTGAATAAAGCTCAGCAAGTGTGTCAGCCTTATTTTCACACACTTTTTTAAATTTGTATTTTATTTATTGCGTGTTTTATAGCGCCATACTGCCAAGAAACAATTTCAAGCCTTTCACCCAAAATTCAAGCATTTTCCTGACCATGAAAGACACAACACAAAAATTCAAGTATTTTCAAGAATTTCCAGCACCCGTACGAACCCTGAAATCTTCCTTGGCAAACAGACATGGTGATACCATGTTCCTTCTCAGAAATAGGGCATTGTCTTGTCAATTATATATGTGGACGGCAAGCAGGAAACACAGCTCCATTTTTTTCAGAGACTCGGAGAATGATGTTGTTATCCGAATCAGTAGTTGTGCAAAAGCATCGGGCGCACTTCTAAGCTGACATAGCGACGACTGTCTTGAAATGTATCCCCAAAAATATTTAATTGTAAGACAAAGAGTTTGAAAATATAATTTGTTTTAAGTGTGTATACCCTTTTTGGTTTCTTTTCAAATTGATTGATTGACATTTTTATTTTTTTCCCATTGTTAATCAGATACAAGGTTACAGTAGATCAAAATTCAACACCTTTGGTAAACAAGTGACAAAACAGAAGGACTTATCTTGCTCCAAACACTATTCACATTATTCAACTTATCTAACCAGATTATAATAACAAGGTACCCAAAAAGATGCGTACCCATATTTGATTCGATAAAAAAATTCATTTTTTAACGAAAGTCTTTTCTGTTGCAGGACGTAAAAGGTGAACCTATGGATGATCATTTGCAGCTATAGTTGCCCTGAAAATGTCTTGGACAAATCAGCAGAAGATATTCTCCCTGGAGACTTATTTTGCGACAAAATCATACCAGAGTGTACAGATTCAGTTTCGAGAGCGTTTCCATTGTCGCAACATTCCATCAAAATCAACGATTGTTAGTTGGATTAAGAAGTTCAGAAAGAATGGAACTGAAGTGGACCTATGTTCTAAAGCCACAGGGTGAACTTATTCAGGCAGGAAGAAGAGTGCAAGGACAGAAGAGGGATTTAGTAGGACGCAGCCCTTGGAAATCAGTGCGTAGACACAGCCAAGAACTCGGAATGACAAGGGAGACACTGCAGCGTGTTCTTACGTCTGATCTGCACCTATACCCATACAAGATCCAAATAAAGCAAAATCTAACTGATGCTGACAAGGAAAAGCGAGTAACAATGTGTGAATGGTTCTGTAATGTGCTTGAAAATGATGAAAACTTTCTTGAGAACGTTTGGTTCTCAGATGAAGCCCATTTTTTGCTTTTCCGGGCACGTCAATAGCAAAAGCAATATTTTTTGGGGTTCGAAATTGACTAGAAATTGACAGAAATAGCTGAAACTCTGGTGAATGGTCTTCCATAAACTAAATAATGTGCGGTTGTAATTTGAAATAAATAGCTTTTTAATCAAAGCCACAATTGAAATTTTCATGGGTATTTATCTTTTTGGGTCACCCTGTATTATATGCATACCTGTCAACCTTCACCGCTCCATGCCCGTACAAACTGTCGTATTTTCCCGTACAAAATACAAAATAATCGTACACCAAATATATATATATTTTTTTTTATTTCTTTTTTTTTCGGAATGATGCAAGATGGGAAATCCCCAGGCGGCAGACGCATGCGATTGATAAATTTGTGTTTTTCCGTACAGATTTCCTTGCATGTCGTACTCGTTTTAAAATGCACAAAAAAACATACTTTGTACGGCAAAATCGTACAGGTTGACAGGTATGGATATGTAATATGAGTCACATTTAATTTCCCCCTATGGTCCGGTCCGGAGCCTTCGCTCTGAAAATGCTGGTATACTGGTGATCCATGTGCAGCTCTTTGAGACTCCTTGTGGTAAAGGGCTATTCAAATAAAAATAACATGACTTGACTTGACTTGACATTTTATCATCACACACGAGAATAATTATGAACACTTGATGAAAAAAATCAAATGATAAATGTAGAGATATTTTTTTTTTAAATCATACTATTTGATTAATTATAATCACAAAATTAGACAAAACATTTTCAATAAATGTATGTATGTATAAATTGTTTTTCTTTTAAAGTTGGTTTATCCAATATTTGTGCAGCTGTCCTTCCCCCTCCCCCTCTGGACACTAGCATGGAAGACATCCCCCCACTAAAAATAACTTCAGCCCAGGTGTGTGGGGAGCTGAGAAGGCTACGAACCAGCAAGGCAGCTGGTCCGGATGGAATATCCCCCCGACTGCTGAAAGCCTGTGCGTCTGAGCTGGGAGACCCTCTACAGCGCATCTTCAACCTGAGCCTTGAACAGGGGAGGGTCCCTCAGCTGTGGAAAACATCCTGCATCATCCCAGTCCCAAAGAAATCAAGACCAGAGGAACTCAACGACTTCAGGCCAGTCGCCCTGACATCACATGTGATGAAGACCATGGAGCGGCTGCTGCTGCACCACCTGAGGCTACAGGTCCGTCACGCCATCGACCCCACTGCAATTTGCTTACCAGGAGAAGGTGGGAGTGGAGGATGCTATATTATACATGTTACACCGATCCCTCTCTCACCTGGATAGGGCGAAGGGGGCTGTGAGGATTACATTTTTGGACTTCTCTAGTGCCTTCAATACCATACAGCCTCTGCTACTGAGTAGGAAATTGACAGAGATGGGAGTTAGCTCACACCTTGTAGAATGGATTACTGACTACCTGACAGGCAGACCGCAGTATGTGAAACAGGGGGGCTGTACATCGGACACCGTGGTTAGCAGCACAGGATCTCCGCAGGGGACCGTTCTCTCTCCGTTCCTATTCATTCTATATACATCGGACTTTAAGTACAACTCTGAGTCCTGCCATGTGCAAAAGTTTGCAGATGACACTGCGATCGTGGGATGTATCAGAAACGGGCAGGAGGAGGAGTACAGGAAATTGATTCAGGACTTTGTCCGATGGAGCGACGCAAACCACCTGCACCTAAACACCACCAAGACCAGAGAGATGGTGGTGGACTTCAGGAGAACCAGAACTCACCCGGTTCCTGTTACCATCAAGGGAGAATGTGTAGAATTTGTCCAGACCTACAAATACCTGGGTGTGCAGCTGGACAACAAACTGGACTGGACTGCCAACACAGAAGCTCTATATAGGAAAGGGCAAAGCCGACTTTACTTCCTCTGAAGGCTGGCCTCCTTCAACATCTGCAAAAAGCTCCTGAAAATATTCTATGAGACAGTAGTGGCAAGCGCCCTCTTCTATGCGGCAGCGTGTTGGGGAGGCAGCGTCAAGAAGAAGGATGCCTCTCGTCTCAATAAACTGGCTAGGAAAGCGAGCTCTGTTGTGGGCAAAGAGCTGGACAGCCTAACAACAGTAGCTGAGAGATAGGCACTGAAAAAGCTGAGGTCAATCATGGACAATCCATCGCATCCGCTTCACAGCATTATCTCCGGACAGAAGAGCAGTTTCAGTGACAGACTGCTGTCACTGTCTTGTACTACGGACAGACTGAAGAGATCTTTTCTTCCTCATGCCATGAGGCTCTTTAACTCCACCCGGCAGAGTAAAGGCCCACATTAAACCACACCACCTACATTGGATATTACTCTACTCTACTCTACTCTATATAACATGCACGTCACACTGGGTATTTGTATATTGTATTCTTTTGGCTTTATTATTGTATGTTCTCGGGTCAGGGATGCTGCTGGAAATGTGAATTTCCCTTAGGGGATGAATAAAGTATCTATCTATCTATCTATCTATCTATTTCTATTTTTTGTATAATTTTGTTTTTTATAATTATTATTTTTAGTTTTTTTTTTTTTGCTTTTAGTTTTTTGTCATTAAATCTTTAATTTGAAATTGGCACAGACGCTCCCCTACTTACGACCATTCGACTTATGAAAAACGGTACATACAAACCTTTTTTTCGGCATGTCAAAAAATATCCGGACGTTGCTGTATTGTGTGCACTTTTTTCCGAGTACAGGACGGTACTGTAGTGCTCCTTACCGCCGCTACCGGCGCGTGGCGCTGTGAGAGGTTACCCAGCATCCACCCCAAAGAAGAAATACGCTTCCTCTTCCTAATTTGTGTGGAGACATTCGATACATTCGATACTGTATCTTCTGTAAGAACTTTGACATTTTTATTGTTTGATATCTTGTGCATCCATTCAATTTACCACCAAGGAGGATGTAGCCCAACTCTTGAAGCCCATCTTCCAGAAGTAAGGTAAACTTAACTATTTATCTTTATAGAGCATATTATTTTATGAAATGTTTATTTTTTAGTACAAAACAATACAGCTTACTTATACAAGCCTTAAACATACTTATATAAACCTTAAACATACAAAATACATTACTGAAGCAACTTACGAACAAATTCAACTTACGAACAATCGTTCGTAAGTAGGGCAGCATCTGTACAGGACAGTATTGTGGTGCTTCTTCGTGTTGCTTCCGGCGTGTGGCGCTGTGAGAGGTCACCCAGCATCCACGCTGAACAAGAAATCCGCTTCCTCTTCCTAGTTTGTGTGTAAACATTCTATGCTGTATGTCCAGCGCGCTAAGAACTTTGACATTTTTATTGTTTAATACCTCGTGCATCCATTCAATATGGTTGGTGTAAAGTGTAAAGAAGAGGCGAGCCATTTCTTTTGAAATGAAAGTGGATTAAGAAAGCTTGCAGCAGTCGAGAAAATGTTTGGATCGCTTTTTTTCACCCACTTTCTACCACAGAGGAGGAAGTCGCCTAACCCCGAAAGCTCATCTTCCAAAAGTAAGTTAAACTTACAGGTTACTTATACAGTGTTCATTTTACCTCTGAAAAGTGATGGGTCCCGGGGACTCGCATGCTCAAAAATCTATGGGTCCCAACAGAGATCTATGGGTCCCCAAAATTTAGTGTTATCGAGGTTGAAAGCGTAAATCGGCGACAAATATATAATATAAATCTATATATTCATTCAGTTTTAATCATCAAATTATTTAATCATTTAGTAAATAATTTGATCATAATAATGTGCAGCCGTGATCATTTGGTAATATACCGATTAAAGGGATAACCACAAACCTGTCTTTTTTTTATTTTCTCCTTTTATACTTCCTTTTTTTCTTAACTTATTTATACAGCATAATTCGTAATATCAATCATCAAAGCAAGTGAGCCGTTTGAGAGCCGGCTCTTTTTAATGAGTTGAGCCAAAAAAGCCGGTTCTCTAAAAAAAGACGGACTTCCTTTCACCCCACAACGAGATCTCGTTGGCCGAGATCGGCGTGCAGACGAAAACTCGAACCGCGAGACCAAAACGAAAATGCCTGACGAAAAGTTTGGAGTGCAGTAAATCTTTGTCCAAAAAAAGTAATAGGGTAATAATGACAATTTTGTGGCAAAAAGGTTGCGTCCCGGGGACGCACGTTGATTTGAGACTATGCGTCCCAAGCAAAAATGAAGCGTCTAGGACGCAGGCAAACGAGAACACTGCTTATACAAACCTTAAACATACATTCCATAAAAAATATAGCACTAAAGCAACTTACCGTATTTTCCGCACTATAAGGCGCACCTAAAAGCCTTTATTTTTTTCAAAAGCTGACCATGCGCCTTATAATACAGTGCGCCTTATTTATGGATCAATATTAATTCGCAAAGTCTTGCAACTAACTTGCAGCCGCCAACTAGATTTTCCCCCGAAAGCCAAGTAGTCCGCGGTGTATGCTGGGATTTATTTACCGGCGTTTCATTGGCTAACCAATGTGTCAATCATCATTTGAATCGATCACTATTGGCTAAAGTTATTCGGGGGTCAAGGGGCGGATCCTTTTTAATCATTTACAGGCTGGCATTGGCTTGAACGGCAAAACAAAGCCTGCAATTGGCCAAAAAAGATGTGTCAATCATCAGTTGAATAGATCACTATTGGCTAAAGTTATTAGCCAAAAAAGATGTGTCAATCATCAGTTGAATCGATCACTATTGGCTAAAGTTATTCGGAGGTCAAGAGGCGGATCCTTTTTATCATTTACAGGCTGGCATTGGCTTAAACGGCAAAACAAAGCCTGCAATTGGCCGAAAAAGATGAATGTGTATAGCACGTGGTTTGACGGCATACAGAAAGCATTTTTTAATATACTGTATTTGTAAATATTTTATTCTCCTGGATTTACTACACTCACGAGGACCACGGCTGCACACTATTATGAACACAACGACTTCAGTGAGCTACTCCGGCTATATATCTTGTTTCAGACTGAACTCGATGTTTCTGTGATAAGCGGTGCAGATAATAGATGGAATGGAGAGTCTATTTTTAAATTAAACTCAATTCCAAGTGTTTATTGTCATATGCACAGTAAAGTTGCGAGCGAAAAAGAAAATAGAAACTAAGGAATGGTTGGCATTTCTTGAATCCCAAGACTTTAACCTTCCGAATGATGGAACGATGCATTTGAGTGACATCGTACGAACACCGCATCCGCACATGTTCTCGACACGTATTTGCGTCCTTGCAAGCTTTGGGAATATTAAGGGGGTAATAAGTTGGACTCAACTACCTGACTGTTTTGTCCACGTTCCCATTATAGCGCCTTATAGTCCGGTGCGTCTTATGTATGTCAAAAATAGGACCAAAAACTATTTTTTCAGGGTGCGCCCTATAACCCGGTGCGCCTTATAGTGCGAAAAATACGGTACTAACAAATTCAACTTACGAACAATTGTTTGTAAGTAGGGCAGCATCTGTATATCTTCTTTATGTATATTATTGTTGTTGTTTATTTTTTGTTAATGTTTACTTATCTATTTCAATTGGGTGTGTCATTTTCTTGGCGGGTTACATATATATTTTTCTTCTTTTTTGTTATTTTTGTACTGTTTTTATTTGGTTTAACCATCTTTATTTTTATAATCGTTTTATTTTTTATACGAATTAATTAACTTTTTTTCTTTTTTTGCATTGCTTTGGTTTAGCTACTTTATATTCATTTCTATTTTTTCTCCTTATCTCCTTATTCTTTGTTATTTTTTTCATTCTTCTATTAATGTAGCCCTTTCATGGTTTTTATTTGTTGTTGATTTGTATTCTTTTTTCTTTTCATTTGGTTTATCCATTTCAATTTTATTTATTTAATTATTTGTAATTCTAATTTTGTTTTACATTCTTTGTTGTTTTTCTTTTTTATCTTTTTAGATTGTTTCGGTTAATCTATTATTTTTGTCATATATTTATCTTTTATTATAATTTGGATTACCTTTTTTATGCAATGAATTTTTCACTTGTTTTTTTTTTCCTCGTCTTTTTTCTACAAGAGAGTATTATTTTGTTTGTGAATCCATGCAGTGTAGTATCAAAAAAAAACCACATTTGCATAGAGTGTGTGAGTGTGCGAATAAATACCTCTGGTGTCCTCAGGCAAGACGATGGGTGGCATTAGGTCAGGCAGCTCCTCCTCGCCCGACTGCAATCCCGTGGCCCTTAACCGACTCAAATCAAGAAAGTCCGGAACGTCGATGCCTAAATCTACACACAAAAACGTCTTGCATGTTGAAGATAAAAAAAAAAAAAAATCCCATTTACTAAAATGGGGACCAATTTTTAAAAAATTATTTTTTAAATCTAATTTTCAGGGGGTGGGGTTTTTTGTGGGAGTGACCCAAGATGATTGAGACAAATTAAAAGTAATTGCTTATCTGTTCAAAGCTGAAAATAAATAGCTAAGCAAGTCTTAATCTCCATATTAATCATACATATTTGTAATCATAGCCCACCGCTGCCCTCTGCTGGTTCATCTACACAATGCAGCCTTCGTTAAAATACAATTGGGGGCATCTTTATTATTACTATTATTATTATTCCTGAGGTTTGCCTATTTATCACGTAAAATATTTATTGAAGCAAAGAAAATCTTGTGTAACATGTTTTTATTTGTGTAGGCCTACAACATTTTGACTATTTTGCGAAACCAAGATCATTCGATCCAATACCACCAGAATTTCTACATGCTAATTATTACATTTTTAATGCTCGCTGGTCTTGGAGGTAGGGCGCCCGCCCCGAGACTGGGAGGTTGCTGGTTCAAACCTTGGCAGGGTCATACCTAAGACTTATAACATTGGTACTCATTGCCTCCCTGCTTGGCGCTCGGCATTAGGGGTTGGAATTGAGGGGTTTGGTCACCTAATGACTCCCAACAGATCAGTTTGGTTTAGCGAGGGGGCTGGGAATCCCCTCTTCTGTATCAATCTCCCAGAAAGAGTCAGAAATGTGAATGTGTTCTTGACTCTAGCCACCTCCCACTAGGGGAATATGGCTCCGGGATATATATATAATTTGAAGGAAGACACCACTAGAGTCGTGAAATGAGCAAAAAGTTTGCATTGGTCAGAGCTGGTGTAGGCGGCTAACTGTAGCAGCTAGTAGGAGAAGCTACTAAAAAGGCCAATAAAACACTGCAAGAGAAAGATTTATTTACACAGAGCAGCTAAAGTGGCTAACATTCGTGGCTAGAGAAGGAAACAGTGGGAAAATGCCAGCATCACGGGACTTGTTGACGTTTGCTAGGAAGACCATATGTGGAAGGCGAGTGACACTGAAAGACAAAGCGAGAGCAGCTAACTACAACAATAGCAGCGAGTCATAGCCTTCAGCCAAGTGGTTAATATCACGAGCGGCTAGTGAAGGAAACTAAGACGAAGTGGACAGGACTGACTCACAGGACTCCAGAAAACTCACCCCAGTTCTGGGAATAAGACAAATTGCACCCTATTTTTTTAATCGCAGCTGCTTTGTGTGTTTTTATTTTTATTTTATTTTTTAATAATCAACACACATTAAATCACAGTTATGCCACTAAGCTGACTATGAAAGTGAGGAGAAGAAAACAACAGTTACCTAGTTTCTTGGGCACCCAGTCAACCCCAAAGGTGAATTTCTTGACTTGGACGGTCAAGTATTCTGGAAACGAGGCAAAGCGGGATGTTCTGAGGAGAAACGTGAAAAAAAAAATAATAATTAAAAAAATACATATTATATATATATATATATATATATATTATATTATTTAAGCTAAAATGTAAATATATGTTTTGCAGAATGTCCTACTTGACTCCAGCAGACTTGGCCTGCAATGCTGAACTCCAAAAGTCCGACACGTTCTCAGGTCCGGCGAAGGCCTGCAGGCAGGCGGTAAAGGGAATGCGAGCCCGGACTGGCTCCGGGGGGGTTTTCGTGTTCTCCTCGGCTTCCCTGCGTTTGGCCTCGTACGCCAGAAGCTCCTCTGGCAGAGACAGAGATAAAAGACTTCGACAACTTTATAATGAAATTGCGTTCTAGGTCAAGGGCAGGCAAACTGCGGCCCACAGGCCACATACAACCCATCAGGCTTTTTAATGCAGCCCACCAAATGTTTATAACACTGAAGATCAAAATTTTGATAACAAAAAATGCCATCTACACTGCTCAACAGTTTATGGACATTTTGTCATATCTATTTATACTACTACAACACTTCTTCACAAAATAGATAAGGCATTATAACAAAAAAAAGTTTCCTTGATTATCTGTCAACCAATATTTAACTGGCATTCTAACTGCCAGTTTCACTTACTTTGTAAGATGGTGGGGCATTTCACAGTGACTGAAAGCCTTTGACAGCAGATTGTCAGAATGAAAACAAAAGGGAGGATCCTATCAGCCATAGCAAGACAAGTTGATTCATCCTAATCTGTGATTTCAAGAATGTTGAATCATTACAAAACTACAAATGTATTCAAGTCGCCGAAAAAGCCTGGTTGTCCACAGAAGACAAATGCAAGAGAGGACAGATCACTGCAGAGGATGTCCACGGATAATTGTTTCCAGACGGTGTCTGGAATTGTGTCCCAGTGCAGTGCTGAACATGGTAAGGATCTGTTCGGCCATACAGTGTCTTGGGGTTTAAGAGCATTTGAACTTAGGCCCACACTGCAGTGACCAAACCTCTCATTAGCAAAAAAAAAAAGATGAAACCCAAAGTGTGTATAAAAAAAAGTCAGTGAAAGGGGGAGGAGGAAGTGTCATGGTTTGGGGCCGAGTTATTGCAAATGGGTATCACAACTTTCTTGAACAACACATGATTGCCTCAATTGGGTTCATCACTCAATTAGCCTGCAGTCTTTATGCTGGACAATGCTCTATGTCACACAACATAACAGGTAAAGAATTTCATTAACGTTTCACCATGAGCACCCAAGAGAACTATGTTATCATGATAGATACTTTAATTATAAAATATGCTTAAAATGTATGGAAATAGCAATGATAATGATGATGGTATAAAAGTGATGGAAATAGCAATGATGATAATGATGACGGGAAAAAAATTATGGAAGTAGTGATGATGGTGATCATGATGATAATGAATAGACTGTGTAACCACAGATCCAATGTAAATATTTATAGTCAAGTCATGTGTATTTGTTTGTATATTCATGAGTTATTTTTACATGTAAATACACAAAAGAGCTGTGAGACACAATTAATAATGAAGTCAAAGGGGTAGGATTTATTGAGAATATGCTCCCTTTCGAACATGTACAATAACATTGTGTGTGTGTGTGTGTTTTATTTTATTTTTTTGATTTGTTGTTTTGTTTTTGCTTTTGTTATGCTATTTTCAAAATAAAAGTTTCATTAATTCAAGGTAAAAACATTGAATAATTGCATGGCCTGCACAGAGTCCTTTTTTCAACCCAATAGTAAACCTCTAGAAAATCTTGCAACAAACCCACTACAATCACCGAACTGTGGAGGCTGGAAGAAGAACAACCAAAATTCCACCAGAGAAACGTGAGAGACTAGTACTATCCTGAGGCTGCAGATGTCCCTAAGCCATTCACAAAAAAGGCCAGTGTACGTCTTACTAACTGTTGTAATTTCAGAATTTTTTTTCCCATGCCAAAGTCATTGTTGTTCTCAAATTTTGATCAGTGCCTTTTTTAAAAAATATTTTTTGTAAAATCCTTTGAGTCAGTTTGTGGAATATACACACAATGAAATGTAATTTAACTGTGGAACTGTCAAGATGGTACTATTTCAAAATTATTTATTTTTTATGAGCTGTTCTCTAAATTTGATCTCCATTGTATAGTGGCAAATAAGGTCCTCCTAATAAAAATGTTTTGGTAGCCATGTAGCATTTTGAGTTTTAGCAAATTTAGTGATTAAAGGTGTGGTGCGTTGTTTGATGTGTCCTAAAAACGTTAGAAGTTAAACATTATCTCTATTAAGTATGTGTTAACAATGCCTAACAGAGTTCAAAGAGCCCTTTTGCTTTGTTTTCCATTGTGTCTATTTGCTTTTATCGGACCTGTTCAGGGTCGGACACATTATAATAGGGGGCTGGAAGGAGTGCTCCAGAGAGACGTCATGCTCGTCCATGCAGGTTCCTTCTTTTTTTCTATTTGCCAGTAGAGCATAAAAATGGTAAAAGTAAGAAAAGGTCCGCTTCTAGTAAGGTCCAAACGCCCACCTAAACCCTTAAAAAGATTAAAAAAAATACAAATAAAAAGAAAATATCTTATTTGAGTACATCTAAGAAATGACATGTATGTGCTTGCACGCAAATCATAGACAGGCTGACAAAGGCTGCAATTATGACTTTAGGCCAGTAGATGGCAACAGAGAGTAACAAAGTTTTCAAATCACGCACCTCACCTTTAAAGATGCGTTGCGTCGCTTGAAGTGTCCTTAAAAAAGCAATTTTCTCTATTAAGTAGCAATGTCCAAATGAGTTTAAATAGTACTTATAATTTTTCCACTGCACCTATCTGCTTTTATCTTACTTTTAGCAAAGCTGTTCAGTGCATAATATATTAGGTAGAAGGAATGGGGCATCGGGGGAAGAGTTACGTCATGCTTGTCTCTGGGTTTATTTTTCTGTTTCTATTTGTTAGTGTAGTATAATAATGGTGGAAGTAAAAAGAGTAGGGGCAATTCAAGTCAAGTCATGTTTATTTATATAGCCCTTAATCACATGAAATCTCAAATGGCTGTACAGACTACAGACTATTATTACTCCATCCCGTTTTAAAACCTAATTGAGGGCAAAGAAAACTCAAAAATAAGCATAAGGAAATAAAGAAACCTTGAGAAGGGGCCACACATTAGGTAATCCCACTTCACTACAGTACAAATGACAACACAAACCCCAAGAAATATGAAAAAAGAAGAGTTTATTAGAGCGCGTCTAAGAAATGCCCATACTTACAAGTGCATCATGAAAGCGCTTGACTGAGGGTGCAATGATGACACAAGCCTTAGGTGGGGGCTTCAAGTAAAAAAGTTCCAAACTCTGTCCAGCTCCTTTAATAAGGGACATAATATATATTTTGGGCTTTGATTCTGAGTATTAAAAACAATTTAATGAAATGGTCTACTAACAAATTAATATAACAAAATATATCATGTATTTAACAGAGTATTTCAAAAAGGAGTATAAAACGTATATTTCATACATATGCGGCAGCGTGTTGGGGAGGCAGTGTCATGAAGAAGGATGCCTCTCGTCTCAATAAACTGGCGAGGAAAGCGAGCTCTGTTGTGGGCACAGAGCTGGACAGCCAGACAACAGGAGTTGAGAGACGGGCACTGGAAAAGCTGGGGTTAATCATGGACAATCCATCACATCCACGACACAGCATCATATCCAGACAGAAGAGCAGCTTCAGCGACAGACTGCTGTCACTGTCTTGTACCACGGACAGACTGAAGAGATCTTTTCTTCCATATGCCATGAGGCTCTTTAACTCCACCCAGCAGAGTAAAGGCCCACATTAAACCACACCCCCTACATTGCATATTACCGAATTTTATTGCAATATGTATTCTGTGTAGCACTATTTAAATACTCTATAGAACACGCTACAGTGGGTATAAGCACGTCACATTGGGTATTTGTATATTGTATTCTTTTTGCTTTATTATTGTATTGTTTCTCTGCACAGGGATGCTACTGGAAATGTGAATTTCCCTGCGGGGATGAATAAAGTATCTATCTATCTATCATTATCTGCTTTATCTATGTTTGGACATGCTCAACACGTGCAAACAAACTTTACCATGGTATGAAATGGTGGGTGTCAACTCCTGTATGCAGGGAATCATCGCCAGGAGTTTAAATGACCTTTTTGTATCTGCATTATTTTGCCAGAGCAAAGGCCTATGACCAAGTGAAAATAGGTCAGTGACCCACTTTTGGGTCCCTATCCACCATTTAAGAAATACTAATGTAAAACAAACTCCAAGCTGTTTGTTAAAATTCTCAGAAGAAAATGATTGACAAACAAAATCTGACTAAAAAAAACTACACTTGTATATGAAACATTTTTATGCGAGATATTAAAATAAATCTGGTCATAGAAACGCTGATGTTTTTATCCTATCCGAAGATCAACTGATATAATGAAAGAAACGATGTGTATGAATTGCACAAAAGATTTAAATCTAAGATAATACAAAGCATGCCATTTGTAATCCATGGTTTACTTGAATGTCTTACATTAGAAATTATAAATGAAAAAAGGAGAAACATTATAGTCAGTTATAGATCACCGGGCTCAAATCTTGAAACCTTCACAAACTGGGCTGAATAAAACATATTCAACAATAGGCAACAAAACACTATTCATCTGAAGATTTCAACATAGATCTAATAAATACAAACAAACATAAAAACATTGATGACTATATTAATATAATGTACAGTATGAGTTTGTACCAAACTTTATAAAGACCTAGTAGAATTACTTCACACTGAAACACTCATTGACAATATATTTACAAATAATATTGAATTTACAAACGTCAGCGAATTACTGGTTTGTGACATTTCTGATCACCTACCAGTATTTACAGTGTATGATGAAAAGGTTACTAGACAAGGATCAACTATGGAATATATTTAAAACGAGTTAGAACTGAATAGACTATTATATCTCTCTATGAGGACTTAGTTAAACAAAACTAGAATGCTTTTTATGGTACAGATTATCTGGATAGTGCGTTTGACATATTTTTGGAAATATTTAGCAAACAGTATAACAAAAACTGTCCAATGAGACAAACTAATATGAAGAATAAATCTGTAAAGCATCCATTGATAACTAAGGATTTATACAATGTTTGTAAGAAGAAAAACACCTTATATAGAAAATATATTGAACTAAGAACTGAGGAAGCTGAATCCCGATATAAAACGTATAAAAACAAATTGACAGGAATAAAAAGAGCGCGCAAGAAATTATACTATACCAATTTTTTACATAATAACAAAAGTAATATCAAAGGTATTTGGGATACATTAAATAGTATAATAAAAGCAAATAATGTAAGTAATGCATATCCAAACTGTTTCATTGATAAGAACAGTGAAAATTATAATTTAAATCAAATTGTGGAGAATTTCAATAGTTTTTTTTTTTAAATGTTGGACCAGAGCTAGCTGCAAATATCCCAGAGTGCAGTAGTAAGCAATTTGAGTCACTGATAAAAATCCACTCCAAGACCATGTTTTTATCTGGGGTTACGGAATCAGAGATCTTAGATGTGGTAAACAACTGTAAAAATAAAACGTCTATGGATTGTTTTCACATCGATAGGGTACTAGTTAAGCAAATTATACATAGCATTGTGAAACCATTAACCATATGTAATCTATCATTTCTAACATGCAAATTTTCAAATCAAATGAAAATAGCAAAAGGTATACCTATATACAAAAATGGAAACAAACACATCTTTACAAACTATAGACCGGTAACTCTGCTTCCTCAGTTCTCTAAAATGTTAGAGAAACTTTACAATAATAGACTATAAAAATGTATAGATAAACATACAATGATTAATGAAAGTCAATATGGTTTTAGAGCAAACAGATCAGCAACAATGGCTGTTATTGATGCAGTAGAAGAAATCACCCATAGCGGAGACAAAAAGAGATACGCAGTTGGGGTATTCATTGACTTAAACAAAGCATTTGATACCATTAATCATAATATACTATTAAAACAACTGGAAAGATATGGCATAAGGCTTTATAATGGATTCAAAGTTATTTGACGGGGAGGAAGCAAGGGGAAAATAGCAGAGTATCAGTATAAGAAATTTTGGGGGTCATAGTAGACAATAAATTAAGCTGGAAAACACACAGCAGACACATACAAACTACGGTTTCTAAAAGCATTTCAAGAATGAATCAAGCCAAAATCCTTTTAAACTATAATGCATTGTATTTATTATATTGTTCTCTAGTTCTGCCATACTTTACATATGGTGCAGAGGTCTGGGGCAATCATTACAAAAGTTCACCACAGCCCCTTTTTATCCTCCCAAAACGTGCAATTAGTACCATAAACAGGGTAGGATGTCGGGATCATAGTAATATTTCATTCCTGCAGTCCAAATTTTTATAATTGGATGATTTAGTAAAATTTCTCACTTCACAACTGCTATTTAAGGTAAAAATAAACATAGTGACAGAAAACATCCAAAAAATTATTCACTCGGCCCCTTATAACTTAAGGGGCTGTAGTAAATTCAAAATCCCAAAAGTGAGAACCACAAGGAAAAGTATATGTGTGTCTGTGTGTGGAGTAAAACTTTGGAACAATTTACAAGAGGTGATCAAACAATGTTCAACTATTCACGTGTTAAAATTTAAATACAAAAAAACACAACTGGCAGAATACAGAAATGAAGGAAATGGGGTATGAGTGATACTAGATTGGAAATACTGCGTTTACTAGGTAACCTTATTGTTATTTTTACAATTATTATATAATTAACTGTTATTATTGCTATTGTTGTTATTATCATTGGTATCACAATGATATTTAGTGACTAATGGCATTATAACATTAATAGATGGCTACTACGATGATTAGTGCATAAAATATGTGACTATTGTTATTGTTATAATTATTGATATGCGAACCATGTAATAAGTATGTCCGTGAATTTTTTTTATACTTGGACACAAAAGAGGAGCTATCTGTAAAATGTAATTGAGACCCCTTGTGATTAAGGGCTATACATATAAACATGACTTGACCTAATAGGGAAGATGAAGGGGTAGGGAAAATAAGCGTCTGCTTCTTTCTACCCCTTTTCAAACATGTTATGCTAACATTACTTTTGTTGTTGAGTCATTGTTTTTGTCCTGTTTTAATTAATAATGTTCAAATACATTTTTTTTTAAAGTACACAACTAATTTGGATAGTTTTGTTAAGATTAATGTCATTTAAAAAAAAAAAGATGGTTTTAGATCCAAAGTAGTTAAGTTTGTGATGCCTTCAGGCTCCCTGGGTTACCTCGGTTGATGGCAGCGTCCACAGGTGCCGGCAGCTGGATGCAGTAATCCACCCGCTGAGTGTATCGAACCCGGCGTGTCTGGCAACACTGGACTCGCTCCTCCATCAGAAAACGGAAGGCGTTGCTCGGATTCTCTGAACTGCTGCTGTTCCTCTGAACACATGTGCTGGCATTTTAACTTAAAGATGCACCATAACTGGTTCCTATCGATGAACGATAAAATCCTGCTCATATAGACGGAAGACTGATAACTTTTCTTTTTTAAATAACATGCTATGTTTAGAAAGAAATTCAGACGCAAGATGTCTGTGTTCAAGATGAGAAAATACATCATTTGTAAACATTATAATAGTGCTCAAATACTGAATGTTACACTTGCCTTGGAAATAAATGTCACTCATTCATAAAGGGACATTATCTTAGCTTTACACATTAGTAGCTAAAATAAATAAATAAAAATATACAAAGGCTAGATTGGGCAAACGTAACATTTGGCCAACTAACAACTGTAGAAGTATTTTATTGACCCTAGTGTTAACCGGCTAACAAGCTAGCTAGTTTTAACTAGCTAACGTTATGTCTTACCGTTGCCATTTCTTAATATGTAAACAGGCTGTTTTTATTGCGATTAACCAGCAATTCAAAACAGTATACTTCCTAATATCATTGTATTAAAAACTTATGTACTTTGCCATAAGCTTAGACGCCAAAATGAACAGCCAAATTATCAATGGATAAAACAGAAGACAAACATTCCAGAGATAAAACGTCATTTCACCGAAATAAATATTTTCAACATGCCCAATATTGATTTCTATACAAGGTGCAAATGCCCAATGATTTACTATTCTATTACAACCCCCAGAAAAAAGTATGGACTCATCAGTCTTCAATCATTGGACAAGTACTCACCCCGACATTTTATTCTGTAGAACAAACTCTGATAAAAAGCATGAAAACAACGTTTTTTAAATGTGCAACTACTTGGCATTCAGAAACACTAAAGGAAATGAATAAAAAAACTAAAATTGGTCAGTAAATGCTACTTTTTATAGACCAAGCGCCAGGGGAAACAAATAGAATCACTCCATTCTGAGGAAAAACTATGGAATCATTAAAAAAAAAAACAATCATAACATTTGGTTGCACCACCTTTGGCTTTTATGACAGCTTGCAGTCTCTGAGGCATGGACCTGATGAGTAACAAACTTCTTCATCAATCTGGTGCCAACTCTCTTTGATTGCAGCTGCCAGATCATAATTGTGGGTCAAAGCCTCACTGTGGACATTTTTTTTTAAATTTCCACCACAATTGTTAAAATGGGTTGAGACCTGGGCTATTTGCAGGCCATGGCATTGACTGGATGCGTCTTTCCCCAAGGAATGCTATCACAGTTTTTGCTCAGTGGTATGATGCATTGTCCATCCAGCCATCCATTATCCTCAGTAGGGTCGCAGGGGTGCTGGAGCCCATCCCAGTCATCTTCATGCAGTTGGCTGGGGACACCCAGAACTGATTACCAGCCAGTTGCAGGGCAAGCTTACAGATTCCCAGGTGGTCTCCCATCCAAGTACTAACCAGGCCAATGATTTTTCTTAGTTTATCTAGGTGTGTCTGAATGCCAATATGTTACAATTTTGAATGATTTTATGATTGTTTTAAGTTTGTGATCTGACGTTTTTCTACAGAATAAAATGTCTGATTAAGGGCTTGCTCAAGACTGGTGATTCCCTACTTTTTGCTAGGGGTTGTATATTCCCCAAAAACATCAATTCATAGTCGTTTTATTAACGTTTGCGCGAGAGGAACATTTTGCGCCGGGGTTTTTATTTTTTGGCACAAGGAAGCGCATCAACACGTTAAGCATCCAGACTTTTCCTAGCTTTTAGATCAGCACAGGTGTATGAGAATAGTCCATTTATAATATAGTGGTACGGATTGTTGACAAGATTGGATAGATTGAGAAATGAAATTGTGAGGGACAGAACTGGAGTAGTAGGGGAACTGAGCAAGCGCGTTGATAAGAGAGTACTCGGTTGGTTTGGACACATGGAGAGGATGGATGAGGAGAAAATGTTGAAGAGGATCTACAGAGCTGAAATAAATGGAAGGAGACCAAGAGGGAGGCCGCGATTGACGTGGCTGGATAGTGTTATGAGTGCACTGCAGGAAAGAGGTCTAAATATAATGGAAGCTAGAGCTCTTGTTGGTGATAGGAAGGAGTGGAAGGGTGTTGTGAAAGGATAGTGGGATTGTGGACGCGTTCTAAAGGATGGGCTGAGCACCCGTATGATGCGGCAGGGGTAAACCAGTGAAAGCTGTCGGGCCTGCTGTTGAACAGAAGAGTGTGTTGTGTCACCCTGACCCGAGTGACACGGCCGCTTTCTTGTGTCCAGTTTCATCTGGAGGGACGAAAGCATGACCAACTTAGGTGCCGAGGTGCCTAATTTGTTTGGGTGTTTGGGCATTTGGGTTGGCCATGGTCCAAAAATGTTTGTGTGTGTTTTTTTTGTTATTTTTTCCTTTATTTTCTTTGTTTCTGTATGTTTGTCTTGCTGTCGGTCACCCCTCTTGAGGGATATGACCAAGGTAGATAGATAGATAGATAGATGGGTACGGATTGTGCGGACTGCAGTCAGGCAGACTGGACGATTTGGTCAGATGTGTGACTTGTTCGGTGGAAGACTGTATTACTCGCTAGCTAGCATTACTATGGCTAGCTTTTGTTTTTCTAAATGGCACTTGCTGTGGCTTTTGTTGTTGTTGTCTACTGGCTTCACCCTGCTGTCCGCCATGGTGTCGTCACGTGGTTAGGTCATGTGTGCGCAAAGGGTCAACAGCACGTGATGCAAATTTATGCTATCTATGATATGCTATAGGAGTACAAAACCTTGTATTGTGTACACTACAATTTGTGCACGTTTAGTACAGAAAAGTAACATATTGTGTTGCCATTAAGGCATCAGTTGTGGACTTGGTTTGACAGTTGTCAATTTTCATTAATAAGCCTTCATTTTGATTAAGTCGGCATTCATGCAGAAGGAAATGTGCTGAAAAAATGAAAATAATAAAAATAATAATCAAAGTGCAGGCTAAAGTTCAGAAGCCCGTACAAACACTTTATCCTAGGCATTTATAGACAAGCCATCTGGTCTCTTGCGCACATTTTAGAGAAGGAGAGAGGAGATCTGAGAAACTTCTACTAGTACTTCTCTAGGTATTCTAAACATTTTTGGCAAACTCTCCAGTGCCTTGCACATACTACTGAGAGGTAGGAAAGAGACATGACCAAGTTCTGCTATTACTTTTCATTAATAGAACGATTTAGTTGGTGACATTAAAATGTCCCTAGTTTATATCAATTACAAAAATTATATACTATATGTATGATTGATAAATGTGTTGAAAAAAGTGCAAATTCTTTGTTTCCAATTTCCCTTTTCTGGCGTAAGGTTCTGTTTTCTTGTTTTGATTTTGAATATGTCTTCCCTGCAAGGAAAAAATAAATAGGGGTACACACTTAAAAAATTCAGCTTCAGCCCACTTTGGGCACATGTTTGTGTATCATACTATTGTATTGAATATCTGTTTATTTGCATATATTTTGTTGTTTCCTTTTTTAATTAGTGATTAATGTTGTTTTTATTCCTAAATAAAAAGCAACAAACACAAACAACACTTCTCTAGAAAATCAAAATATATTTTGGTGAGTGTCGTGTGCACATTTTGGAGAGGGAAAGAGGAGACACAACCCAGTTGTGCAACTACTTCTTTAGAAAATCGAGATACATTCTGGCAAATTATCTAGTTCCTCGCCCACATTATGAAGAGGTAAAGAAGAAATACAACCAAGTTGTGCCACTACTTGTACAGAAAACTCAAGTATATTCTGGAGAGCTCTCCAGTGCCTCGCCCACATTATGAAGAGGTAGATAGGAGGCACGACAAGTTATGCTACTACCTGTTTAGAATATCAAAATCTATTTTCATAGGGAACATGAATGTTTCAAATGTTTTAAACAAGCATTACCGGCTGAATGAATAATATAGTGTGGCGCAGAGTGACTAATTATCGGGTCTTTTCTTTCTATCAGGCTAATAACTATGACGTCATATTTTGCTGTTATGGATTCCATACCTATTGAGCCGATAAGTATCCTGCATCCCCTGAAAGTATGATTTTTAAAAAAAAAAAGGTTTGTTCAATATTACCCTAAATTCCCAGTCAAAACAATGACATCATGGAGAAACCGAGGTTAAATTCAGTTCACCTCCACCAAGTTGATCATATGCAGGAAGAATTCTTGTGCGTCCTGTTGCCTGTTGGAGGAAAATTCCGGATGTCCCCAGCTGACCAGAGCTTTCAGCATCCGGGGGGAGATGCCTTTTTGTTGGTGCTGCCACAAACATAATCGGCTTTAACCACACAACAAAAGTAAGCAGGGTGACTGGAAGCAAAATAATAATTTGGTCATTGTCATATAAAAAATAACTCCATTGTTTTCCCTTTTTTTGCATTCATGGAATGTTTACATTGTAAAACTACAAATCTTGATGTTGTAAGATTAACTTGCTGTATTCATATGATGGTTCAATGTATCCTTTCATATCAGTACCTTCGTAGCAATGGTCTTCCGATTTGTTAGCCCTTATTATAGAGCCTTCAAAATCTTCTAGTCAGCCCAGAGCATACTCAGTTTTATTTTATTCAGTAACTTTGTAATAAAAGTCCTTAACTTAACTGCTCTCAGCAGTTCCTCTTTTCTTAATCCGAATGCTCGGTCTGGTCTTGGAAGATGAACATGCACCGGGACAGGGAATGTCTACGCCGGCACTACTGAAGTTCAAACTTATCACTCCAAATGTGAATTTCTTGCTAGAATCCCTTTAGTATGTATTGACAATTAATTTTATCAATGCAAATTTTTGTTAAACATGAAAGGTCTGAGACCAGCAACAGCTGGTTCCACAATGTGACGTTGCAGCCTACTGCTATTTTCAGACTGCACAAGCACATTCTGGAATATACGCGATCAGCGTTAGCGTCACGACCAAAAGGCAAACGACTCATTCCTAGGTCAGCTTTTGAGTAGAAGTTTTTTTTTTGTTTGTAAGTAGTGGTGTTAGCAGCATGTTAGTGCAGGCTACTTCGCGGCGCGTAACATACCGAGTTGAGTACTTTGTATTCTTCTTTCATCACCTGTTCGATGAGTTCGGATTTCATGGGTGGTTTGGAATACTGGCCTGAGAGGAGCCCGTGGCCCACTTTAGCCCTTTGGAAAAAAACACACGTCAAAATAGGACATGAGAAAAGGGCTCTGGTCTATTTTGGGATGACGTCTTCCCTTGTCAGATCTGTTTTATTTTTTTCCATATCTATAATTGTTAAATTTTGTTATTCAAGCATGTTTTTGTAGCAAAGTGCTGAAATGACTTACATTTGTGTGGCAAAGTCTTGTGTGGGGTCAAGAGGGGAATAGTCAAATATTCTCTGAAGGTTCCCAACATACCTAGACATCCAAAAATATATTTTAGTCAGAAAATTATCCCATATTGATCTTTTTAAAAATCCACTTTTTTCACAGGGACAAAGAAAATATACATATAACAAAAAAATCCCCCCAAAAAGATGAAAATAATATTGAAAAAATATATATTACCAAAAACAACTTGGAAAAGTCAATACCCACTATTTGAAATAATAAACAAACAAACCAAAAAATACATACATACATATACATACATACATATACATATACATATATATACATATATATATATATATATACAGGGAGTGCAGAATTATTAGGCAAGTTGTATTTTTGAGGATTAATTTTATTATTGAACAACAACCATGTTCTTAATGAACCCAAAAGTCTCATTAATATCAAAGCTGAATATTTTGGAAGTTGGAGTGGGGCTTTTTTAGTTTTAGCTATTTTAGGAGGATATCTGTGTGTGCAGGTGACTATTACTGTGCATAATTATTAGGCAACTTAACAAAAAACAAATGTATACCCATTTCAATTATTTATTTTCATCAGGGAAACCAATATAACAGCTCAACATTCACAAATATACATTTCTGACATTCAAAAAC